>NC_044041.1:158642996-158996908 GCF_901765095.1 Microcaecilia unicolor
AGCTCAGACTCCTACTGAGGGTCTGAGCATGATTCTACGCATATTTCCTGTCCCACCCCCACATGGTCCAGCATCATCCCTTCTTTCTACCCCCTGTGGTCTGCTCCTCTCAGACCTTCCTATCAGCGTTCCTTTTTTCTTTTTTTTTATGCTCCAACAGCATCAGCACTGTAAAGAAGAGCAATGCACCACAGAGCCTTGTGCTCAAGTGTGCTGTAAATCGCTGCTGGATCCCACTCTCTCTCTGATGCACACTTCCTGTTGCCTTGTAGGCAGGACACAGCAGCAACTTGTAGCCTGCTTGAGTGTGAAGCGCTGCTACTGCCCTGTCCTTCATGCATGCTTGGTTTTTGCACATGCACGAAAATTGAGCATGTGCAGCAAGGGGAGGGAGCATGATGGCAGTACTTGGATAGTGCCATCAGCTGCAGAGATTAGGAGAGGGAACAGTTCTTGCGGTAGGACCTCTGCAGTGCAGCCAGTGGGGTTTAGAGATCCCCACCAGCCTTAACAATGGCGTGAAAATTTTGGGTGTGGCTACACCACTGCACAGCAGTCTTCTCAGATCCTCAGCAGTACTATCTGGTTATGTACTGCTGAAATCCATGCATGGCCCAGTCAGGGGCCTCTCCTACACGGTTAAGTGGCGCTGAATACCAAGCCCTTTACTTATTTATTTAAACATTTCTGTACCACACAATCCATATGTTTACTTTAAAAGTTTTTCCCCTCTGAGCTCTGCTAGAATTAGGTAACTTTGGCCTGCTACTGATGACCAGCCAAAACTGTGATAAAAGAAGAAATATAAATAAACAATAAGATAAAACCATGCTTTGGAAATGCCTCTAGTATAATCCTTTATTGGACAGAAGAAGTTTGGCTGGGCAACAATTTGAACAAATTCACGGGCCCTGTTACAAAGCTGCAGAAGGGCTAATGCATGGTTAGCATGCACCAAATCAGCACTACTGCCGGGGTGGTGCATATGTAATTCTGAGTTTGACGTGCACCAAATCCTGTGGTAGAAAATATTTTTCTATTTTCTACTGCGGGAGGCGTTCCTGGAGGTAATCAGCAGCGCAGCCACATTGGCGCATGCTGCATGGTTACCATGCAGGTAGCGCATGAGCCCTTACCGCTAGGTCAATGGCTGGCAATAAGGGCTCAGGTCGTAAATAGGCACACGCTAGTTTTAATTTTTGTACACACCTATTTCCCAGCCTATTAAAAAATGTCCTTTTTCTTAGTTGCAGTAAAAGGTGGCCCAGCACACACCCAAAAGACGCACCCTCACTACCGCAGGCCACTTTTTACCTTGGTTTTGTAAAAGGACCACTTAGCTGGTGAGAGAGAGGAAACTTTTAAATCACAATCTTTTTTAAATTTAATTTGATGCTGGTGAATACATAACATTTGATAGGATATCAGGATGTACGGATAAATGTTATCCCTTTAGGAGGAGACATTCTGGGAGCAGGGCTAAAAGATAAACAGATAGTACAAATATTCAGTGCAATCCACCTATCTTTTTCCACTTAAACAGCAGCCTAAAGTTTTCCTTTCAGAGGGGCAGAAATTTGAAAGCAGAGGATTCATCCATGTAAAACTTACATAGATAAGTCCTGTTCAACATTTCCCTTACAGTTTTTCTCCTGATGTGTCACTAGCAAGGAAATCAACACACATGTACACTACACAGCCTTTGCCCCATACTCAGCTTCCCCACTCTGGTCCTATTTATTTTATTTTTGCTACATTTGTACCCCGCGCTTTTCCCACTCATGGCAGGCTCAATGCGGCTTACTATTCTCTTACTTGTAGCCAATATCACACCACTTTTGACTGTTCATGTGGTAGTTCTGCATCCCCAGCAGCTGCCTTTTGCAGGAGGCCAGACTGTAGCAGGATGGGGTCACAGTGTGGTGGATGATCGCCATGGGTCGCTGGCTCTGCATTACTGGGCTGTTGCACCGGGGAGGCCGAGCTCCCCACGCAGCACGGGAAACAATGGATGGACAGCCTGTTGGAATAAGAAAAGAATACATTATTTTACAGCCACCTGTTTCCTGAGGCAACTCCTGGATACATTTGAATAATTTTGCATGTTAAATGTAGCCAGTCTCTCCGGAGGGGATTCAGATAGCCCAGGAGGCCCTCCATAAAAGAAGAAAAAGGTGGCTGCTACTTTAAAACGATATAGAAACATACAGCACATGAGCAGTTCATGCAATAAAGTAAAAGGCTCCTGCTGGATGGGGAAGAAAACAGCCTAAACTGATCTTAAGTGAAATATTTTTTTTTAGATTTTGCTCACACCTTTTTCAGTCAAAAAGAGATAAGGTTCACCTTGGGTATATTTAAAGAAAAACACTTTTATTGGTGGTTACATTCCAGAAAAGAAAAGCTAAACAGGACAAAGCAAATCAATAGGTAGCAAAATTCCTCAATTCACTACATATGAACCTTCATTTTACATAGAATGTTGAGGCAGGAATTGGAACATCCAGGTTGGGACATGCTCAGTTCTGGTGGTGTTTTACGAAAGACTCTGCTAAACACTGAGCCTTTTGTATAATATCAATAAGGACATCACCAGATACATGTGTATGTGCAAGCATTACTGTGGAAACAGAAATTTCACAAACCTATACCTGCACAAAAAGAGCAGCATCACTCAATAGCTTCCACATATAGATGCCAGCAATTATACATGGAAGTGCTAATTTTCGACACCTCCATGTAAAAGTGCAAAAAACTATATATGTGAAGGGCAGTTCCACTGCTGGCGAAGATAGTGATGATAACAACAAACCTGAAAACTGCTTGCTGCATTTTGAGGAAGACAGCACAGAAGAACGGCAAGATACTCAGGTCTACCAGCAGCAGGCCTCCTCACCTGAGATTTTCAAATTACTAGCACAGCTGTGGACCTTGCACCAGTTTTTAAAATGAAAATATACACACACATCCACTTTGAAAATTACATAGGAAAAAAAGAGCTGAAGGTTTGCAGGGAGTTTTCATAAATAAAACAATTGACACAGCTTTGAAAATACAAAAACCACGTATCATGTAGCAATTTACTTGAGTAAATAGCCTGTGAATTTCTGAGGAATTTCTGGGCTTTTCTTTCCTTATTTGTATCTGGAATAGAATAGCTCATCTTTCAAATCAGTTTCCTGTTCTCCCCTTCTAGAACCCTAAGGTTGACACTCATGCCCTGCCCTTCAGCTATCAGGATGCCTCTCCTAAACACATTCTCAATTCAAACAGCTCCATCTAAATTTGTACAGCTTATGCACTGGACAAAACTATTTCATGCAAATGATCACTGAGGGACTTACCAAGCGTAACAGCACAGAGTGCCGAGAGCACCACAATCAAATGCAACATCCTGCTCAGATTGAGATTAGATTCCTAAGAGAACCCCTGCATATGATACAAGTGAACATATAATAATTAACCATCATGATTAAAGAAATACAGACATGCAGCCACATCTGGAGTGAATTGCTTAACAGTATTTATATGGCATGCTCTGCTCCCTAAAGAAACTACAGAGACCTCTAGTGGCTCTACCATATTATTGTATGTTGAGTCTTCCATACCCCCATAGCTTCTGGAAAAAGAAGCTGGCTATCCTACCTATGATTGACAGTGGTAGGAGGAGACACCTCTTGGAGGGAAACTGTGCTGGTATATATACTCAGCACAGTTTTGAACCAGCTTGTCTTTGACTCTTGCTTCCCTGGTCATTATACCACTACCGTGAAGGGAAGAGGGTCTTTGGCTAACATAGCCACTGAACCTGGAGGTCTTATGTGGGCCCTGAGTCCACATAAGCTTTGGTAGGTAACAGCAGGACAATTAGCCCCCTTTATTCAGTACCAGTGCCTACACATGGCCTGGCACTGAATATCCAGAGCTAATGTAGCCCACAATGGTCAGCATTTAAAAAAAATGCTGAATATTGATCCTTTGAGTGTTCCAATGAAAATCTACTATGGATTGTAAATGATTGGAAATATTTTTCTTTTCTACCTCTGCCTGCATATAGTTGCTTAGAATTGTCCCATTCATTTGCCTTAAAAAAATCCAAGTTTAAGTAAACTCTTTGATTCAGAGCTTAACTCCTGGCATGGAGTGACTTACTGGGTGAAAGGAGAGAGCTGAGCAGGTGGATTACTGTTACAATTGGCCTCCTGGCACATGCTTGTCCTGGCACTGACCAAAATCTTAGGGACCAATTTCAGACAACAGGAGTTAGCTGGGCTGACTCCCATAGTCGGCACTGAGCCCATATATTCAATGCCGGGTAATTTCTGGTGACCGTCATTGACTATCCAGTTTATTTCTCGCCAGTTTATACATAATTGGCCAAGCCAATATTCAGCATTGGCCAGTTAAATTTAAACCAGCCAAAGATATACCTACTATTTCAGTGGCCTTATTTGGCCGCCAAACTTAGTTGGTGATGTGCTGAATACTACTACTACTACTACTTAACATTTCTAGAGCGCTACTAGGATTACGCAGCGCTGTACAGTTTAACAAAAAAGGACAGTCCCTGCTCAAAGGAGCTTACAATCTAAAGGACGAAATGTCAAGTTGGGGCAGTCTAGATTTCATGAATAGAGGTATAGTGGTTAGGTGCCAAAGGCGACATTGAAGAGGTGGGCTTTAAGCAAGGATTTGAAGATGGGCAGGGAGGGGGCCTGGCATATGGGCTCAGGGAGTTTATTCCAAGCATGGGGTGAGGCGAGGCAGAAAGGGCGGAGCATGGAGTTGGCAGTGGTGGTAATGGGTACTGAAAGGAGGGATTTGTCTTGAGAGCGGAGGTTACGGGTAGGAACGTAAGGGGAGATGAGGGTAGAGAGGTAAGGAGGGGCTGCAGATCGAGTGCATTTGTAGGTTAGTAGGAGAAGCTTGAACTGTATGCGGTACTTGATCGGAAGCCAGTGAAGTGACTTGAGGAGAGGGGTGATGTGAGTATATCGGTCCAGGCGGAAGATAAGACGTGCAGCAGAGTTCTGAACGGACTGAACGGGGGATAGATGGCAAAGTGGGAGGCCAGTGAGGAGTAGGTTGCAGTAGTCACGGCGTGAGGTAATGAGAGAGTGGATGAGAGTTCGGGTGGTGTGCTCAGAGAGGAAAGGGCGAATTTTGCTAATGCTGTAGAGGAAGAAGCGACAGGTCTTGGCTATCTGCTGGATATGCGCAGAGGAGAGGCAGGAGTTGAAGATGACTCCGAGGTTGCGGGCAGATGAGACGGGGACGATGAGGGTGTTATCAACTGAGATAGAGAGTGGAGGGAGAGGAGAAGTGGGTTTGGGTGGGAAGACAATAAGCTCGGTCTTGGCCATGTTCAGTTTCAGGTGGCGGATGGACATCCAGGCAGCAATGTCGGATAAGCAGGCTGATACTTTGGCCTGGGTTTTGGCAGTGATGTCTGGTGTGGAGAGATAAAGCTGGGTGTCATCGGCATAAAGATGATACTGGAAACCATGAGATGAGATCAAAGAGCCCAGGGAAGAGGTGTAGATTGAAAAAAGAAGGGGTCCAAGGACAGATCCTTGAGGAACTCCAACAGAGAGCGGGATGGGGGTGGAGAAAGAGTCATGAGAATATAATCTGAAGGTACGGTGGGAGAGATAAGAGGAGAACCAGGAGAGGACAGAGCCCTGGAACCCAAATGAGGACAGTATGGCAAGAAGTAAATTGTGATTGAGTGTCAAAAGCAGTGGATAGGTTGAGGAGGATGAGGATGGAGTAGTGACCTTTGGATTTGGCAAGGAACAGGTCATTGCAGACTTTAGATAGTGCCATTTCTGTCAAGTGTAGGGGGCGAAAGCCGGATTGAAGTGGATCGAGGATGGCATGAGAGGAGAGAAAATCAAGGCAACGGCTGTGAACGGCGCGTTCAAGTATCTTGGAGAGGAAGGGTAGGAGGGAAATGGGGCAGTTGGAGGGACAGGTAGGGTCAAGTGATGTTTTTTTGAGGAGAGGTGTGACTACAGCATGCTTGAAGGTGTCAGGGACAGTTGCAGTGGAGAGAGAGAGGTTGAGGATATGACAGATGGGGGGGGGGGGGTGACAGTAGGAGAGATGGTGTTAAGTAAGTTGGTGGGGATGGGGTCTGAGGAACAGGTAGTACATTTCGAGGAGGAACGAAGGTGGGCGGTTTCCTCTTCGGTGATATCAGGAAAAGAGGAGAAGGAGGCCCGGGTTGGTTGGTTGAGGGAGTGGGTTATAGGGTGAAGAGGGTGAATATCAGCGCATAGCCAGTTATATTGCTTGATATAACCAGTTATTCACTAAGTGCTAACCTGTAATATTAAGTGAGAGATAACCGGCTATCTCCCACTGATTATTGCCGGATAGCTGGTTAAATGCCATTTTGACCGTTTAAATGGATTTAAAAATCAGGGGGTTAAAATTTATTAACAGTAACCGGCCCTGATGCTCACTGGACAAGGAAAGGTTACAGGGTTACATGGCCAAAAGTCATATGGAATATGTGTTGGAGGAGATGATAATTCTTGCTAATATTTTTAAGAGTGCCATGGCTCACTAGGGACTAGAAATGTGAAGGGGAAATAATTTTGGATAAGAATACATGGGAATTTAGAAGCATATTTGTTTAAAACTGTTCTAGATGATTTTGATACAAAGCTCCTGAGGAATTAGCCTCTCTGTGCAGTTATGATGTCAACTGTTACTCCATGTGGTGCAGAGTCAGGTGACTCAGTTGATGTAGCGTATCTAGATTTTCAGAAAGCTTTTGACAAAGTTACTCATGAGAGACTCCTGAGAAAATTAAAGAGTCATGGGGTAGGAATCAATGTTCTGGTGTGGATTAGGAATTGGTTATTGGCAGAAAACAGAGGGTAGGCTTAAATGGCCATTTCTCTCAATGGAGGAAAGTGAATAGTGGAGTGCCACAGGGATCTGTACTGGGATCGGTGCTATTTAACATATTTATAAATGATCTGAAAATCAGAACAAGTGAAGTAATTAAATTTGTAGATTTATTCAAGGTTGTTAACACATGCGGATTGTGAAAAATTGCAGGAAAACCTTAGGAAATTGAAAGACTGGACATCCAAATGGCAGATGAAATTTAATGTGGACAAATGCAAAGTGATGCAGATTGGGAGGAATAATCCAAATCATAGTTAGCACCTTGGGGGTCAGCACCCAAGAGAAAGGTCTAGGTGTCGTTGTAGATGATACGCCAAAATTTTCTGCCCAGTGTGCAGTGGCAGCCAAAAACCCAAACAGGATGCTAGGAATTATTAGGAAAGGGATGGTAAATAATAGAATGCCTTTGTAATCTACCAACCTTTGTTATCTATTACGGTACTTGATTGAGCTTAATATGTTGACAATTTCACATCGGGGGGGGGGGGGGGGTGAGTTTATTGTTGAGGAGATACATATGTTAAATGTCAACTTTTGATACGATAGTTTTTGGCAGATTTCATGCTGGTAGGTCATGTATATTGGTTTACAATAAAGATGATTTAAACATAAATTTGACCTGTGTTCCAATATTCTGATTCTTAGACATCTTGAAGTCAAACCCACATATGTTTTTGGACACGTACACATGACTATATAAATAATTCTGACTTGCAGTTGGTATAGTTTCTCAATACATATCTTCCATCCATAGGGTTAATCCATTCCTTAGCTTAAAAAGTGCCACAAACATTGCAAGTACCACACTAGTAATGTCCTGAAGGTAACCCCACATGAACTTCCTTTTTCTTAGACCTAAATCCTTCAGATTTTTATCTCTAGAAAAGGCCACATCTCAATCAGGTCTGCGAATCCAGTGGTTCATTTAATTTTCTTGTACTATTATCGTATCATGGAGCCGCCTTCAATTGTTTATGAACATACAATACCTTTAACAATGCTCTTTCAACTCTTATTGGTAAATTGTCTCAATTATTGTGTTCTCAAAATACAAAATTCTGCTATATAGACAGCTCTGAAGGTCCACCCTCCCTCCTGCCTCCTCTCTGTCTCCAGCCAAAACAAGAAATAGGAGCCTGAAGATCAATGGGCAAGGAGAGTGGGAAGCAATTAGTTGCTAGGAGACAGATTAAGGAGGACATTACTCAGAGCTATACCTCCCCCCCCCCCCATCTCCTCTGCTCCCTAACATATCAACAGCTCAAAGGCAAGCTGAAAAACATACAAGACCAGAACACCAGATCCCATACCAAAGAACAAAGTCCCATCACGCATCCTATCATCAGAACACGGCCTATTACTAGCCCACAGTGAATTGAAACCAAAATGAATACCTTCAAACTACTCCTAGTATTCTACTCCTTAACACTGATCCACCTAACACTAACCACCCCACTCGCAGAAAGTAACATCATACCCATCCTATATAATAATTCTCACCTGGAACATTCTGAAGCTCACTCTGTGGGAGGGAAACACTGAAGGCTTGGCTGTCAGCAACATTCACTCTCACTCATGCACCACTCACTGTCACTCAGGACCCGCCCTCAGCCACGCCCCTTCCGGACATAATTCGCTACCCCAACGTTCTAAATGAAGCCTCAAAACCCCCTCAAAACCGGAACTGTGAGGCGCCAGAGATATCCTGTTTGCCCATGCCTGGAAACCGGAAGTCAGAACTGTGAAGCGTCGTGTGCCCCGCCCTCGCGTCAAACGTCATGACGATGAGGGCGGACCACACTGCAGGAAACAAACACCATCTACGGCGGACCACACTGCAGGAAACAAACGCGCAATCTCCCGGCTCCGTGCCCAGGCTGCAAACGCCATCTACCCACGGAAACAGCATCACCTGTGAAGCGTTGTGTGCCCTGCCCTCGCGTCACAACGTCATGACGATGAGGGCAGACCACACTGCAGGAAACAAATGTGCCATCTCCATGGAAACAGCATCACGGAGCGCGCAGGTGCCTCGAGGGGGGTTGGGGGACAGCTGCTTCGCTGACGGTGGATGGCGAGGCTGCAAACGCTATCTCCCTGTGCCTGCAGGGGGCTTTGGGGACAGCTGGGTCGCTGACCATGGCTCTATAGGCTGCAAACCCCATCTCCCCCTGCCCCAAAAGCTTGCTAGCGCCCGTTTCATCTCTCCCAGAAACGGGCCTTTTTTACTAGTATTACATAATCATCAAAGACTGATCTGATACACCACACCTCATCAAACTGACAATAACTTAAACAAAAGAAGAACACCAACATGCGAACAACCACAACAGAAGAGAAAGAAAGATCCTAACAAACTCACACTAACAAAGAAACGACAACTAAGAAAAATCCACACAACACCAAACGCAGAAGACCCATACCAAACAATTCAAGAGGGTTATATCAATGCCAGATCCACTGTAAACAAAACAACAATATTAGCAGACTGGATCATGTCAGAAAACCTAGATCTACTTTTCATCAATGAAACCTGGATCCATGATCAAAAGGACCCTATAATCTTAGATCTGTGCCCTCCAGGAGGACCCTATAATCTTAGATCTGTGCCCTCCAGGATACAAAATCATACACTGGACCAGAAAGGAAAAGAGAGGCAGAGGCATAGCACTAATCTATCAATCCCACTTTACCACCGATACCACTGCTGAGTCCATAACACCTCAACTTGAAATTGCCTCAGTCAGAATCTACAACAAAACCCTACGCAATTACCTGAACTGTGTCTTGTTTTACAGACCACCAAGTAATTAGAACGAAGGCCAGACTAACTTCATGGACTTCATTTCAAACACATGTTTAACCAAATCCAATATACTATTATTAGGAGACACTAACCTTCACCTAAAAGACCCAAACTCAATCAACGCATGAGAATGCAAGGAATTCCTCCACTTATGGGATCTCAAATGGCGACATATGCAAGCAACCCACGTCAAAGGGCACACACTCGACCTCATTTCACACAAACTGTCAACAGACCAGAACCTAATAATAACAGATATTACATGGACAGAAACACCATGGACCGATCACTATAAATTAAACATCCCTAAACTGGCGGAAGAAGGGTCCATACCATATACAAGAACACAACCTACAGTACAAGAGGTCAAGACACAAAAACATTCTAGCAACAGATATACAATAACAAATAGACAGCACAAACGGACTCCATATACTACCTCATAGAATGGAATAAAAGATGCAAAAGCATACTAGATGAAATAGCACCATTACGAACAAGAACCTTACGTAGGCATAACTCAATACCATGGTTCAATGATGAACTAACAAAGCTAAAAACACAATCTAGGAAACTCAACGAGCATGGAAAAAAACAAAAGACAAACATACACTCAACACATAGAAACAAACACAAAGAAAATACAAATACGCAATAAGACAGACCAAAAGATCATACTATAAAACTAAAATAGGGACAGATTACAAAGATACGAAGAAATTATACCAACTCGTGAACAAACTCCTAGACACCACCTTGGTCACTACAACGAATACAGGCATCCCATCTGCAGACAAACTTGCTAAGTACTTCAATGAAAAAATTGTAAACCTACGCAACACGCTACCTCAGGACAACACCGATATCGAAACCTTCCTTAATGATTTGGACCCAACCTTTGGAGAATACCCAGCTGACCGAACCTGGTCAAACTTCCCTCTCCTCACCGTCGAAGCAGTTACCCAGGTGATTAATATGTCCTCCAATACTCACGGTAAACTAGATACCTGTCCCAACTACCTAATAAAATCCGCCCCTGACCGCTTCATAGCAGACCTCACATCCCACCTAAATTACATGCTTCAGCAAAGCCTCTTCCCTAAGGAAAATGGCAATATCATACTCACCCCAATACCAAAAGATACCAAGGAAAAAAAACAAATGAAATCACTAACTACCGTCCAGTAGCATCTATTCCACTGATAATCAAACTGATGGAAAGCATGGTAACCAAACAACTTACTGATTATCAGTGGCGATCCTAGCTGGCATGACACCCGGGGCGGATCGCCGATGCGCCCCCCCCCCCCGGGTGCAGCGCGGCCCCCCCCGAAATGACACCCCCCTGGGTGCACGCCGCTGGGGGGGGGGTTGCCGCGGCGTGCGCCTGTCAGCTGAGTTCGCTGACTTCGCTAACTTCGCTGCAGCTCCCTCTGCCCCGGCCGGAACAGGAAGTAACCAATCTCATTTCATGTCCTCTTGTTCTACCGCCTTCCCATCTCCGGAAAAGATTTGTTTGCGGATTAATACCTTTCAAGTATTTGAACGTCTGTATCATATCACCCCTGTTCCTCCTTTCCTCCACGGTATACATGTTCAGGTCAGCAAGTCTCTGCTCATACGTCTTGGAACGCAAATCCCATACAATTCTCATAGCTTTTCTTTGCACCGCTTCCATTTTTTTAACATCCTTCACAAGATACGGCCTCCAAAACTGAACACAATACTCCAGGTGGGGCCTCACCAACGACTTGTACAGGGGCATCAACACTTCCTTTCTTCTGCTGATCACACCTCTCTCTATACAGCCTAGCAACCTTCTCGCTACGGCCACCGCCTTGTCACACTGTTTTGTCGCCTTCAGATCCTCGGATACTATCACCCCAAGATCCCTCTCCCCCTCAGTACCTATCAGACTCTCACCGCCTAACACACAAGTCTCTCGTGGGTACTAATAACTCTCCTAGCCAAATTCAAGCAGGAAATAGCAACAGGCAAAAGCATCCTTCTCCTCCAATTCAACATGTCTAGTGCATTCGACATGGTAAACCACAATACATTACTAAGACAACTAGATCACTTCGGGATTGGTGGAAATATACTTGGTTGGATCAAGGGTTTCCTAACCACAAGAACATATCAAGTGAAATCAAACTCAAACATATCATCACCGTGGAAGCAGACTGTGGAGTACCACAAGGATCACCACTATCACCGATCATCTTCAACCTAATGATGACCCCACTAGTTTGATGAGGTGTGGTGTATCTGATCAATCTTTGATGATTGTATAGTATGCATATAATGTTACTTTCTGCAAGAGGAGTGGTTAGTGTTAAGTGGATCA
The DNA here is from genome assembly GCF_901765095.1 of Microcaecilia unicolor. NCBI lineage: Eukaryota > Metazoa > Chordata > Amphibia > Gymnophiona > Siphonopidae > Microcaecilia > Microcaecilia unicolor. The sequence goes on from NC_044041.1 coordinate 158,655,071, forward strand.
GTGTTAAGGAGTAGATTGTTAGGAGTAGTTTGAAGGTATTCGTTTTGGTTTCTTTTCACTGTGGGCTACTAATAAGACCGAGTTTTGATGACTAGATGCGTGATAAGACTTTTTTTCTTTGGTGTGGGGTCTGGTGTTCTGGTCTTGTGTGTTATTTCAGGCTTAGACTTTGGTTAATATCGTGGGGTTAAATATGTGTGTTTGCATGCATGAGGTTAGTGCATGACTTGGTTTTTGTTTCTGTATGACTGTTTGAGATCTTGTCTGCCTGCACTGTTTCTCAGTATGTTTTCCTTGGGTTAGGCGATGTGTGGCTGTGTGTTACCTTTTGGTTGGGCTGTTTTGGGCCACTTTCGTTGTCTGATTCATCAGTTGATGAATTTGATCTACGGTTCAAAATTCCCTTAGATCCTGCTGTTGATTTTCTTGCCAGCTGGTCTGACCAGTTGCTTTTGTTTGTTTGTTTTCTTGATTAGGTGAGGAGTCTGCTCTTGTATGAGGGGAGGCTAGAGGTGTAGAGACTACTCGGTATGAAAGCTGTGCTGGGACTTGCTTGCAGTTGCTTCCCTCTCTTCACTGACTTAAGAAGAAGGCCTGCCTTTCAAGCTGTTGAGATCAGTACTGGATCAGGTTTCAGTGATAAGATAATAAGCAGAGGAGATGGGAGGGGGGAGAGTAGCTCTGAGTCAGGGTCCTTCCTCAATCAGTCTCTTAGCAACTAATTGCTTCCCACCCTCCTTGCCCAGAGGATCTTCAGGGCTCAGATTTCTGGCTTTGGCTGGAGGAAGAAGGGAGGGGAACTTCAGAGCATCTTCAAGGTAATTAGCACAGAGGTGTGACAAATGCAACACAAAGAACTCAAGTTGGAAGATTCCGTCTCACTCTGATATCCTGCTTCAAACTTTCTGATCAATTCTACAATAGTCACTTTAAGCTAATTTCAGTTCTTAATCCTTCTTATGCTTGCTTAAAATGTTAAAATCTTCATAGATTTGCCAATACAAAAACAGTTTTCCTCCTGACTTCCCTAGCTGCCTTTGATTGCTGACGACCCAGAAGGAAGGGGTTAAATTGGACTTGGGGAAAACCCACTATTTCTGGGATAAGCAGTATAAAATGTTTTGTACTTTTTTAGGATCTTGCCAGGTATTTGTGATCTGGATTGGCCACTGTTAGAAACAGGATGCTGGGCTTGATGGACCTTTGGTCTGTCCCAGTATGGCAATACTTACGTACTTATTGGGCTCATTTTCGAAAGAGAAGGACACCCATCTTTCAACATAAATCGGAAGATGGGCGTCCTTCTCACAGGGTCGTCCAAATCAGTATAACCGAAAGCCGATTTTGGTTGTCCCAAACTGCTTTCTGTCGCAGGGATGGCCAAAGTTCAATGGGGCGTATCGGAGATGTAGCGAAGGCAGAACTTGGGCATGCCTAACACTAGGATATCCTTGACCCATAATCGAAAGAAACAAGGATGTCCCTGACAAACACTTGGACGACTTTACCTGGTCATGTTTTTCTTACGACCAAGGCACAAAAAGGTGCCTGAAATGACCACATGACCACCGGAGAGAATCGGGGATGACCTCCCCTTACTCCCCCAGTGGTCACTAACCCCCTCCCACCCTGAAAAAACATCTTTAAAAATATTGATTGCCAGTATGCAAGTACCTGGAGCAGTTTGAGTGGGTGCAGTGCACTTCAGGCAGGCAGACCCAGGCCCATCCCCCCCTACCACATGTTACGTTTGTGGAGGAAAGAGCGAGCCCTCCAAAACCCACCAGAAACCCACTATGCCCACATCTAGGTGCCCCCCTTCACCCATAAGGGCTATGGTAATGGTGTACAGTTGGGGTTAGTGGGGTTGGGGGGGGGGGTTGGGGGGCTCAGCACACAAGGTAAGAGAGCTGTGTACCTGGGAGCAATTTATGAAGTCCACTGCAGTACCCCCTAGTGTGCCCGGTTGGTGTCCTGGCATGTCAGGGGAACCAATGCACTAGAAATGCTGGCTCCTCCCATGACCAAATGGTTTGCATTTGGTCATTTTTGAGATGGACGTCCTTGGTTTCCATTATCGCCGAAAATCAGAAACGACCAAGTCTAGGGACAACCATCTCTAAGGACGACCAAATTTCAGGATTTGGGCATCCCTGACCATATTATCGAAACGAAAGATGGACGTCCATCTTGTTTCGAAAATACAGGTTTCCCCGCCCCTGGATGGGGACATTTTGCGAGGACATCCAAATCAAAACGAGGACGTCCCTTTCGATTATGCCCCTCCACGTACTTCTTCCATTAAGAGCCAAGCTTTCACCTGCTTCCTGAAGTAGAGATAATCTTGTGTTAAGCTAATCCGGAGAAGGCTCGCCTGCAGGTATCATACTGTGTGATGTCCCTTGGAGAGGGTGTGATTAGGGATACTCCCTGAGGGAGGACTTCAGTGACCTTGAAGGTGTGTAGAGGGAGATCCTGTTCTTCAAGTACTCTGGGCCATTTTCTATATGGTCAAACATGGATTTTTAAATTTGGCTCTGTATTGTACTGGTAGCCAGTGAAGTTTATGAAAAAATGGTGTGATGTGGTCACATTGCTTACAACCTTCTATTAGTCTTGCTGCAGCATTCAGAATCAACTGGAGCTGGTGCAAACCCTTTGTAGTCAGTGTAGAGTGCATTATAGTAATCCAGTCTTGATGTTATCATGGCATGCACATCTGACACAAGGGTTGTAAGGAGACAGGCAGCATAGTTGTCACAAGTGATAAAAGCTGATCTTGAAGGTTGCTTGGATTTGGGGAATCAGAGTAAGTGTTGAATCGAGCTGTATTGTAAGGTTCCTGACTTGTGATTTGAGGGGGAGTTCATATTTCCCAAAAGAGGTTTTGATGTCAGGTATGTGCCCTCTTGTATTATAGATCCATAGAAGCTCGGTTTTACTTGGAGTCAGGCAAAGTTTGTTGTTTTTAGCCCATTCTTGAATTGATGTTAGACAGGTAGTCAGTTTATTCAGGGCTGTAGGTAAGTCAGGTTCAATGGGTATGAGTATGGTCATCTGCACAGATGTAGAACCAAGTGTCCATTGACTGAATCAGCTTGGCAAGTAGCTTGAGGTAGATATTGAACAGAATAGGTGACAGTATCGATCCTTGTTGTACCTCACAGGTCAGTGCCTATGGTGGTGACGAGGTGCTGCCATACACTATGGACTGTTGCCTGATTGATAGGATCTGAACCAGATAAGTACTGTTCAACTGATACCTGTTTCTGCCAGTCGTGCTAGCATAATATCGTGATTCTGGCTTGGATAGTGTGAGTTTAGCAGATGGATACAGACTGCAATCCCCAGCGGCCCTCACTGGTAAGCCTCTACTACAATGCTTGCAAGCACATTCAGAAAACCCATAAGCTCAATTATGGGTGGATAATATTGGCATTGCTGCAGTAGTGCCCATATGTATTTTGTTATGAAGGGATAAAAGAAAAATGTGTGGTGGCAGGGGAGATATATACTTGATAAGAAGATAATTTAATTATTTTGCAATGGGAGTCTTATAAAGACTTAAGGAATTAAAATTAAAATTAATGAAATTTTGATGTAATTACATTAATTAATTAAAAAATTAATTACCAAAAAGGGGTAAACAAAATAAGAAGGGATTACTGGGAAGAGATGTTGAGGTTTAGTAAGGTATTCAAATTACAGCAGAAAGAATGGTGACTTGAAAGGGTATGTAAATTTTGTTTTGTTTTGTTTTTTTAAGGCTGGGGGTGGAGCAAAAGAGCACAAGAATGTCAGAAAAATTGTCGGGCACCGGGCTAAGGAGAATTGATGGGCAGTAAGGAGGAAAGCTAGTTGAGGGAACTGAAGCAAGAAATTTCATCCCACCCAATCCCTCCCAAATTTAGAAGAGTGAGAGTTGGGATTGGGATCTTGGGTAATTCTGTAGTTGGGATAGCGATGCTTAGGGATGTTCAAAGGGGTAGTTTAAGTTGCAGCTGCAGTAATTTAAATGAGAATTTTTCAAGCAGCCTTCATTTAAGGACAATGAATTTACTGGCTATATGGATTTTATAGTGTAGTCTGCTTATGTGCGAAACCGCCAAAAGCAGAAGTGAGGTCTTGACATCGCCACAGGTCTCATTTTACAAGGTGGTTCATGGAGTACTTTGAGTATTGTGTTCAATTCTGGTCGCCGCATCTCAAGAAAGATATAGTAGAATTGGAAAAGGTGCAGCGAAGGACGACTAAAATGATAGCGGGGATGGGACGACTTCCCTATGAAGAAAGACTAAGGAGGCTAGGGCTTTTCAGCTTGGAGAAGAGATGGCTGAAGGGAGACATGATAGAGGTATATAAAATAATGAGTGGAGTGGAACAGGTGGATGTGAAGCGTTTGTTCACGCTTTCCAAAAATACTAGGGGGCATGCGATGAAACTACAGTGTAGTAAATTTAAAACAAATCGGAGAAAAGATTTCTTCATCCAACGCATAATTAAACTCTGGAATTTGTTGCCGGAGAACGTGGTGAAGGCAGTTAGCTTGGCAGAGTTTAAAAGGGGGTTAGACGGTTTCCTAAAGGACAAGTCCATAAAGCACTACTAAATGGGAAAAATCCACATTTCCAGGAATAACATGTATAGAATGTTTGTACGTTTGGGAAGCTTGCCAGGTGCCCTTGGCCTGTAATGGCCGCTGTCGTGGACAGGATGCTGGGCTCGATGGACCCTTGGTCTTTTCTCAGTGTGGCATTACTTATGTACTTATGTACTTATGAGTATTAATACATTTGATGGAATTAGTATATCACAATGATAGAGTGGATCAAATTGGAAGGGGCTTGTGCTAAATATTAAAAAGGGAATTGAGTCAAGCACAATAAATATTCTGCTTCAAACAGATAGCAAAGTGGAATACTTGTGAATAGAAATTCCATGTGTAACGGGAAAAAGTATACTTGTGGGGCTGTAAATGTTTACAGAAATTAGGAAAGCTGGCAAATTGGGCAACATATAATAATGAGTGATTTCAATTACCCCAATATTGACTGGATAAATGTTAGATCAGGGAGCACTAGGGAGGTAAATTACTGCTTCTTGGAGCAACTGGTCCAAGAACCGACAAGAGGGGGAGCTGTTTCAGATCTAGTCCTTAGTGGAATGAAGGGCATGGTAAAAGAAGCAACAGTGTTGGATCCACTGGGAAACAGTGATCATAACATAATCAAAATTGAGCTGATATCTAGAGTGAAATCACTAAGGAAAACTACTGTAGGAGCATTTCATTTCCAAAAAGGCAACAATGACAAAATGAGGAAAATGGTTAAAAAGAAGCTAAAAGGGTTAGCCATATGGGTTAGGACTTTAAAGCAGGCATGGACAATGTTTAAAAATACCATTATGGAAGCCCAGACCAGATGTATTCCATGTATTAACAAAAGTGGAAAGAAGAGCAAACGACAGCCAGCATGGTTAAAAGGTGAAGTTAAAGAGGCTATTAGAGTCAAACGAGCATCCTTCAAAGAATAGAAAAAGGATCCGTCCGAATGAAGAAAATAAGAAGCAGCAGAGACATAAACTCAAAGTAACACCATTCTCAATTACATCAGAAGCAGAAAGCCTATGATGGAATCATGAAGGAGCAAAACGGGCTCTCAGGGAGAACAAGGCCATAGTGGAGAGATTGAATGAATTCTTTGCTTTGTTTTTTAAGGAAGAAGATGTAGGAGATCTACCTGTACTGGACATGGTTTTCAAGGGTGATGATGCGGAGGAACTGAAAGAAATCTTGGTGAACTTGAAAAACGTATTGAGACACATCGATAAGTTAAAGAGTGATAAATCAGCTGGACCTGATGGTATACATCCCTGTGTACTGAAAGAACTCGAACATGAAATTGCTGATCTGCTGTTAGAGTTCAGTGTATTGTCTACAATGACGCTTAGATCTTTTTGAGTGCTGACTCCTAAGGTAACTAGCATCAGGTAACTAAGAATCGGATTATTCTTCCCAATGTGCCTCGCTTTGCATTTGTCCACATTAAATTTAATCTGCCATTTGGATGTCCAATATTCCAGTTTCCTAAGGTCTTCATGCAATTTTTCACAATCCGCATGTGTTTTGACAACTTTCAGTAGTTTTGTGTCATCTGCAAATTTAACCACCTCACTTGTTGTTCCAATTTCCATATCATTTATAAATATATTAAATAGCACTGGTCCCAGTACAGATCTCTATGGTACTCCACTATTCACCACTGAGAAAAATGGTCATTTAACCCTACCTTCCGTTTTCTGTCCATTAACTAATTCCTAATCCACAGAAGGACATTGCCTTCTGTCCCATGACCTATGGAATTTTGTCAAATGTTTTCTGAAAATCTAAACACAATACATCAACCAGCTCACTTTTATCCACATGTTTATTCATGCCTTCAAAAAAATGAAGCAAATTGGTAGATTAAGACTTCCCTTGGCTAAACCCATGCTGACTCTGTCCCATTAAATCATGTTTGTCTACATGTTCCGTAATTTTATTCTTTATAATAGTTTCCACTATTTTGCCTGGTTCTGAAGTCAGGCTTACCAGTCTGTAATTTCCGGGATCACCCTGAAACCCTTTTTAAAAATTGGTGTTACATTAACCACCCTCCAATCTTCAGGTACTACAGACAATTTTAACAACAGGTTACAGATCACTAACAGCAGACCAGCAATTTCTTGTTTGAGTTCTTTCAGTACCCTGGAGTGTATACCATCTGGTCCAGGTGATTTAAAATTATAAGTCGCGACAGACCTATATAGGGAATAAGAGGGTTATAAATTTAAATTTAGATTAGATTTCTCAGATCATTGCTGTTTTTTGACTTTTTGAGCCAAAGAGGTTAGTCTATGTAATATAGAACCAGTAATTTGATTCCAACCTGCATGAAATCACTCAGTAGTGGGAGCATCAGAAGACAATTCTTCATCAACTACTTGCCAAAATAAAGAAGGTCCTTTTCCTAAACTGTCTTGTGGTTGTATAGTAATTACTATAGTATTTGTCCATCTAACATTAATGCCCTTCCAAGATAAAGAAAAAACAAGTAAACCAGGGAACTTTAGAAATTGTATTAAATGTTAATGAGCAATTATAACTATGAAAATTGTAAAGGCTAGTCAATCTAGACAATGACCTTTCTCGATGTGTCAATGAAGACTTGCTGACCTGAACATGTATACCCTGGAGGAAAGGAGAAACAGGGGTAATATGATACAGACATTCAAATATTTGGAAGGTATTAATCCGCAAACAAACCTTTTCCGGAGACGGGAAGGTGGTAGAACTAGAGGACATGAAATGAGATTGAAGGGGGGCAGACTCAAGAAAAATGTCAGGAAGTATTTTTTCACGGAGAGAGTGGTGGATACTTGGAATACCCTCCTGCAGGAGGTTGTGGAGATGAAAACGGTAACGGAATTCAAAAATGCGTGGGATAAACATAAAGGAATCCTGTTCAGAAGGAATGGATCCGCAGAAGCTTAGCAGAGATTGGATGGCAACACTGTTGGTTGGGAGGCGGGGCTAGTGGTTGGGAGGCGGAGCTAGTGCTGGGAAGACTTCTACGGTCTGTGACCTGAAAATGGCAGATATAAATCAAGGTCAGGCAGGGGCGTATCTGGACTCCGGCGGTAGGGGGGGCCAGAGCCAGAGGGAGGAGGCACATTTTAGCCCCCCCCCGCCGCCACCGACCCCCCCCCCCCGCCATTGTCAGAGCCCCCACCGCCACCAATGACTCTCTCCACCCCCCTCCCGCCGCCAACCCTCCCCCGCTGCCGTTGCTTACCTTTGCTGGCGGGGGGCCCCAACCCCCGCCAGCCGAGGTCCGCTTCCACCTGCCGCTGCCTTAAAAACTACTTCTTCAGCCGGCGGGGAACCCCAAACCCCCGCCAGCCGCCCCAAGGTGTTTAAAGTTCATCTTTGGCCTCCGTGGCCGTGCTGCTGTTGATAGGAGCTGTTGAATCCACTTCGGAGTCTGACGTCGCAGCACGTACAACGTACAACGACGTCAGACTCCGAAGTGGATTCAACAGCTCCTATCAACAGCAGCATGGCCACAGAGGCCGAAGATGAACTTTAAACACCTCGGGGCGGCTGGCGGGGGTTTGGGGTTCCCCGCCGGCTGAAGAAGTAGTTTTTAAGGCAGCGGCAGGTGGAAGCGGACCTCGGCTGGCGGGGGTTGGGGTCCCCCGCCAGCAAAAGTAAGCAACGGCAGCGGGGGAGGGTTGATGGCGGTAGGGGGGTCCAGGGCAAAATCTGCAGGGGCCCAGGCCCCTGAGGCCCCACGCAGATACGCCCCTGAGGTCAGGTATACCTATAAAGTAGCACACATGAGTTTATCTGGTTGGGCAGACTGGATAAACCGCACAGGTCTTTCTCTACCGTCATGAAGTTCTCAGATGAAAATAATATAAAGAATCAAGACAATTGAAGGGTTTAGAAACATTACCATCAGAAAAATTGTCTAGATGTAAATTCATATCATCTAACAACACCATGGAATCATAATTTATTCTGTGTTTAGCTATGTATTCAACCAAACTGTCCATTTCCTGTGACCACTTCCCTGGGGGAACATAAAATAATATAAAGCATAGGGAATCATCTCTGATTTCATATACCAGCAGCTCAAATGAAGGAGAGGTGATTGAATCAATCACTTTAACATTGAAAAATTATTTTTATATAACTGCAATTCTATCCTCATGCCAATTAAGCCTAGATGAGTATAGTATCTTGTAACCTGCAGGGCACAATTCTATTAGGGGTCCTTTTACTAAGCCGCGTAGGTGCCTACGCAAGCCCAACTCGTGCCAAAATCAAGTTACCACCCAGTTACCATGTGGCCCTTGGGTAATTTCATTTTTGGCGCGCGTCCGATACACACGTCTGAAAAAGATTTTTTATTTTTGGACGTGCGTCAAGTGGCATTTGGCGCATGTACGTCATTACTGCCTGATTACTGCGTGTCTTTACCGCTAGGTTAATGGCTGGAAGTAAGGTCTCAGACCCAAAATGGATGCGCAGCAATTTTCATTTTGCCACACATCCATTTTCGGCAAAAAAAGGCCTTTTTTACTGGCGAGCTAAAAAATGGATCAGCGCACACCCAAAACTCGCGCCTAAACTACCGGAAGCCATTTTTCAGTGCACCTTTGTAAAAGGACCCCTTAGCCTTGGATCATCATGCTAAGGAAGTCAAGTTTCAGTTACAAAAAGGAGACTTAATTGCTGCTCTTCTAATAAATCTCTAAAGATATTAGTTTTGTTTACCACTGATCTGGCATTAATATAACAACAGGGGATCAGGGTAAAAGAGTCAGCAACATTAGCAGCAATAGGAACCCTAACTAAAATCGAATCAGTATGTGAGTCAAATTTGGACCTATGGGAAGGTGATTTCCTAAATCTTCTACCTGTAATAATGGTGGGAGCTGCCTTCTAGTGCTTAGCTCCTACTGTCTTGCCATCGTCTCTGCTGTTAGTTAAAAAGGAAGTAGAAAGAGAAGGGAGAATGAGAGAACTGTGAATAGAAGATTTAAAGTCAGATAAATGTCCAAACATATCACCCATCTTTCTATCTTCTGGACATTAATATAAAATTCTGTTGAATCCTAACCTCTGAGTCCTGAGAAAATCTCACAAGATCCTCCAAAGAGGTGGACACAAAGTTTGTCGATGGCTTAATCTGGCCTTGCCCGTGGCATTTATTAGTAGTTGTGGGGGACTAGTTTTAAGGGTGGGGCAATTTGTAGTATGATGGGCAGTTGGAGGTAGTTTCTGGGGTTGGGTCAGTTTGAGAGGTAATGTGTTAGTTGTGGACAGGGCAATTTGTGGGGGTGGGGAAATTTCAGGAGGTAGTATTTTGGAATGGGGAAGTTTGCAGGGGTAGTTATAGGGAGTGGGAGGATTTTGGTTGTGGTATGGTAGTTGCACAAGATACTTTTGGGTGTGGCAGTTGCAGGGGTAGTGTTTGGGTGAACAATATTTTTATTTTAATTATTTATTTTTGTTACATTTGTACCCCGCGCTTTCCCACTCATGGCAGGCTCAATGCGGCAGGCAATGAAGGGTTAAGTGACTTGTCCAGAGTCACAAGGAGCTGCCTGTGCCGGGAATCGAACTCAGTTCCTCAGGACCAAAGTCCACCACCCTAACCACTCCTCCACTCCACAATAGTTACAGAGGGTAGTTGTTAGGGATAGGGAAGTTTGCAGGGTGGAGGGGCAGTTGCCAGGGGGTAGAATAAGGGAATGGGGCAGTTTGTGGGGTAGGGCACTTAAGATGGGGGCATAGCTTAGTGGGTGGGGGTTTAGAAGAATAGAGAATTCCACTTTTCAAACTGGCTTGCCCTGTCCTCTAACTGCTAAATTTCACTGTAAATTTCTAAGCTATAGAAGCTAGAATTCTTTTTCTCTTAGTAATACATTGGGCCATATTTTGGGAGGCTCATTTCTCTGGATCCCCTGATCTGATTTGGCCCATTTTCAAACTCAATGTGTCTTTTCACCATTTTTTCATATTGGCAAAGTTTCATCCTATTCCATTTAGTTTTTATTTTTCCAACCAAATGGAAGTTGCAAAACATTGTACCAAACAGGTCGAGTACGGGGGCAAAATAACTAAAATTTAACAGAATGGAATGAAAGACATATTGGTGTTGATATTCAAAGTGATTTAAGAGTCCAGAGGAGGCTCCTGGTTGCTTAAATCACCTGTCCAGGGCTAACCAGGGATATTCGGTGGCACTTAACAGGACAGTGCCACTGAATATCCCCTCTGGCAGCCTATGCTGAAACCGGCTTGTAGGCAGTGTGGAGATAAGAGTTAGGACAGAGACAGAGTGGTTTGGAAAGCTAACCATTAGCAGAGTTTTTCAATCTGCTAACTGGCTGAGCAACAGCATAAATTTAAGACAGAAAAAAGGCTGTCCTAATTTAATGTGGTGAAGGCAACTGGGCACCAATCTGAATATCGGCTGGTGCCCAATTACCTTTGCAGAGTATCCCTCTCACCCCCCTGCAATGACCCCCCCCCCCCCCACCACCCATCTCAATTAGCCCCACCCCCAGGCCTACCTTCAAGCCTTTATGGTCTACTGGGGGCAGGAGTGAACCCCCTCGATCCTGCCCCTAATGGAAACATCTGAAAAGTCTCTTGCAGGGGTGCAATTTGAACTGAGCATGAGGGTGGGGGAATGTACCGCCGACTATTCCTGGGGTTGAGACAGCTCTGAGGTTCCGGAAAGGACTCTTCAATTCATAAGGCTTGGGGATCCCTGCCAGCTACACTAATGATATGCGCCACCACTGGGTGGACCTGAACCAAAACTGGGTGGGCCCCATTAGCCTGCATAGTCAGGCATGGTGGGTATTTTTCCGTCCATGGAGGGCTCACAGTTTAAAAAAAAACAGCTGGCATGGGATTTGAACCTGTGTTTCCTTGTTCGCAGCCCACTATTCTGACCATTAGTCTACCCCTCTGCTCTGCATGGATGTCTTGTCTATGTGGCTATTTTATGACAGAGAAGTTCCTATACTGTCACAAAGACATCCATGTCCCTTGCATTACCTTGCTCATAGTTTAAACACTTTAGTTTGTAAAATGGACATTACCAGAGCATGAGCATCCATTTCTCATCTATTTTAGAACAGACTGTATGTCATCAGATCGTGTTCTAAAATACATGAGAATGGACATCTGTATGTGAGGTACCAACTTGGACATCCATATTCTGAGTTGGATGTCTTTTTAAAATGCCATTTCACATCATTATAGCCTCTGATCCATTTTACATAATTTATTTTTTATGTCTGTTCATGTCTGTAAAATTTCATTTGAATATAAATATTTATATATATAATGACATTGGAATTTATATTCCACGTACCTACACAATTCTAAACAGATTACATAACAAGAAAGAAAATGTTACTCAAATTTACATAACGAGAGAGTATTTATCAACACTGTTTTATACTTGTACTAACAGAATGATTTAAGACATATTTGCGAAATAGGATAATAACTTTTCTAAGATTTCTTCATAATTGTTCACATATATTTACCAACTGTATGTATACAACCTGCACTATATTGCTACTCAAGTAGCTTCCAGTTTTTTTCCATTTTTCCTACAATTCAAGGGGGTGCAAGTCAGCAATTTTAAAGCCTTACAGCCATGGGTTCTGTTAAGCTGGGATATTCAATGCTAGGCTCAGTGCAGCCACTCGGAAGTTATCCTGACATCGGCTGATATTCATACATGCCCAGATAGTCAGCAGATAAATTTAAGATAGCATTTTTACTGCCCCAACTTTATCTACTTACTTACCTGGTTAGTGGTCTGAATATTTCCTCTAACTAGGTAAATACCAGCTCCGCACTGACTCTGTCCCTGGACTGCCCCGGCAATGCCCAGAGAGTGCCATGGTAGTCAGAGGAGTTAGTCAGTGGCACTCCTAGCCTGCTCTGCATGATTTTACTTGACAAAAGCCTCTCCTGTCTGGTTAACCCCTTTTGAATATTGGGCCCAAATGTTCCAAGAAAGTTACATCTATCTCTCTGCTAGGGATTGTTGGCTAGTACAGGCTCCATTTGGACATCTTATCATTAGAGTTTCATAGAAAGAAATCATTTCTCACATTTAGAAGGACAATGAAGACCTGGTTATTAGGCCAAAGGGAGTAGGAGATTGTTTTGTGTCTTGTTTAAGGAAATGATTTTAGGGGTGGATTTGGTAGAAAGATTCTGTTTTATGAGACACCGGACTCAGGGAGGTTTTGATTGGATTGTTTATGTGTGTGTGTGTGTGGGGGGGGGGGGGGGGGGGGGGGGTTGTGTAATCCCATCAAAAATTGCACACACAAATTTTGACACAGCTCCGATTTGCATGTGCAATTTAATAGAATAATGAGCCAATTAGTATGAATAATTGGCTTTTTAACAAGCAATTATTGACACTAATTAGACTTAGTTGGAGATTATGCATATAAAGCTAGGTGCGGGATCTGCACCTAAAACATACATGCGGCCCAAAAAAGGAGATGTGGAAATGGGAGGGTCATGGGCATTTTAGGGTGGATCGGGGCATGGTTTTGAGTTACACGCGTAATTATAGAATAACAGTGCTGCGTGCGTAAATTTAGGATTTGGCATTTGCAACACATTTTATGCATAACCTCTCTACTTAAGCCTTAATTCTAGAAACCACACCGAACTTTAGGTGTGGCTTATAGAATACCCCTTAAGTGGGTTTTTTGGTGCCAATTTTTTTAGGCACCATTTATATAATCTACCCGATATGCCTCAAATGTCCATGAGGTGTACACATTAAATACAGGAAATAAAAATAAATATAAAGGTCATCTGTGTCATCAGCAGGGGTGGGCAGCTTTTATACATGGGACCGCATGAATGTCACAACATTACGTAATGTTGGAACTAGAAATGCACAGAGTTCCATATAACCTTAAAAGATTGCAAACACTACAAAATACTGTGTCTCATATTCTTTGTCGCACATCCCGTTATGACCATGTCTCTCCTCTCATTCAACTGCTTCATTAGTTATCTATAGAGTGTAAGGTTAAATTTAAGATTCTAACTCTAACCCATGAGGTTTTTTATAATGACTCTCCTGACTATCTTGCATCTCTGGCGATTCCCTCTACACTTTCCTGCACTCTACGGTCACTTAAGGACAACAGGTTGGATCTGCCACCACCATCTAAAGCAAGGTGGGACACCACAAGATCTAGGACCTTCTATTTTCTCTCATATAAACTCTGGAACAGGTTGCCACAATAGATTCGGCTTTAAACATCATATGCTACTTTTCGAACGTTATTAAAAACTCACCTATTTCAGCAGGCTTTTAATCTATAGGTCTGGATTAATTCTGCAACAAGCAGTCGGTGTTGTTTTTTTAGTAATATGAATTGTTGATTATGTTTGTACTCAGATTTGAGTGATATTCCTTATGTTTTTGCAGGACTGAGCTTAGGTTGACTGGTTTAGATAGCTAATATTTTCGTGCCTAAAGCTGGCACTCTTTTCTGTTTCTTATTATTTTTGCTTTTTATTGTAAACCATTTTAATTTGTTTACAAGGAAAGCAGTATAGCCAGTTCAATAAACGATAAAAGATAAGTAAATAAATGATTAAAAATGTAACTAAAAATGGTGGAAATAAATATCTAGAGTAACTATTCTGAAAAATATTTGCAAAATATGACATTTAAAATTGCCAAAACTCTGGTTAATTATGTTTTCTGTGTTTACTTCCCATGGTCTCATGGGCCACATAAAATTCAATAAACATAAGAACATAAACATTGCCATACTGGGACAGACCAAAGGTTCATCAAGCCCAGTATCCTGTTTCCAACAGTGGCCATTCCAAATCAGAAGTACCTGACAAGATCCCAAAACAGTAAAACAGATTTTATGCTGCTTATCATAGAAATAAGCAGTGGATTTTCCCAAGTTCATCTTAATATGGTCTTTTCTTTTAGGAAATTTTCCAAACCTTTTTAAAACCCTGCTATGCTAACTGCCTTTACTACATATTCTGGCAACAAATTCCAGAGTTTAATTACACATTGAGTGAAGAAATTCTCCGGTTTGTTTTAAATTTACTACTTAGTAGCTTAATTGCATGCCACCTAGTCCTAGTATTTTTGGAAAAAGTAAACAAGGAATTCACGTCTACCCATTTCACTCTACTCAGTATTTTATTGACCACTATCACATCTCCCCTCAGCTGTCTCTTCTCCAAGCTGAAGAGCCCTAAATGCTTTAGCCTTTCCTCATAGAGAAGTCGTTCCATACACTTTATTATTTTCGTTGCCCTTCTCTGTACCTTTTCTAATTCTGCTTCATCTTTTTTTAGATACAGTGACTAGAATTGCACACAGTATTGGCACGGGCTGCAGGTTGCCCATCCCTGAGCTGGAGAGCAAAGGAAGGACTTACCTCTGCCAGTAGACACTGGAATAAGATAGATCAGATTCTAGGTTCTGATGTAAGTGATTGTTCTGTGGATAGCACAAAACCTTTTATACTATACTATCATCTGGTTGGAGCGCTTCCAACCCCTTTCCTCATTTGTATCCAAACATGTATCAATGTTAAATAAACATTATTTGGTTGGATAATGATTATTCTGTCTAGTTCCACCTGGCAGTCTGATAATTTGTTTGTGAACTGCTGCATCTGACACAGAGATCCTTTGTCAGATTCTGAACAGACCATTTTGCCTAAAGTGTATCAGCAATAAAGTTTATTTCAAAAGATTTTATGAGGCACTAGACCAAGACAGCCAGAGCTCCTACCATTTGATCTACCTCTTCCTGAAAAGATAACAGCATTTACTCTAATGCTTTATTGCCTCCTCCTTTCATACATCAGTGAAATTGAGATATATTCAAATGTTTGAGCATCAGCTGAATGCCTTTTGCCATGGGACCAGTTAAAAGCATATGAAAGAGATGAGGTAGATATCTGACTACAAGTGCTTAAATTTAGATCTAAAAATATAGCAAAGATTACAGGACCAGCCTGTTCCAGTGACATGGAACATTTTAGGGAATAATGCTAGTTCTGTTCAATATTTTTGTGAATAGTACTGAAGATGGGTTAGTACCCTGATGGCGAACCTATGACACGCGTGTCAGTACTGACACGCGTAGCCATTTTCAGTGACACGCGGCCGCATGTGGCTGCATACAGAGAAGCAGCGGAGTTCCTTGCTGACACCCGGGGCGGATCGCCGATGCGCCCCCCCTCCCCCCCGGTGCAGCGCGACCTCCCCCCCCCCGGCGAAATCACCCGGTGCATGTTTACCCGCTGGGGGTGTGCCTTGTGCGCTCCTATTGGCTCCCTCCCTGCTGCTCCCTCTGCCCCGGCTCCTCACTTCCGGCCGGCGGAGCAGAGAGCAGCGGAATGCCGTGGGGGACGCATCTCTGAGGGCCCTGTGATCACCATTACCAGCAACCATCATCCAATCTACTGTTCTGGGGTGTCGTGGATTTGTAATTGACCACCATTACTGAGATAGGTGAGGGGGAGGCTGGGAGAGGCGAGGGCATGTGCTATGGGTGCCGTTTCCCGCCATTAGAAATAGCGGCAGCCATCTTAATTTACATAAGGTGGTCAGTTAGGCTAGTTAACCCTTAATTGCCTGCAGGGCTAACAGGCTATCTATAATTCTATCTTCTGTCTCTGCCCCCCTGATGGAGAACTCAAAAAATAAAAAACCAAGGTTAAGTAAAGGAAGTGGTAGTAGCAGTAGCCGACCCTTTCAAGAGACATGGACCGAGATGTATGGCATTATAGAAAAAAATGGCAAATCATTTTGCGTTCTATGTACTGAAACGGTAGTAAGCAGAACGTGGAATATAAATAGACATTTTGAAACTAATCATTCCCAGCTCTTGAAAAAAAGTGAGGATGAACGGAAGGAATACATTTCCAGGCAGCTACACTTTTATAAGAGCCAATCTAAGTCCATCCTTAAATTTGTAAAAGGTTCTACAAATTTAACATCTGCAAGTTTGAGCATTGCTCACTCCATAGCTCAGCATGGAAAAGCACTCAGTGAGGGAGAATTTATTAAAGAAACTCTCCTAAGATGTGCACCAGTTCTATTTCACGATATGCAGAATAAAGATGCAATTATTAAGAGAATATCTGAGTTACCAGGAAATTTGGAGTGCCTGGATCCGATTACCAGACACTTTTAGCACCCTGAAAAATATAGCAATGGCTTTACTCACAATTTTTCCCTCTACGTACTTTTGTGAAACCTTATTCTCAGCGTTAAATAATATCAAAACCAACAAAAGAAACAGATTGACAGATGAAGTTAGTAGCGCTTGCTTGGGCTTGAAGTGTACAAAATACCAACCTTCAATTGAAGATTTAGCCAATGAAATTCAGCAACAAAAAAGTCACTAATAGGCAGATTAGTTAAAGAATTCCCCCTCCCCCTCACTTATCTTAGTTCATGGCACCCCACACAAGTTAAATAATATCAAGACCAACAAAAGAAACCGACTGACAGATGAACAAAGAAGTCACTAAGTAGGTAAGTTAAATAATTAGTTTTTGGTTTATTAAATACAGTTTTATATTACAATTATACATTTTTGTTATTTAAACTATAAATATCGCGAAATTATGGTTTTTTTCTCGAAGTGACACACCACCCGAGTTATGCTCGGTTTTTTGGCGAATTTTGACACACCAAGCTCAAAAGGTTGCCCATCACTGGGTTAGTAAGTAATGCTCTTAAGGGAACAGACAGAATGAGAAGATCTAAGAAAGCATTAGGGGAATTTGAATGTTTGGCGGTTAGGATTAAATGCAAACAAATAAGATTTGCTAAAAACAGATCCTGAGAGCAAGAAAAAACAGTGGTACTTCTACCAGCAGGGAGGGCGAGCAGTTTTCAAATAGCCCATTTACCGAAGGAGAGGTAGTATTGGTGTGATTGTGATATTTTTGGGGGGGGTTTTTTTGGGGGGGGGAGGAAGGACCTAAGTTAATTGAAGGGAAGCTGAAGGTTTGCCTAGAACACATACTAGCCTTACATTGGCCCTGTCAGCTGCCACCTGAGGTCTCATACATATCTCTTTAGGCATAAAACATAAGATCAGTCCACTGAGAGCATGGCAAGTATGCAGATTAACAAGTATAAACAAGTATAATGGACAGACTTGAATCTTCACAAAAGCCAGAGCCACATATGTATCAAAGTACAGTAAGTCTAAAACCCACAATGGCTGTATAATACAGAACACATTCAGAGCTGCTCAGAAAAAAAAAAAGACTAAAATTTGCTCCATGTATGTTAATACTGTTCACTGGTACCTTTGAGCCTGGGTGTCAGTTTTCTATGCTGGCTACTTCAAAGAGCTGGAAATACCAGTGTTCTAACGCAGTGTTTCCCAAGTTGGACCTGGAGTACCCCCTTGTCAGTCAGGTTTTCAGGATGTCCACAATGAATATGTATGAATTTGATTTGCATATACTGCCTCCATTATATGCAAATCTCCTTGAAAACCTGACTGGAAGGGGGTTCTCGTGGACTGACTTGGGAAACACTGTTCTAACTTGAGGGCTGTTTCCAAAATTTGCCAACTGTGAATCCAGATGTTAAAATAATTTAGAATACCAGTGCCCAAGAAGCATCAGCTCAGGAAATGGAATGGTCATATACTTCACTGTTTTCGAGAGACTATGGAAAACACTTCTTTCCATAAAGGCTGTATTTCATAGCATGTCTACCACATATGGATGTGTGTGCCCCCTAGACCACATTGCCTCCAGCACATAAGATTAGCAGAAGGGTCAATTCTGAGATTTAAGCCTAGGAAGCAATAGACTCTAGTGTACCTCGGGCGGGGTGAAGGGGGTGGTCCGCCTCGGGTTCTGGCAGAAAGGGGGTGCGTGCATAGGATCCAACTTTTCAAAATTATTGGGGGTGCTAAGCCCAATGCAAATAACCCCTCCCTGGAAACACACAAGGAATTTTCACAATATTGGGGGTGCTCAAGCACCCACAGATTCGGCTCCTATGGGTGCATGAGCAGGCGCACCACTGTTGGTTCTGCCGGTCTCCTGCCCCTGAACAGAAAGATGTCAGAGGGGGCAGGGGACCAGTAGAGCCAACAGTCAAGCGCCTGCTCCATGCTCCCCCTTGCTTGAAGGAGGGGGTGCGTACTGCCCCGGGGGGTGCTCCACCGAGGGGGGTGAGTGCAGTCCAACCAGGGTGCCATATAAGGTAGGTATGCCACTGGAAATAGGTACAATCTAACAGCCTAAACATTATCAGGGCAATCCTGATAATGGGGCTACATACAGGACGTGCACACAGGACGTCAGGAGTCAGAAAGAGAGATCATCAGCAAAGGCGCCGGAGTCGACCGGCACTGAAGAAGACTTCGGCTGGTGGGGGTTGGGAACCCCCGCCAGCAAAGGTACCTGGCAGTGGGGGAGGAGTGGCAGTGGGGGGGGGGGGCTGCGGCAGTGGCAGGGGTGGCGGCTGGGGAAAGCAGCCTAAACTGTGCCCCCCCCCACCTTGGGCTTTGGACCCCTCTCCCGCCGAGGTCTGGCTACGCCCCTGGTTCATAAATAAACAGTAGCACTGTCTCAGCAATGCAAGCAGGAGCAAGCCCTCTCACTAGCAGAGTTCTTCCTCCTCAGTCAGTTCTACTGTTACTTTTTTAACACACAACTATTAAGTGTAAGTGCCTTCTGGGACCCTAATAGTCTAAGCACCTGATGGAGCCTCTAGGAAGGCAAAACGTGGCCACTTCGGGTACTTTGGTTAATAAATTTGGTTGCCTCTAAACAATGGTCTGCCCTGTTCTGTCTGAATTATCTACGTGCAGATCACCGCCTCTGTTTCGTTGTATCATAAGTGAGCACATCTACATTTAGATGTGCTGACGCAGGTTTAAGCTTGTATTCTATAGCAGAATCTGGGTGCCCAAATGCTTCTCCATGTTGCATCCGGGCATCTATTTCTAGGCACTTTTTTATAGACTTACCCATTAAGGGGGTAATGCTATAACTAGACACCTCCAATAAGTCACCCTGAGGCCTCGCAGTAGGAGCCTATTCTACAACAGAATGTAGGTGCTTAGGTTCTGTTATAAAATACACACTTAGGACTAGATTCTATATATGGAACCTGAAAAATTGGCAACAAAATAATTTCTACCTAGGCGCATTCGATAAACCGCATCTAGATTTAGGCATGGTTTTTAGAATACGCCTAGTGGCCATGCCTGTACCTAACTCTAGGCTCATTCATTTATGCCAAGTAAAACTTGGTGTAAATACTGGTGCCTAAGCTAGGCGTGGAGCAGGTGTATTCTATAACCCTGTGCATAATTTTTTGGAATGCCCATGGCCCACCCATTCCATGCCCATGACCATGCCCCCTTTTTGGCAGTGAGCATTAGAATTTGCATGCACCACTTTACAGAATACTCTTAGCAAGTTGTGCACTTAAATTCTAATTAATGTCAATTAGTGTCAATAATTGTTAATTGGCAGTTATCAGCACTGATTGGCTTGTTAAGGTAATTACTTTGCGCATGCAAATCCAGAATATGATCGGATTTGTACATGCAATTTCAGACACACTATATAGAATCTGGGGGATAATCTGGTATTGGTTTGCCCAACATGTTTATATTTATGTTTATTAAAAACTTTATAAACTGCCAAAACTATGCCATATCTAGGCAGTAAGCAATATAAAATACAAGTAATAAAAGAAAAGAATTCCAGTTATCTTGGGACTGAGGCTCCCTGTCCGCTTCCGCATACAATTTAAACTTCTCTTACTGACCTTTAAATGCATCCACTCTGCAGCCCCCCATTACCTCTCCACTCTCATCTCTCCCTACATTCCTCCCCTTGAACTCCGCTCACTGGACAAATCTCTCTTGTCGTCCCCCTTCTCCTCCGCTGCTAACTCCAGGCTTTGTTCCTTTTCTCTCGCGGCACTTATGCCTGGAATAGACTTCTTGGACCTTTACGTCTAGCTCCATCTCTACCTGTTTTCAAAACCATGCTGAAAACCCACCTTTTCACTGCTGCTTTTGGCTCCTAGCCTCTACTCATTTGCCCTCCCCTTGTTCCTTCCTTCCTTCCTTTTCACCCAGTACTTCCCTCACCCATAACTGTCTTGTCTGTCTGTATTATTTAGATTGTAAGCTTTTTTGAGCAGGGGCTGTCTCTCTTTGTGTCAGGTGTTCAGTGCTGCATGCGTCTGGTAGCGCTATACAAATACTACTACTAATATTAATAATGTCAAGCCTGATCCCCCAAGCACGTTTTGGAAAGCATGGCTTCTCTGTGTACTCCACACCTCAGCTTGGTAACAAAGGCCTGCCTCCAAGGCCAGGTGAATGCTTTAGTAAAACTGTGGGGGAAAGGACAGGAGACAAAGGGGTTCTTTTACTAAGGTGCACTGAAAAATGGCCTGCGGTAGTGTAGGCGCAGATTTTAGGTGTGCACCAATCCATTTTTCTGCACGCCTGTAAAAAAGGCCTTTTTAAATTTTTGCTGAAAATGGATGTACGGCAATTTTGATTTTGCCGCACGTCCATTTTGGGTCTGCAACCTTACCACCGGCCATTGACCTAGCAGTAAAGTCTCATGCGGTAACCAGGTGGTAATGACCTACACATGTCAAATGCCACTTGGCGCGCATCTGATACATGCATCCGAAAATAAAAGTTATTTTTCAGCCACACATATCAGACACGTGCTAAAAATGAAAATACCGCAAGAGCCACGCGGTAAGCAGGCAGTAACTCCATTTTGGCGCACATTGGGCGTGCATAGACGCTTACGCGGCTTAGCAAAAGGGCCCCTAAAAAACCTAACTTTTGCAGAAACAAGGCACAGAAATAAATCCATGATTTTTTCAAAATCAGTGCTATCAAATATCAGAAAATTAACAGTTTTAAGATATTAGGAGCAGTACACGAACTACAGGTAAACAATTTTATATCAGGACTAACAGTTTAAGATAGGAAGCAGTGCATAAGATATAGTGGAAGACAAGTTTGAAAATATTTTTTTTTAATGTTTGACAGAAGAGAGAGGTTTTAAGCAGAATCTTAAATTTATTTAAAGTTCACTTCAGCTCTCAGACCTTTCGGTAGCTCATTCCAAAAATGAGGGGCCAACCCCCCCCCCCAAAAGGGCTTTATCTTGTGTTATGTCCCATCTTACTCTATTTATCTGAGGCACTACCATTCTAAAATCCTGCACCGACCTAAGAACCCTTCCTGGTGTATAGGGTATAACTAATATCGGTTTAAATAAGGTGGCTAAAATTCATAAAAAGCCTAATGTACCAACACCAGCACCTTAAAACAAATTCTATATTTAATAGGTAACCAATGATAATGTCTAAATAAAGGAGTAACATGATCGAATTTATGTTTGATACCTAAGAATCTCACCGCTGCATTTTGTATTATTTGTAATCTCTTCAGATTATTTCCTGATAGACCTGCATAAATAATTTTACAATAGTCTATTCATGAAATCAGCAGTACATGCAATAACGTATACAATGCTGATACATTGAACAAATGCCTTAATAAGCATAGTTTCCATAAGCCACAAAACCTTCTTTCACAACCTTATTAACTTGGTTCTCGAACATCAATTTAGAATCAGTAAGTACCCCCAAGTATCTAAAATGTGTCACCAGTTTTATTGATAACCCAAATAAAATATGTGCAATATCTGGACATTCCAAATACCCTGTAAACCAACAAACATTAGTTTTTTCCACATTTAAGGCTAAATGATGGGCCATTAACTGTTCTGTCCTCCGACAGCCTTGCACTAGTTTATAGTGTGACCCTAAAATGTGTTTAATGCCTTTATTAATATTCTCACTTCTAAGGATTTTTACTGCTGCAGTCCTCACTGCAAAGATTTGTGAGCAATGCATTGTGTGTAATATAGTCTCACAGGTAATGCAGCCACACCTGCCTGTCTGTATAAGGACTGTTACTATTGGTCTGTGCTGCTGCCTAGACTCTCAGCCAAGCTTGGCTCCTTTGTCTACCTGCTATCATTTCCTAGTCATTCTTACTATCTCTGTACTGAGAGGCCAGCCAGGTATGACCTTTCCCTCCAATCGAGGGCTGTCCTCTAGGACCACCCTTGCTACCTGATGGCTCTGTCCCCATTGGTCTCTTTACCCCTCCTCCCTGGGCCTGCGTGAGCCCTTCTTGGCCTCTCTCTCTCTCTCTTCATGAGGCATTCTCCATTTTGCTTCAGACAGCATTTGTCCTGCTAAACTCCTTGGAATGAACTTGTTTTTTTTTTTACCTTGAATACATCTTCCTAATGAGATATTGCATTTTCCAGTCACCCAGCTCTGAGCTACTTCTACCTGTTCAACTATTTTCCCACCTCTGCAATAAAACTGCCTTTCTTCAGATTTCTATCTCCAACCACTGATACAGCTCTCAGAATTACGGAGTCCCTATGCCCTGGGGCAACACTTCTGAACATCCGACTGTGAGTAAATTATCTATATTTATTCAATAAAGGAAACTTCAGAAAATAAAGACACTTCAGGTGTGTGCTGGTGTGCCAAGGTTATACTTCAAGATATTGAGACTTTACAGTTAACAAGTCTTAAGAGGCTTGACATTAATCACTCTGAAACCGCTTTTAGTTCTTCTTGCAACCTAGACAAATCCAGAGTTTTTGGAGAAACTCTTACAATAATCAAAATGGCATCTGTGTAACAATAAGAGCTCAGGCCTGATCTGTATTAACATAAATTGTGGACTAAGTTATAGATTAAACAACATTAACAAAAGGGCTGAGCTCTGAGGCATCCCACATTCTAATCAAAATTCTTGAGAATTACATGTATTAACAGAAACCTGAAATGATCTATTATTCAGAAAAGAAGAAAACCATAGTAAAACTACTCCTGAAATAATTATATCTTGTAAACACTGAAACAAGAAGTTAGGATCAATCAAGTCAAATGCTGAGACTAAATCCAATATCTCCCAAACATCTGCCAAAACAATATCTCCCTTATCTAACAATTCATGGAAAACAAAAATGAGGACATTATAATATTTTTGTATCACTCCATGGTGCAACCACACCTTGAATATTGTGTTCAATTCTGGTGACCACATCTCAAAAAAGATATAGTAGAATTAGAAAAGGTAAAAAGAAGGGCAATGAAAATGATAAAGGGGATGCGACGACTTCCCTATGAGGAAAGGCTAAAGTGGCTATGGCTCTTCAGCTTGGAGAAAAGACGACCAAGGGGAAATATGATAGAGGTCTATAAAATAATGAGTGGAGTGGAATGGGTAGACATGAATCACTTGTTTACTCTTTCCAAAAATACTAGGACTAGGGGGCAAGCAATGAAGCTACAAAATAGTAAATTTAAAATGAATCAGAGAAAATATTAATTAAACTCTGGAATTCGTTGCCAGAGAATTTAGTAAAAGCGATTATTTAGCAGGGTTTTAAAAAGGTTTTGATAGCTTCCTAAAGGAAAAGTCCATAGACCATTATTAAAATGGACTTGGGGAAAATCCACTGCTTATTTCTAGAATAGCAAATTGGTCAGAAGTAGAGCATCGGATGACCGAACATCGGTCTAGAATATCAGCCCAGAACATGGGAGTGCCACTAGTCCAACATTGTGTAAGATATAGTCATTCGGTAGATAGTTTACAGTGCACGGTGATAGAACAGATAAGTCCGATGCCTAGGGGAGGTGATTACAATAGAAGACTACTGCAGCGGGGACCTACTGGATCTACCATTTAAACACCTTAGAGCCAGAGGGTTTAAATACATATTTATACTGGGGATGTTTCATTTGAGTTGTCAGAAGGAAGTACGTAGTAAGAACAGCTGTTTCCGGTTGGATTGACGTTAAATAGTCCCCGTCGCCATATTGAATTTCAAACTGATGGCGTCAAGTCGGCATGAGGAAGGTGAAACGGTAAGCCCAGGGTTGATTAATAATAGAATATTAGTTACAAGTATGGCCCAGAATTTTGTACAGTTTTATACTAATTGTATCATTGCAGGTCCGGTGCTATGACTCCCCCTTGACAAAGCATTACCAGCGAAACAGGCACCTGTCGGGGAAAGAGGGCACACCAGCTGACACAGATAAGTGATGTGTAGCCATCACCATTGTTAAGATTGCCTCAGAGTGAGATAAGAAAGTGTGTTAAAAGACATGAGAAACATAGAATTTGTAGTAAGGAGGAGGTAGGCATGTCTATGATTATAAGCACACACACAAGCTAAGATTCACCAAGCGATGAAGTGAAATCAGCTGTGTAGACTTATGAGACTCCCCCTCCATTATTTGTGAATATATGAATAATCACTATAGAGGCGTGCATTACTCTAAATAGATGCTCTACTTCTGACCAATTTGCTATTGTTGATATTATAAGTAGAGAAGAGCCACTCATATTTGACAGGTTTATTTCTAGAGTAAGCAGCATAAAATGTATTGTACTGTTCTGGGATCTTGGCAGGTACTTGTGACCTGGATTGGCCATTGTCGGAAACAGGATGCTGGGCTTGATGGACCTTCGGTCTGTCCCAGTATGGTAATACTTGAAAAAAAAAACGCATACACTTCACTAAGCATTGCAGCTATCAATGTTTCTTTACTATGTCCCGCTCTAAAGTCTGTGTGGCGAAGATGCGAAATACTAGCAGACTCTACAAAACTCACCAATTGCTCTAAAACCAGCTGTTTACCATTTTGGCTGAGACAAATAAATTTGATATAGGCCTATAATTCTGCACTTTCAAGCAATCTTCCCTCAAGTTCTTCATCACTGGTCGAACCATTGAATTTTTCCAACGTTCAGAGAGAACTCCTGACTTCAGGCTTTTATTTATCATTTGCAACAAAACAGGAGCAAGTCCATGCCTTGAAAATTTTAACCATGTGATAGGTATGTGATCTAATTGTAAACATGAATGGTTTATTCGTCCAATGAGCAGTAGAAACACCATTTTTCTCTTCTTGAAAATTAAAATTTTCAAATCTGGTATTATCTACTTTATCAAAAGAATGATACAATTTACTTTCTCACAGAAAAATTTCCCCAGCTTATCTACTGAAGGCATCAACAATGTATCAATTTTATCATCATTCCCTGCCAACTTTTTTATGAGAGAAAACAAAGAACAGGTTTTGTTTTCTCTGTCGAACATCTGCTTAAAATAATGCTCTCACTTTGCCTGCTTAATTTGCCGATTATAAACTCGCAGCTGTCTACACTTATTTAAACAAGCATGTGTTGTATGTTTTCACCAAGCCCGCTCTGCATGCCTAAGCTGTCTCCTCAAAAGGCCCAGTCCTTTATGATACCATTTCTGGGGTGTCTGAAATCTAACGTTCACTTCTTGACTGGTATTTTACCTATAATCTCTTTTAAAACCTGATCCCAGGTATTCTATAGGTTTTTCTAAAAAATCATCCAGAAACAAACTAAATATAGGAGCTAAACTATCTGGGTTTTAATATCTTAAAGCACTTCCACAGCCTTTCCCCTAGCAATTTTCAAACCATCTCCACTTTCTAGATTAAGGGCAAAAGATATTAATGCATGATCCAACCAAGAATAGAACAAACAACAAGCATTCTCAATCACAATGTTAGAAACCAGTGATACAATAATCAAATCCAATATATGTCCTCCCTATGTGTTGGATGATTAACCTTCTGTTTTAGGTCTAGGTCTCTCAAAAGATTATTAAAAGACTTGGTCCTAGCCAAAGCAATTTCATCAAAATGAACATTTAAAACATTTAATAATATGATATCTGAAAAATTGATTGTTAACTCTACCATGGTCTTGAAAATTTTATCCCAAACTTCTGTCGATAGACCCAGGGGAGAATAAAACAAAGCTACATAACAAAGAATAGGAGCTACCATTTTTCCAATTAACACTTTCTTGTATGGTAGAGAGAGCGCTGGCACTTCCACTGACACACAGTTTTGTGAACATCTAAAAGCTAACCCCCCTCCTTTTTTGCTGATCTAGACTTGAATATATAATTATATCCATGTGGGGCACTGGGCAGCACTAATCAAGTAAGACCCCTCCCATGTCTGAGCCACGTTTCCATAATGGCCAGAATATCAATGTGACAATCTCTAATCAAATCTAAGATCAATGGCATCTGTGAGACCCCGAGTGGGGGTTGGGCATGACCGGAGAAATTAATACTGCCGAACAAAAGGTAGAATGCAAAAACAAGTATTTACAAGAACAGGAATGCCAAGGCCTGTTTCTTCACAGGGACCGAGTCGTAGTGAGGGTAAACCTCTGCGGTTGAAGAACACAGTTATTAGTATTTATGTTCATGTACCCTCAGGTCTGTTTCTTCACATGCCTGAAGCATTGAGTAGGAAAACCCCCATCAGTTTCAACAAACAGCAGTAAGCCGGCCTCTAGTGGCAGGCCCAAACATAGTCCACGGTTGCGGAGTTCCCACGCCCCAAACACAGCCTTTCAGTTCTGGTTTACTTGTCAGGTCTGGCTCCAGCCAGACCTCCAGCAAACTCAAGTTCAATCAGTTATCCACAAGGGCTTACCTCAGCCCGATCACAGCATGTGGATGTCTCCAGTCAAGGCATATGCTGGGGCTTCTCCTCTTTCTCCCCGAGCCTCTCCATTCTGCTCTGTCCAAAGGCTTTTAACTTCCACTGCACTGTGGAGCCACTCCCTCCTGACCAGGTAGCCTAACTTTCCCACAATGCACTGACTCTGCTATAGTAGCTCTGCAGTTCATCATCCGACACAGAAGGTCTAGCACCACCTGCTGCCAGGCAGCTAAACTGCAACTCCCTCATAAGGAATATCTCTAGGGACGTCCACCCTATGTCCCTCACTGCCTCACATACCTTCCCCCTCAGCTCAACCATACTATGTTGAGCGCCTGCAACTATCTGCAGTGAGGGGTCGAGGGCTAACACTCCCTGGGGCACCCGGGGTTCCCATGACAGCTAGAAGTCCCCGAGACACTCTCAGTACCTCAAGCATCCTACCAGCTTAATCATGCCAGTTTCTCTTTATTCACATATGAGCGGGGCAAGATCATCATGGCAACCATGGGCCCTGTCACACCACACTGTCCAATTCCCCACCATAGGGAAATCTTGCCTCACCCATCTATTACATTTCTTTGAAGGGATGGACAAACATGTCGATAAAGGTGAGCCGGTCGATATTGTGTATCTAGATTTTCAAAAGGCATTTTGACAAAGTACCTCATGAAAGACTCCAGAGGAAATTGTAGTCATAGGATAGGAGGTAGTGTTCTATTGTGGATTAAAAACTGCTGAAAATATAGAAAAAAGAGAGTAAGGATAAATGGTCAGTATTCTCAATGGAGAAGTGTAGATACTGGGGTTCCCCAGGGGTCTGTGCTGGGACAGTTGCTTTTTAACATATTTATAAATGATCCAGAGACGTGAGTAACTAGTGAGGTAATGAAATTTGCTGACAACACAAAGTTATTCAAAGCTGTTAAATTGCAAGAAGATTGTGAAAAATTACAAGAGGACCTTACGAGACTGGGAAACTCAACATCCAAATAGCAGATAAAGTTTAATGTGAGCATGTGCAAAGTGATACATGTGGGAAAGAGGAACCCAAACTATAGCTACATAATGCAAGGTTCCACATTAGGAATCACCGACCAAGAAAAGGATCTAGGTGTCATCATTGATGATGCATCAAAACCCTCTGCTCAGTGTGCAGCGGCAGCTAAGAAAGCAAATAGAATGTTAGGTATTATTAAGAAATGAATGGAAAACAAATATGAATACGTTATAGTGCCTTTGTATCACTCCATGGTGTGACTGCACCTCAAATATTGTGTGCAATTCTGGTCACTGCATCTCAAAAAAGATATCGTGGAATTAGAAAAGGTACAGAGAAAGGCAATGAAAATGATAAAGGGGATGGGACAACTTCCCTATGAGGAAAGGCTAAAGCGGCTAGGGCAGTTCAGCTTGGAGAAGAGACGGCTGAGGGGAGATATGATAGAGGTCTATAAAATAATGAGTGGAATGGAACGAGTAGATATGAATCGCTTGTTTACTCTTTCCAAAAAAACTAGGACTAGGGGGCACACAATGAAGCTACAAAGTGGTAAATTTTAAACAAATCGGAGAAAATATTTTTTCACCCAACATGTAATTAAACTCTGGAATTTGTTGCCAGAGAATGTAGTAAAAACAGTTAGCTTAGCAGAGTTTTAAAAGGTTTGGATAGCTTCCTAAAAGAAAAGTCCATAAGCCATTATTAAAATGGACTTGGGGAAAATCCACTGCTTATTTCTAAGATTAGCAGCATAAAATGTATTGTACTGTTTTGGGATCTTGCCAGGTACTTGTGACCTGGATTGGCCACTGTTGGAAACAGGATGCTGGGCTTGATGGACCTTTGGTCTGTCCCAGTATGGCAATACTTATGTACTTATGTACTTAGTCTAATGGAAGCCATCTGGATAGGGGATCCCATCCCCCAAAGGCTAAAACCATCTTGGGGTACATGACCACAGGCATCTCTTCTCGTTGTCAGCATCCATACTTGAGCATCTCTTCTTCATTCCAGTGCCATCTCTTCCACTGAATGCAGTCGCTCTATCTCTCAGACTCCATCATTCAGTTCAACAAAGACCAGGCCTGCTCCTTGCAGAAGTGGAGGTAAGCAATTCTCAAGTCTCTATGCAATCCCCTATGGGATAGCCACAATCCAGATAGTGTGAGAATCCTCTCTTTCATACAAAAACTCTGTACCTCTGTTAGCCTCCTCTCTTTTTTCATCCATTGTTGGGGTTAGGTTACCTTCCAAGGCTTCCAGGCCCGTGACTGTATATGAGCACAAGTTGTGCATTATGGAATGGGTTAAAAGGTCAGAGATTGATAAATCTGTATGACTCTGGAATCTATTAGAGATTGACGAGCCTGCATGGCTCTGGAATTTATGATACCCTTAGGGGGCAAGTGGGCCTGGGAAGGAGACTAGTATAAACAGCAGAAGAATGTTGTTTTACCAGCTGAAGAGAACCAGAGGTGTGAGAAAGACAGTTTGCAGAACAAGAGTCATGTAAATCATTGTCTGAAACAAACGATATAAGCTGCCGTCTCAGAAGAATATTTCAGAGATGCAGACAGAAAAACATCTTGTTTTGTTACTGAATTGATCTCTCATGAGAAACTATGGTGAATAAATTATACTTTCTCATATGCCCTTAGAATTGGTTTCTTTTACCTCTCCCAGTTGAGAATGGCTGGTTTATGCTAATTTGGAAAGGAATACAAGCAGCCTAAAAACATGACAAAGAAGACTATTCCTTCAAAGGACCTTTGGGGTTGTTCCACTCTCTTGAGGAGGCATGGCCCGGGATTTTTCCTCTTTACCCACATCCTTGTAGCAATGTTTCTATAAAATGGGCTGTTCCTGCTCAATTTACTATCTAGCTTCATAACAGAAGAGCCCTGGGTAGCCCAAATACTCTCGGAGCTCAGGTGGTTTTCTATCCAAGGGTGGATTAATATTTGAGGATCTGACTGTAAGGTCAACATGCTACACTATATCCTCCTTGCTTCCCTTGTCTCCTGTAGTGCCCTTTTCTGGGCTGCTTACATCTAAGTGAGAGCCCTCCTGTTCCTTGTATAAGGCCTCACTATCACGGGTTTGTATGATGAAGTTGTGAACATTTCTGCTCAGTGTGACCACATCCTGGTCACTAGGTTCAGAGCAGGCCTGCAGCCTCAGGCTCATATGACAAACCCTCCTCCTAGTGTTTTTGTTCAGTTTTTTCTTGATGCTGCCATCATCTTCCTTCTCAGACTGGACTGGGTTGTTCATTTCCTGGCCCACTACTTCAGGACTCAGTCTTACTGTAGGCTCACATTTATGTTTTCTTGGTCCTGCTCCACTACTTCTTTGAGCCTGAGCCTTCCGGAGGCCAGCTCTAGGTTCTAAGTCTCATGAAGCAGCTCAAGCTTCTGGCTAGCAACCTGTCTGGCTTTCCCCAAGCCCCTCTGGACATCCAACCCCTCCTCCAGGAGTCTCCTTAAATTGTCTATTTAGAAAGATAGGTCCTGCATGGTTGCTCGAACTTGAGCCTCACATGCTTTCAACATCTTCATTGATGGCTGTTTCTCTTGCAATGTCATCAAGGCTTCCTTCAGTTGGTCTTCTCCCATACAGGTCTGTTCTCCCTGAATAACTTACTCAGGCCTGGTGACTACTGGCTCTGACTCCTTTGATTCCTGCTCACAATTCCTTGTGTTAATCCTCTTAGAACCTTGGGAAATATTGTCACAGACATTTTCTGAATATCTTTTCCCCTTGATACTCTTGCACTTTTCCAGGCTATATGTTGGGAACTTGTTGCCACTTGGTTAGCTGTTGGATTAACTGCCTGTTCCCCTCCGTGAGCACTATATATTCTTCCTGGACTGCTTTTAGCCTCTCACAGGCTCCTTGTTCTAGAAGACTTACACCTTTTATTTGGGACTGGAGCATAGTAATTAGATGTGCCAGCACATGGACTTGTTCTAGTGTCCCATTATGACCCCAGCTCATTCCAGTCAATTGTACTTGCAGCTCTGTATACTACCATAGGGGTACTAAAGCTGCCAGGGTTTGCTGAAACTGCCTGGGTCTCTGCTTGGGCCTGATGGAACAGAGTCTGGGTCATCAGTAGACAAATCTGGTCCCTTAGCTCCTGTAACTCTGGTTCTGGCATCTCCAGAGTCAGCTGTGGTTCTTTTTGCACAGGGGAGTCAGCTAGCGTGTTTCAATGTATTTGAATTGAATTCAATGTATTTGAAAAATAGCAAACTTAAAACATCTATATCTCTGTAATCCATAGTAAATTATGGATATAGAATGTGATCAAATTTATTACCAAGATTCATCCATACTAATTAAGAACTTGTTCTGCAGCTGACATGTTACATTAATCATAGTTCTATAGATTTCCACATGTTAATCTGATCATAGGTGCCCGGTATAAGAGCCTACAATATAACTTTCAACACCTCCCTCCTGCAGACACACTGCTTCTTCCAACCAGCAGCAGCAACGGCAAATTAAGAAGAAACAGGTGCGGGGCCACAGTCTTCAGGCTCTACTAGTCTTTTGCCAGGGAACAGCAAGCTGACATCAGAGAGGGCAGAGGACTGGCAGATCTGACTAGCTCATGCCTGAAGACTGTGGCCCAGCGCCTACTTCTACTTCTTCTTTTGCCACCACTGCTGCTGGCTTGCTTGGACCATTCAGTTGTTTCCTTGAAGTACTGACATGCTTGATCAGCAAGGTTCAGGTGTGCCAAGTTGCGGTTCAAGAGAGCACATCTTTTCTTCTCTAATTTCTTCAGTTGCAAAAGTGCAACAGTATCCATTTTGCAAACAAAGCACAAATCGCTATGAGGTTTCTGATTGCAGATGCTTGGCAAAACCTTTCTCCACAGTTCAGTGAAAGAAGAATAAGGAAGACAGTACTCTTCTGCAACACTGGCAGCATACTTCTGATGAATTATAAAGCACTCTGGAATGGTCTTAGTGTCACGTCCCCCTAACTGGGCAAATCTGAGTTCCCACTCTTCCCAGATATACTGACAGACAACATAACACCAGTATGTTCATGTGCTGGTTGTGTCCTATATGTTATGGTTTGTAAAACCACAAGAATGTCTTTTGACTTCATTCTGGAAACTTTTCTCTGTAAAATAATTTCTTGTTAATGCCAAAATGGCCACATTTAAAATGAATCCGTTGGGGATACATAGATCAGTAGAGCAGTGCTGATAAAGGAGGTGGCATTGTGATTTTAAACAGAGACGCATATATATCAGAAATTCATAGACAGCTTGAAAATAGGATGCATTATTTACCTTTAGATGCCCATCCAACCTTTCAGTTAAGGAATGAAATTGATGAATTGCTAGAGCTAGGTTCACATAGGGGTTTTTTTAACCAAAAAAGAATGAGAGTTCCTTTCGGTGAAATTTCCAGTCTTACCAACTATTTATATCTTACCAAAGATTCATAAGTCTCTAGTTGATCCACCGGGACATCCAATAGTGTCTGGGAAAGGTTCGGTCCTAGAACCTTTATCAATACTTGTAGACTATTTTCTGAAGCCTTTTGTGCCAAGAGTCAAATCTTATGTTAGAGACACAGCACAGCTGATTAATATTCTTGATCAATTTGAAGAAGATCCGACAGACACACTTTTGGTAACTTTAGATATAGAGTCTGTCGATACAAATGACCCCCGGTTGCAGGCTCTTTCCACCATTGATTTTCATTTACAACACCGCTCTACTGATCTACATATCCCCAACTGGTTCATTTTAAATTTGGCCACTTTGGCATTAACAATAAATTATTTTGCATTTCAAAAAGCTTTTTATCAGCAAATCAAATGGGGGCAACAAGTTTTAAGGATTTACATTTATCTGACCACCACTTTTCTGATAATATTAAATTGTATAAACGTTACATTGATGACGTTTATTCTATGGCAAGGCACTGCCTCTGATCTTGAGAGTTTTACGAAATGGCTTAACGAGAGGGGTGGTAACCTTAAATACAAAATGCAATATCATGTAGATAAAATTAATTTTTTAGATCTTATGATTGTGAAGGATAATTAACATTTTCATATGTCCATATACAGAAAAGAAACTGACCGCAATGCGTTTTTGCATTTTTCTAGCTTTCACCATCAAGCTTTGAAACAAAATTTACCATATTGCCAATTTTTAAGACTCAAAAAACTCTGTTGTAATTACAATGATTTTGAAGACCAGGCTGCAATAATGGCAGACAGGTTTCATAATAGAGGTTATCCAAAAAGTGTGTTAATTTAGCCTATAAAAAAGCAGTTTCCATAAGAAGAAATGACTTATTAACATTATGGAAAGAAAAAAGAACACCAGATATAGTTTGTTCATTGAAATTTTCACACCTGTCAAGCTATATACAGAAAATTATCCACAAACATTGGCACATTCTTGAAGGCCACACTTGTTTCCAGGGTAAAGATTTGGTGATAGCATATGCTAGAGTGTTAGGCATCCGACTTGCTTCTGCTGCACCTTGGTGCTTTGGTATAACTTGCTTTTTGATCATCAGTTGTACTATTCTGCACCCATATTTTGTGATTTTCAACAGAGTGTCAGACTCCTGAGGCAGACGGCTGTTCCGTCGAAACACGGCCATGTGTAGGGTCATACACTTGTGTGGTGCTGAATAAAGTTGTTTTTATCGACCCCAGGTCCACCCCTACTTCTTGGATTTCCTGTGTGGCTGTGTAGGGTGCCATGAATAAGGAGGTACTGCAGCTGCTGCTGTAGTGGTATCTCACCTCCATATCCTTTCTCATCATGTGGGCTGGGGAAAAAGAGGAGTGGGGGATGATGGTGCTGGGAAGAGAGTGGAAGAGAAAGAAAAGGATGTTTGATAAAAGGAGAGAGAAAGGGGGGATGTTGTGCTGGAATCACCACTATTACTAAAGGAGGGTGTGTTGTGCCAATTTCTATTTTTACAGAAGGCACCAATTAGCCTAGTGTCATGCCTTTGGGTCCAGTGGCCATCTGCTCAGCATGTGATCTTTCCAAAAGTACAAGGACTAGGCAGCACACAATGAAGTAGTAAATTTTAAACAAATTGGAGAAAATATTTCTTCACTCAACATATAATTAAGCTCTGGAATTTGTTTCCAGAGAATGCGGTAAAAACAGTCAGCACAGCAGAGTTTAAAAAAAGGTTTGGACAAGTTCCTAAAAAAATAAGTCCATAAACCATTATTTATGTACATGTGCGAAAATCCACTGCTTATTCCTGGGATTAGCAGCATGTCATCTGTTTTACTGTTTTGGGTTCTTGCCAGGTACTTGTGACCTGGATTGGCCACTGTTGGAAACAGGATACTGGGCTTGATGGACCCTCGGTCTGTACCAGTCAATGCTTTTGACCTCTGAGGTTTTTAGTCTGAGGACAGGAAGCACCACGTGCAGCTGTGACCCTAGGGCTGTGGAACAACTGACTGCTGAGCCTCCAAGGTTTGTGCAGACAGGTGGTGGGGCAACTCATAGAGACGTTTTGGAGTTGGAACTGCTGCCATCCAGTATTCTATCGATTCCAGGAGATGTGCTGCAGGAGATGGGAAAACATTAGGGCTACATTTCGATTAACATTTTTAATTGTTTTTCATCATGATTAATCACATAATTAAATGTATTTTATTTATCTATTATTTATTTATTTTCCACTGCAGCTCCTTATGACTCTGAACAAGTTACTTAACCCTCCATTGCCCCAGGTACACAATAAATACCTGTTTATAATATGTAAACCACTTTGATTGTGACCACAGAAAGGCAGTATATCAAATCCCACCCCCTTCCCTAACCTAAAGGCTTGATAATCTCCCTCCTTTCCAGCCCCAAATCCAACATCTCTCCCGAGGACCAACAGACGACCACCTTTAAGGTAGACCTGCGGAGCAGGAGGGGGGAGGGTAATGTTGAATTGGGGGCGGGGGAAAGATGCCAGATTGTGCTGTGGACAGGAGTTGAGAGTAGAAGACAGCAGAAGAGATGTTTAGAAGAGACAGGAGATACTGCATCGTGATTTCATTTTTTAATCGCAATTAATTTTTTAAAATCACAATTAATAATTAATGCATTAATCACAATTAACTGCAATTAACTTCCAGCCCTAGAAAACATGAATGGTAGCAAGGAATAGAAATGCTCTGGGCTCTTATTTATTTATTTTGACATTTATATCCCATATTATCCCAAACATACTCGAGTTCAATGTGGCTTACAATAAATAAAACAGGCAAGGTATACAATACCATAAACAAAATATCAAGTAAAAACAGAGTAGCACAAATAAAATACAAATAAAAACTAAACAATAAACCATTGATAGCCAGTTACAATCTAACACACGCCATCAGTGGGTAGAAACCTCTCAAAAAGGAAAGTTTTCAGTCTTTTGCGAAATACCAAGTAATCAGGCTGACCCTCGATTGCTATTGTAGATGGAGGAGTGGCCTAGTGGTTAGGGTGGCGGACTTTGGTCCTGAGGAACTGAGTTCGATTCCCACTTCAGGCACAGGCAGCTCCTTGTGACTCTGGGCAAGTCACTTAACCCTCCATTGCCCCATGTAAGCTGCATTGAGCCTGCCATGAGTGGGAAAGTGCGGGGTACAAATGTAAATATATATATCAAACATATAAAAGGCGAGTGTGGTACTCACTCACAAATGTGCAGTAGAGCCTTCCCTCTCTGCTCCGCCCCTGCATCAATACGTGATGAGGGGGGCGGGACAGAGCGGGAAGTCTCTACTGCGCATGCCACAGACGTACTCGCAACCGCTCTGCCCTCCCCCTCCCCCCTGAGGTCACTGCTACTGCTCCCCCCATCCGGAGTCGCCGCCCCTCCACCCGGCCCAAGCACTGTCTTTCTTATTGACCTTACATCGCACCACGCAGACGCAGCAAGCACATCAGCAAAGCTGCCGTCGGGACGGGCTTCCTTCTCTGCCTGTGTCCCACCCTCGCCACGTTATGCGGGACACTGAGAATGAACGAATCAGGAGCTTCTGCTAGAGACGTCGGGACTCGGGAGGGGAATGCTTTCAGTGACGCTGCTGCCCACGCGGTTGGACTCGGAGGTCAGGTAAATTTAAAATAATAAAAGAAAAAGGATCCTTGGGGGGAGAAGAGGGCGCCAGGGCAGGCAGGCAGTTGGACATGGGAGCGGGAGGGCAAGGGAGAGAGGACCATCTGGACATGGATGGCAGGGCTCAGGGAGAGAGGGGAATTGCTGGATAGGGATGAATGGAGGGGGCAGGGGACAGAGGAGCATGGGAGGGCAGGGCTCAGGGAGAGAGGGGAATAACTGGATAGGGATGAATGGAGGGGACAGGGGACAGAGGAGCATGGGAGGGCAGGGCTCAGGGAGAGAGGGGAATTGCTGGATAGGGATGAATGGAGGGGGCAGGGGACAGAGAAGCATGGGAGGGCAGGGCTCAGGGAGAGAGGGGAATTGTTGGATAGGGATGAATGGAGGGGACAGGGGACAGAGGAGCATGGATGGGAGGGCAGGGCTCAGGGAGAGAGGGGAATTGCTGGATATGGATGAATGGAGGGGGCAGGGGACAGAGTAGCATGGGAGGGCAGGGCTCAGGGAGAGAGGGGAATTGCTGGATAGGGATTAATGGAGGGGGCAGGGTACAGAGGAGCATGGATGGGAGGGCAGGGCTCAGGGAGAGAGGGGATGGATGCCTGGAGGGTGGGCAGGGGAGCCAAGGGAATCACTGGGTGGGTATGGATGGCTGGAGGGGGGCAGGGGAACCAAGGGAATTGTTGGGTGGGTATGGATGGCTGGAGGGGGGGGCAGGGGAGCCAAGGAAATTGCTGGATGGGTATGGATGGCTGGAGGGGGGGCAGGGGAGCCAAGGGAATCGCTGGGTGGGTATGAATGGCTGGAGGGGCGGGCAGGGGAGCCAAGGGAATCACTGGGTGGGTATGGATGGCTGGAGGGGGGCAGGGGAGCCAAGGGAATGGCTGGGTGGGTATGGATGGCTGGAGGGGGGCAGGGGAGAGAAGAGAGTTGCAGGACATGGATGGAGGAGAGGGAAGGGAGAGAGAAGAAATGCTAGACATGGATGGTGGGGAGGGAAGAGTGAGGAATGAGATGAGATGAGGGAAAAAGAAGAGAGGAGAAAAACTGCACATGGATGAAGAAAATAGGCAGAAGCTGGATCCAGTGGACAGCTTTTACTTATGGATGTAGGACAAGAAATGAAGAAAAAAGGCGGAAAGTAAAGAAATAAATGGATAGGAAGCCCTGGAAACTGAGTTAAGGGAACAGATAGAGAGCAGCAGAATCAGAGACTGGGACCAATATAGAAAGAAAAACAAAGTCACCAGACAACAAAGGTAGAAAAAATCATTTTATTTTCATTTTAGTGTTTGAAATATGTCCAATTTGAGAACTTACATCTGCTGTCTTATTTTGCACTGGGTATACTGGAGCTGTAACAGCTTACAGAAATTATTTATAATGAAAAAAATCACGTTATTTTGTTCTCCTATACTAGTATAATGTTTTCAATGATGTCTGTTTATATGCGCCATAGCTGGTATAAGGGGTGTGGCTAATGTGGGTGTGGCTACCATAGGGGTGGAGCCATATGTGGTGACCCCCGCCCATAATGAGTACCGGCACCTTTTCTACAAAAAAAGCACTGCATATCAAATTGCATCACTAAAAACTTAAAGCCTAGACTGATTGCTTTTCTAAAATCAGATACTAAGGTGGTGAAGACTTTCTCGGTACTATAACAAGGCCTAAAGCCTGACTGGGATTTATAAGAGGGAGAAAGAGAAAAAGTGATTCATAAGCTGAATACCAACCAGGGTGACACCCTATTGGTGAGTTAGGGCAAAATTTTGATGGGAGCCATGTTATCCAAGGTAGAACTACATAGATTATCCCACTTACACAAGAAATTCTTGCTGTCTGAGTCTGGAAGCTGTGGACTATCAAAGATTCCAGACCAGAATTTTACAGGATCCATTCTGCCTCTCGATTTAAAAGGAGGAAAGGTGACAGTGGATTGAAAAGATCTAATAGCTTCCCTCCAGTAACGAGTAAACTCCAGAGTCTTATGGTCTGACCAAGGGACATGGCACCAGGATGGGTCACCCAGGTAGAAATTCTCAATATGTACAGTTCTATAAGCCAGCAGATCCAACAGATGACCCCGAATGTGGCAGAAGGAATCGCCAGGAGGCGAAAATCAAGTAAGCTCTTTGTCTTAACATCCCTAGGGTTATGAAGATGCGAATTAATATCACCTACTAATAAAACATTAACAAACTTAACACAAATATTTGAGAGGAATTCAGTAAAACAGCTTTCCGAGGCAGACCAGCTTCCTGGAGGGTGATAGAAGAGATCAAGCCATATGGGCTCCAACAACGCAAGATCTTGATTTGCAGGCAATAATCTTGAGATCAGAAGAGTTCAGTTGGGACAGTAGTTCTACTTTGAAGAAGGCCTTATAAATGATGGCGGGGGGGAGGGGGGGGAGGTCATGTGATGCCTGCTACCTGAGAGGCAGCAAGAGAGAGCGGCTCCTCCAATGCCCGCCAATATCTGCTTTAAAAACCAAGATTTGCTGGGACTTCAGACTCCCGGAGTACAAGATAAACTCTCATTTGTCATTCAAGACCCGCTTGTGAAGATTGCAGGGGTTTGGGGATTGCGGCATGCCCACAAGGGCACAAAGAAGATCGAAGACCCCGCGTAAGACAGGCCCCTGCAACAGGGGCGTAGCTATGGGTGGGCCCGGGTGGGCCCAGGCCCACCCAATTTCGGCCCAGGCCCGCCCACCCAAGCGCACGCACAATGCAGCAGCAGCAGCCTCCTAGCGTACAGCAGACAGACTGACAGATACGGCACCTACCTGCTCGCGCTCTGGCTCAGCTGATTCCTGAATCCTTCCAGCCCGATTTCCGCTCAGGGCTGCCCCACCATGCCACTCTGACAGACTGCAGCAGTGGAGGCTGGAGCTGAGCAGCCTAGCGTAAGCGCTACCCCACGTCGCGGGCACCCGCTCGGCTAAGGGCAGGGAGGGCCGGCTCCTCTGATGATCTCTGGTGCGTCATGTTCTCTTCTTCCCATCCATCCTACGCGGACGTGGATGTGCGCAGCGGCGGGCATGCTCATCCGCAGGTGAGTATTTTTGGTGTTTTTCCAGCACTGAGTTAAAAAAAAAATTACCGGCACAACGCATGGCTGCAGAGCGAGTCAAACACCGCTCCCACTGTAGAGCAGCGTTGGGACAATGTCAGGGGAGCTGTGTGGAAAGCTAGTGTCCCGTCGATGATTTCTCGCGCAGCTGAGGCATGGGAAGACTCCGTCGGATGCTGAAGGTCTGGTGGCCATTTTGCAATGCGTGTCGGTCGGACACTGCGATTGCAGGCCCGTTCCCTTCTAATTTTTCTCCTGCATAGCTCCCTTCTTTGACGGACCCATTTGGGGCAGCTGAAGGGGTGGGGCTGTTGAGCCGTTCTCTCTCAATTTTATTTTATTGCTCCACAAGGCCTATCTTTCAAAGCAGTCAGGGCCTAGGCCCACCCACTTAAGCCCAAGGCCCACCCAGGAATGGTGCACCCCGAGTCGCAATAAGAGACCCCGCGTGGCATTCCTCCTTCCCTCCCTTGCCCGACCGTCAGACTTCCTCCGCTCCTCCTCCGTTCCCCCCCTCAGTTCCGTCCGTCCATCCGTCCGCCGCCCCCCCCACCACGCAAATGTTTTTAACCTGTCCTTTTTGTTTAAGCAGCGACCGACGTGAAGACACTGCTTCAAGTTCTCCCTTTCCTCTTCACTCAGTGTCCGTCCCGCCTTTACGATGACGTATTTCCTGTTTCCGCGAAGGCGGGACGAACACTGTGTGAACAGGAAAGGGAGAACATGAAGCTGGCGAGCGTTGCAGTGCCTTCACGTCGCTCGCTGCTACTGAAAGAAAAAGGCCAGGTTCGTGTGCGGAGGGATGGAGAGGACTCGGAGGGCTTTTGGGGAACTGAGGGAGGGCAGGGAGACTCGCTGGCCATGGGTGGGATGGGAGGGGAGGGGGGAACGGAGAGGATTCAGAGGGCTTTTGGGGAACTTAGGGAGGGTAGGGAGACTCGCTGGCCATGGGTGGGATGGGAGGGGAGGGGGGGAACGGAGAGGATTCGTAGGGCTTTTGGGGAACTTAGGAAGGGCAGGGAGACCCGCTGGCCATGGGTGGGATGGGAGGGGAGGGGGGAACGGAGAGGACTCGGAGGGCTTTTGGGGAACTGAGGGAGGGCAGGGAGACTCGCTGGCCATGGGTGGGAGGGGAGGGGAAGACTCGGAGGGCTTTTGGGGAACTGAGCGAGGGCAGGGAGACTCGCTGGCCATGGGTGGGAGGGGAGGGG
The DNA here is from genome assembly GCF_901765095.1 of Microcaecilia unicolor. NCBI lineage: Eukaryota > Metazoa > Chordata > Amphibia > Gymnophiona > Siphonopidae > Microcaecilia > Microcaecilia unicolor. Next base: position 158,695,703 of record NC_044041.1, read on the forward strand.
AGGAGGGAACGGAGAGGATTCGGAGGGCTTTTGGGGAGCTGAGGGAGGGCAGGGAGACTCGCTGGACATGGAGAGGAGGGCGGGGGGGGGGAGAGAACATTGCTGGAGGGAAGGGGACAGAGGAAATTGCTGGACATCAGGAGATGGATGGATGGAGGGGAGAGAGGAAATTGCTGGACATGGATGAGGAAAGGGGAGGGGAGGGCAGGGGGAGAAAACATAAGGACACAGGAGGATGGTGGACACGGTGAGTGAAAAAATATCAAATAGAAAGAAGACACTGCATAAAACAGAAGACACTGGGACCAACGCGAATAGAAAAACTAAATGATCAGACAACAAAGGTAGAAAACATTTTTTAATTCAGAATTTATTAATTGGAATATTTCAGCTTTTGGAAATGTGCATCTGTGATATTTTGCATGTAAGTTTCAGTTTTTCTAGTATTGCTGCATGCTGAGTCTGACTTCTTGAGATAACTTTCCAGTTCAGAAATTTGCCTTCATATCTGTTGTGTCATGTGTTTTTCATGTGTGATCAAGGTGCAGTATTCTGCTAGCGTGTAGTATTTGCAGCCTTTTTTGTTTTGTTTTTTTTTTGTTTCACTAGGTTGTGTACTGGTGTTTTAGAGCCCGGTGTAATTACAGTGCTGCCTTTCCACGCATAAGGTTGTAGCTCGTCCTGTCCTTGGAATTAGTGCTGTTATGGTTTGGTAAGGTTATAAGTGTGTTTTTGCACAAGTTTGTGTATAGTGTTTTGCAGTGGAGAATTTGTGTATTGGCCTTACTGAGGTGGCACCAAAACATCAGAAAGGGTGTAGAGCCTAAATCATGACACACTACCTCTTGAAGGATCTATATATGGTCGTTAATAAAAGGAGCTCATTGTGAACACTATCCACCCTAAAAAGATGTTTTGTGGCTCTACATGAGAATTGTGATATGATCCCTTGTTTCATATTGTTGACGGTCTGCATTTTCTGTATCGGTATATTGGTGTATTAGGGTCTGCCCAGTGTAATATTTATGGTACAGTAAGGTTCTGAGTGTGTTTTTACACAAATTTGTGCATAGTGTTTTGCAGTTGAGCGATTGTCGCTTTGATTGATGCTTTGAGCAACCACTTTATTCTTTGACATATGATACATATCTAATATCTAAAATTCTTTGACATATGATACATATCTAATATCTAAATTTATTTAAAGGTATTAATTGTCAGTGGGGTGGAGCTAGGGAGAGGTGCCAGACCATAGACTGGAGGCGGGGAAGGAAGAAAAGTGCTGGACCGATTGGTATTAATTGCCTTTGGAGAAAGTCTTCAGCTAACAAAGCTTGAGGATCCTCATTAGCTAAAGTATTTATATTTTGAGGTGGAGGTATGGCGGAGCAGTGATAATTTTGTGCCCACCCACTTTAGGCTCAGGCCCACCCAAAATTGGCTGTCTGGCTACGCCACTGGGCCAGGGGGTTCGGTGCTGCAGTTTTGGGAGTCCAAGGAGTGTTCTCTCCACTTGCCCTAGCACAGCCTTCAGGGGATCCGGTCCAGAAGCACAGAAAGCGGACCCAGAGTCTCTGGTGCCATTGTCCCCTCGACCTTCGGAGGGAGGGGTCTTTCAGGCTTCTCTATCCTCACAGGCACAGCTAGAATTGGAAGAGGGAGAACTTATTTGTCCTGTTTGTCTGTCCAAATTAGATTGTAAGCTCTGTTGAGCAGGGACTGTCTCTTCATGTTCAAGTGTACAGCGCTGCGTACATCTAGTAGTGCTATAGAAATGATAAGTAATAGTAAGTAGTAACTTGCTTAATTTTTAAATCCAGGTCAGAATGGAAGTCTGCCGCTCTAGCGCCACTGCTGGGCTACGTGGATGGATGGGGAGGTAGGGGAGGGCTGATATCGGGCCACTGGGATGGATGGGAGGGGGTAGGGAAAGGAAGGACTACAGGACAAATTTTAATTTTTGGTCTTGTATTTTGTAATTGATAAGGTTGGTCTATGTTCTACCTGTGACCGAGCAGGTGAGAGATTCTACTGGCATGTGGTTTGTGTGAGGATCTATGAGTCTGACTTGTCTGACTATTCCAATGGGATGTGTATTGCTGCTGTGCATATTCACTGCTACTTTTTTAAAGGCACTGTTAACTGGTATTCCTGTTCAGAATTGGTGTTAAGGTTTGCAGCATAGGCTCTAAGAAGCATCTTTGCAGGATATAGTGTTACTTCACTAAGTATGTGGCAGTGATGGGATTTTGTGTTGCTGTTATTGAGGTGCTATCAGAATTTGAATATATTTTTCCTATGGAAAGCTGTTAAGAGGAAACATTCTAGCTATGCTCTGTATGTATCCCAAGAAAGGCTACTTATAACCTATATACATAGTGCCCACCCATGTTAACTCTGGGCCCACCCAAAATGTCAGGTCTGGCTACGCCACTGCCCTGCAAAATGGCGGAGCCTCAGCTAACTCAGAATCAGAACCCGATCCTGCTACAGCCAGCTGATTGGGCACAAGAGGTATCTCGATCAGTCTCAGCAGCGTTGGAGGATCGTCTCATTAAACTTCAATCAGCTGTTGAAGAGATCAACGAAAAATTTGACACGCACTCGTGGAGACTTACAGAAGTGGATCAATGGGTCTCGGCTAGAGAAGATAAAGTGCACACCATGGCGTCTCAGATAGCTGTGCTGCAGAAGGAGGCAGGGGAATTGCACGAGCGCATTGAAAAACAGGAAAACCGAAGTAGAAGAAATAATCTAAGAGTGGTTGGCTTACCGGAATCAGTATCGGATACTCGCCTGTACCAGTTTTTCGATTCATGGCTGCCGGATGCTCTGGGCCTTGAAGGGGGAAGGAGCGTTTTCTGTTGTGATCGTGCTCACCGCATCGGAGCTAAAGGAGAACCCAACACTAAACCCAGAACGGCTATTGCTCATTTCATTAACTGGATGGCGAAAGAACGAGTTCTGAAGGTGTTTCGTGCTAAGGATGTTCTGGAATATGAGGGCCACCAATTGCTCCTCTTTAACGATTACTCAGCAAGGGTCGCCGTGCAGTGCAGAGCCATGGCACCCATGTGCAGGGCGCTCCATAAGAAGGGAGTGCGATTTGCCTTACTATACCCTGTGAAATTACGAATCTGGCAGGGGGGAAAATCGGTGATTGTTCAAGATGCTGTGGAGGCCAAAGCTTTTCTGCTGAAGTTAAATAATAATGAACAAGGGGATAGACTGAGTTTTTCCCCCTGAACTGAGAACTGTACTTTGAAAGGCTCATACTTATGCAGGGGGCAACGCTTGCATATTGAACTTACTTTATGTACCTACTACTCTTAATGCATTTACTATCAGCCTTATTTTCGAAAGTGATGGGCGCCCATATTTCGACCCAATCGGGAGATGGGCACCCATCTCACAAAGGCGCCCAAATCGGTATAATCAAAAGCCAATTTTAGGCACCTGCAACTGCACTTCATCGCAGGAACGAACGAAGTTGACGGGGCGTGTCAGAGGTGTGGTGAAGGCGGGACTGGGGCGTGTTTATCGGCCGAGCAGAGATGGGCGCCTTCGGCCGATAATCGAAAAAAAATGGCCCTTTTTAGCGTGAATTTAGGACTCTTTTTTGGACCCTTTTTTTTCACGAACAAGTCCCAAAAAAGTGCCCTAAATGACCAGATGACCACCGGAGGGAATCAGGGATAACCACCCCTGACTCCTCCAGTGGTCACTAACCCCCTCCCACCAAAAAAAACAAAACAATTTTAACAACTTTGTTTTCCAGCCTGTATGCCAGCCTCAAATGCCATACCCAGCTCCATCACAGCAGTATGCAGGTCCCTGGAGCAGTTGTTTGTGGGTGCAGTGGACGTCAGACAGGTGGACCCAGGCCCATCCCCCCCTACCTCTTACACTTGTGGTGGTAAATGGGAGCCCTCCAAACCATCCCCAAAACCCACTGTACCCACATGTAGGTGCCCCCTTCAGCCATAAGGGCTATGGTAATGGTGTAGAGTTGTGGACAGTGGGTTTTGGGGGGGATTTCAGGGGCTCAGCACCCAAAGAACGGGAGCTTTGGACTTGGGAGGTATTTGACTTTTTTTTTAATTGTTACAAGTGCCCCTAGGGTGCCCGGTTGGTGTCCTGGCATGTGAGGGGGACCAGTGCACTACGAATCCTGGCCCCTCCCATGACCAAATGCCTTGGATTTGTTCGTTTTTGAGCTGGGCGCCTTCGGTTTCCATTATCACTGAAAAACGAAACCGCCCAGCTCAAATCCGCACAACTACGATGCATTTGCTGGGCACAAACCATATTATAAAAAAAAAAGATGGCCGGCCATTTTTTTTGAAAATACGGTCTGTCCCTCCCCTTCATGTACCCGTTCTCGGACAGAGACGCCCATGGAGATGGGCGTTCGCGTTCGATTATGCCCCTCCACGTCTACTCCATCTCTTGGACAAGGGACTTTGTGACCAACTGATCATGTATCGATGAGAGGAGCTTCTGGACTGTTGCAAGAGGTGATACGGGATGCTTATGGGAGATTGTAAGCTCTTTGAGCAGGGACTGTCTCTCTTTGTTAAATTGTACAGCGCTGCGTAACCCTAGTAGCGCTCTAGAAATGTTAAGTAGTAGTAGATACCTGAACTTCTTCTTTATTATGCATGCCATGGGAGTTTCACTGAACATTTTGTGGATTTCTATATCTATCTAAAAGCAGTACAGGTATCTTGATACTTAGGTTAAGGTGGGGGGGGGGGGGGTTGGAGGGTGGCCTCTTGTTTGGTCTTTGGTAGGAGAAGGATGTGGAATGTTCTGGGGCGAGGGGAAGGGAGGAGGGGGCAGGAGGAAGGGAAGGGGAAGGAGTTTGAGACAAAAGGTGTGTGAAAGTGCAGTGTTTGTGGATGTGGATGTGGGTGTGCATTTGGTGGGGTGGGGTGGGGTGGGGTGGGGTGGCGGGGCATTTGTAGGGGAGGGCAGAGGAATGTTAGAAGATAACTGGGCTTGGGCAGAGTTCTGGAGGGGGGAGAATTTAGTGGAAAGGTTGCGATTTTTGATACTTAACATGTTGATGCTAAAGTTAACGAGGTGGGTGAGGGGCCATAGCGGGTTGTGCTGGGAGACCTGTGGGGCCTTGTTCAATACTATACCCTTTGTTATTTCTGTCTACACTAGCAACTATGGTTAATTTTAAAATACTGTCTCTCAATGTTGATGGTATACACTCACCTGTTAAATGGACCAAGCTTTTATCTTGGCTAAAGAAAGAGGGGGTGCATATAGCGTATTTACAGAAAACTCATTTGTCTCATTCGGAACATCAGAAACTGAAAAGGGGATGGGTAGGGGAGGTGGCTATACTGATACACAAACAGCTGCCATTTAACATACATAAAGTTATACAAGATAGGGTGTGTAAACTTTCCCTGTCCCTGTATAATGACAAGGCTTTTCACACCTATTTGAGAGAGAGGTGGATGGAATATCAGTCTTTTAATTACACGTCAGATGTAGGCCCTGTTACTTATTGGGAAGCATCAAAAGTGGTTGTGAGAGGCCACATAATAGCATACACATCATCTCAGAGGAAGAAGAGAGAAGCAGAGCTTCTGAGCCTTTCACAGGAATATCAGCAGATTCGTAGGCAGCACGTGCTAAGAATGAGTGACGAAGCTAAAAAGCATATGTTGCAGCTTAGGAGACAAATTGATACACTTTTGGGCCAGAGGGTAGAAAGGGACATTTACTTCCAGTGCTTTAAATTGTTTAAATGGGGTAGCAAATTGGGAAAATTGCTAGCTAATTTAGTGAGACCGTCACGCAAGAAGCAGGTTGTCACTGCTATAAAAGATGACAGTGGGAAGGTATATACATTAGAGTCACAAATTAGGGATCAATTTGTAAAATTTTACAGCTCTCTATACCAAGCACGGGACTTTAAATTAGAAAATTGTAATGTCTTTTTTCAGGATATATCATTGCCGACCCTCACAGATGAGCTTTAAACTCGCCTATATCAGGACAGGTAATTCGATCAGGCATTAAATCTTTGAAACTAACAAAGGCTCCAGGACCAGATGGGTTTGGCCCAGAATATTACCGCATATTATCAGATTTAATTTTGGGACTCCTGGAAGCCATGTATAATGGACTGGCGCAGGAGGGTGTGGGTTTATACCAGAATTTGCCTCACATTGTATTAATACTGAAGCCAGGTAAGGATGCAGCTCAAGTGGGTTCCTACCAACCTATTTCACTTTGAACCAGGATGTCAAATTACTGGCGGCTATACTTGCCCGCCGTTTAAATAAAGTAATACCTACCCTGGTACACAGGGATCAGGTGGGATTTGTACCTGGCCGATATGCCTCAATGAACCTTATTAGGGCTATGTTGGCTATTCATGCACATGAGGAAAGGGAGGCCTGGGAGCTATAATGGGGCTGGATATGGAAAAAGCTTTTGATAGCATATCATGGCAATACCTTTTTTGGGCTTTGGAGAGCTTTAGCTTAAGGGGGACATATGTTGACTGGGTCTCTGCTCTTTACACCTCACCTACAGACTGATGATCAAAACCCCGTGCTGGAACAGCGCGAGGCGTTATTAGACCTATGATCAGAGATAATTGCATGCAAATTTAAGCACGCATATCTCTGATCATGGGGTAAAAGTGCAGGAGAATTGTGCCTGAGCATGCACTCAGCACAATTCTCCTGCACTTGTTTGACAGGTCTGGGCTGTCAAAAGCCCAAATCTGTCAAACACAGGGGCTGGAGGTCAATGGGACCACCAGGCCCCAACTAACCCTGCCCCGAGCAATGGGGTCTGGAGGTCCGGCGGACCTCCAGTCCCCCTGATGATCCCCCCCCCCAAGGTTCAGGGAGGGCTGGAGATCCAGTGGGTCTCCAGCCCCCCCTAACTCCCCCAGCAAAAGGTCCCTGGTGGCCTAGTACGTGACCAACCAACCCCCCCAGCGACAAGGTGGCCTGAGGTCCGCTGGACCTCCGGTCCCCCCCCCCTGACGATCCCTTCCCCCAGGTTCAGGGAGGGCTGGAGATCTGGTGGGTCTCCAGTCACCCCTAGTCCCCCAGCAAGGGGTCCTTGGTGGTCCAGTCCCCCCTACCTCCCTACCTTGTGTGTTGGAGGAGGGAGGGTAGCCTGCTTCCCTCCTTTTCCTGTGCTGCCGCAAAATGGCGGTGCCCAGCCCTGCCCAGTGTATCCTGGGATGCACTGGGCGGGGTTATACACCATATAAGGAAGTATATTGTGTTGATTGTTTTTTCTGCTCTGTATGACAATTGTAAAAAAATAAAATAAAAAATAAATGAATGATGGTGATTCCACACCCCCTCTCTGTTTAGCTCTAGTTTGATGAAGGACCTTGTAACCCAGGGGACATAAAGCATGGCGTAAAGGATTCTCTGTTGAATGAAGCCACGTTTCAGAGATCAGCAACAACCCAAATTGTTTCTCCACTTACCAATCCCCAATAACATCAGTTTTATTGACCACCGACCTAGCATTTAAATACCCAATTGGAATAGGGAGATAGAAGGAGGAGGAGATGAACTAATTGAAGGTAAAGTGATTAAATGGCATCTGGAGAAGGAGTTCCTTGCCTCGAATGAGTATGAGAGAAGCTTGACTGAACAAGGTTGAACGGCAGGGACTGAGCGATTAATCCTACAAGCGATTATAATAGGGATCAAACATGGAACCTCCAGCACAACAGCATGAGGATAGAGCAACAGCATACAAATCAATAAGCAGCAGAGCCAAGGAACAAAGTTCACTAAATGCAGCATGGTAAAAATCACACTCACAGATTGTCCAGGGCAGATGAAGGACAGTGAAACTGCCCTACTCTGAGGAGCAGTGCCTGACACCACCAGAAGTTCCGCATGAAGGAACACACAAAGGGACGTGCCTCTTTAACATGCCCACTCTGTGCAATGCCTCAAAGCAAGGTCTCCCTATGACTGTTGTTAGAAAGTGCTGATGTCAGCGCTAGCAGCTCGATTCAAATGACAAAAGTATGTATCCTAGCCAGAGAGAAACGTCCAGGCAGTAAGGACTCACAGCTGCAACTAGATATTTTTTGTTAGAAAGTGCTGACATCAGCGCTAGCACTGCGATTCAAATGACAACATGAAAAGGGGTATAAGAATTTGATCAATGCCTGTGAGGAACAGCGAATTCAAATCTGAGGTGTGAGATAAATATACTAAGGCAATAAAAGGGAGGGAAATTGACTAGGGATGGGTGAGAGGGCACCTAATGGGGAGAGGAATTAGTAGAGGACAGAGTAGACAGGACAGGTCAGGTTAGGAAGAAGTAGGGAGAAGAGAAGTTTAGGATTGGGAAGTGGAGCATGTATGGGGACTATTTAGCACTCCATACCCAATCAAAGGTCAAACTATGCAGTGGGAGTAAAAAGCAAGGGATAAACAGAATAAGAAGATTAGAGAAGGAAGAAGAGATTAAGTGGAGGTTGAGAAAGTAGCTGGAGTGGTCTAAGAGAAGAGAGAGTATATGGTGTGCACAGGTTAGGAAAGAAGGACTATTGAGGACTGGCTGGGAGGAGGAGCATGTGGGTGGTATGGATGGGCCAGAATGGCTAGGTGGGATACAATAGGGTGAGTGTAATGTAGATAGGCCGAGGGGGGAAGGGATACTGGGGGATGAATTGGGGTTAGGGAGGAAGAGATACTGGTTGGACATTCAGTGCTTCTTTTAGCCACAAATTCTCCCTGTGTGTGGACTATCTGCTTTGCTCTACATTTAAATACAACCTTGCTAGCCTTGTCCACAACTCACAATGCTTTGTTTTCTTTTTTTTACAAACAGGTAATGTGTGCTGAGTTGAGCACCCCAATCATTTTGAAAAGTTGGTTCCTGTACAAAAATGTGTTAAAAAAAGCATCAGTTCCTGACCAATGATGCATCCCTGACAGTGGCATTGGTTGGCTGCATGAAACCAGACAGACATCTATTAGCCAAAGCCGTGACTATTGATTCTCACAATACAATGTTGACCCAGTTCCTGGAGACACACTTTCAACTGGCCCTGATTTTGGAACATTCATCCCCAGTGCATTATGGGATTTGAGCCTCTGCTTCTTTTAATGGGAATCAGTAACATGAACACCAGAATGCATAGGGAATTGGGTGTTAAAAAGCTAGGACTGACCAAAGTGTTACTCAGGAGATCAAGCTTTAGCTGTATGCTTTCTGGAATACACTTGAAGCCCTTTCCCATGTTGTTGCTTTAAAGGGCAATTCTATAACTGCACATGTAGTAAATGCTGAGATAATTTGCACATCTATAAAATAGTGTGTAAGTGCATTAGCACATAACTGCAAGGGGGCATATACATGGATGGACCATGCACTATATTCGATATAAGTTATTTACAGGTCAGAAAACATTACAGAGCAAACATCTGAACATAGAATTGACATGGTGTAACTGTTCTTCAATGCTGACTTACGCTAGCATAGGCGTAGTTTGACTGTTTCATTTGGGGGGGCAAAGAATGGGTGGAGCATATTAGCATATCATTTGCATATATACATATGCAAATGAATATGCTAATATGGAGGAAGGAAATGAAATTTACAGATGCACATTTCAAAAAGCTGACACATTTCAATTAATAAATTATGAATAAAATACTTTTATTTACCTTTGTTGTCTGATCATTTAGTTTTTCTATTCGCTTTGATCCCAGTGTCTTCTGTTTTATGCAGTGTCTTCTTTCCAGTAGGCTTCCCTCTGCTCCCCACCCTCCCAGTCCCATCCATCTCTTGCTCCTTCCCTCTGCTCCCCACCCCTCCCAGTTCCATCCATCTTCTGTTCCTTCCCTCTGCTCCCCACCCCTCCCAGTCCCAACCATCTCTTGCTCCTTCCCTCTGCTCCCCACCCCTCCCAGTCCCAACCATCTCTTGCTCCTTCCCTCTGCTCCCCACCCCTCCCAGTCCCATCCATCTTCCCTCTGCTCCCCCCCCCCCGCGAGGTCCAAGATGGTGACTCCGTTTACCCCCTCTCTTCCTCCCTCCCTCCCTCCCTCCGGTGCAGGCAACAGTCTTCAGCTTTTTCAGCGATCCTGGCAGCGGTAGCGATGTACACGCTGCCTTCGGTCTGCCCCAGAAGCCTTCTCTTCAAGTTCCTGTTCCCACCTATGCGGGAACAGGAACTTGAAGAGAAGGCTTCGGGGCAGAGCCAAAGGCAGCGTGTACAATGCTACCGCTGCCAGGAACGCTGGAAAAGACTGCTGCCTGCGCCGCGGAGGGAGGGAGGAAGAGAGAGGGGTAGATGGACAACAGCTCCTCTCCGTCTGCTTGGCTTCCCTGCCCTCTCTGTCTGCGTCCCGCCTTCCTCTGACGTCAGAGGAAGGCGGGACGCAGACAGAGAGGGCAGGGAAGCCAAGCGGATGGAGAGGAGCGCGTGCCTGCATGTGTTTTTTTTTTTTAACTAATGGCATGGCGGCGCCTCGCGTCGTTTGGGGGGGGCATTGCCCCCCCTCGCCCCCCCCAGTCTACGCCTATGTACGCTAGTATTTTGTAATGACATCCTAGCACACAGATGCCATTATAGAACTGGGGCTCACTGCTCGGCACTGGTGCCTACCTTGAGACAACCCAGTTATAGAATTGCTCCCTTAGGGTTTTGCATATTGTGAAAAACAGCAACTGGAGTTTCCCCATCTTGAGGGCAATAAAGGGCAGGTACAGCTTGCTGGAGCTCCTGAAACACTTCATTAGAACATTAGAATTGTTATGTTGGGTCAGATGTCTGTTAAGCCCAGCATCCTGTCTCTGACAGTGGCCAATCTGGGTAGCTAGGAATTACCTGGCCAATCCCAAAGAAAAGATCAATTACTTGCAGTTCTCTCTCAGGGATGAAGGGTTGCATTTGGAGATTTACTTGGCAAATAATTGTTTATGAAATTCTCCTCTAGGAATTGTTTTTTTTGTTTTTTTTTTGTTACATTTGTACCTCGCGCTTTCCCACTCATGGCAGGCTCAAAGCGGCTTAGGTACTTATTTTGTACCTGGGGCAATGGAGTCCAAACCTCTTGTAAACCCAGCTATATTGGATGTCTTGACCAAATCCTCAGGCAACAAATTCCACAGCTTGATTGTTCATTGAATGAAAAAATACTTCCTCTTACTTGCTTTCAGTCTGTCGCCTGTTAGTTAAATGACGTGTCCCCTAGTCCTAGTGCAGTTTAACAGCATAAATATATAGTCATATGCTATGAATGAGGGTGCTGTGCATCTCATGGGGGAGGGGAAAACATTTTAATGTTGAGATTAACAAATTAAATGCTGTTAGCAACACTTTTGGTTATAAAATATTATCTCAAGACTGCAACACACATAACTACCTATATGGTATGATGGCATATTGCCAGCCAATGTTTAAACATGAATGACTATACACTGCACTGAATAGTAGGTGCAATTTTGCCTTTGTTGGGCAGATTGGATGGACCGTGTGGGTCTTTATCTGCCATCATTTACTGTGTTACCTGTTCCTCCCCACTCACGATTTTGTAAGCCTCTATCATATTTCCTCTCAGTTATCTCTTCTTCAAGCTCAGAGTCTTCATCTTTTCAGCCAGGGAGTCATTCCATTACTCTTAGCATTTTTGGTGCCCTTCTCTGTACTTTTAGCACTTCTGCTATGCCATTTTTTGAGAAGAGTTGACCAGAACACACAGTATTCAAGATGCAGTCATACATGAATCTACAAAGAGGCACTGTAATTTATTTAGATTTTTGCTCACAACTTTTTCAATAGTAGCTTGTGAGTTACATTCAGGTATACTAGGTAATACAATATTCTCTGTTTCATTATCTACTCCTTTCCAAATAATTCCTAACTTTCATATGCAGCTTACTGGAGATCCCGAACACAACACTCTTAAGTCTAAATTGATACATTCTCTTTTTGTAACATTTCTGAGAAAACAAAGACAAAATCCCCAGAAAGCCAGTTAAACATAAATTGACCCAAATTATCATAGATCTTTCTGAAGAACATGGGAAAAATAATGCAGAGCCCTTATCAGCACTGTGCTCTTCCTTAGTATCCACAGGATGAAAGAAGATCAGCTTCAAAATGCACACAGAGGAGAAAAGTACATTTACACATCCTGCTTGCCAGGATAAGAACTTCAAAAAGAGCAATAATAGCAAAGGTTAAGACTATTAAGGACAAATTAGTCATTTCACAAGAGAGTAATGAAGATAATGGCTCAAGTCCTGGTCCCACTGCCATGATTTTCAAAGTTACAAAATTACACCTTTATTGTTGCAACTACATTGGTTGCCGGTACAATTGCAGATTGTATTTAAGTTATTCTCATTAGTTTTCCTAATTGTCCATGGTCAAGCCCCTAGTTATGTTTTCACTTATCCATCTATCGACTAGAAATTTGAATCCAGGATCTAGGGAATTTTTAACATTGCATTATTCCAGTCCCAGGAAGGTTGTTTATAAGAAGCTCTTCTCAAGTACATTTGCGTATCAGGCTGCTAAGTATTGGAATAAGCTTCCACGTGACATTAGAAATCAACCTAATTATGGTACATTTTGTAAATTATTGAAAACCTATTTGTTTAGGAAGTAATTGGCTTACTATTGATGATAATGTGATTTTGGTTCAGCATAATTATTGTTATTTTCCTGGGTATGCCCAGTAATCTTATCCTGTAAGTCACACTGGACTCTTGAGGTATGTGAGGGGTACAAATGTCAATGTAATGTGATTAACATGGCACTGGACCCAGGTGTCCCTTCCTTTTTCTAGGAGAGATCCTTGTTCTACCAGGCATCTCTTCTGGGATGCATATGGAGGAATGGGGTACACTGCCACTCCTCCTCATACCTCTCTTTCAAAACCTATAGCACGCTTGAGATCCTGAGTTGACTGTGCTGCATGGGCCTGATGAGATCATGACTATCCGGCCTCAGATTTAAATATCTGGCCTGCAAAAAAAAAGGGGGGGGGGGGGGAGAGGTCTGTTCTAGACTCTGGCCTTTTTCTCCAGCAGTGGTTCCACTCTTCTTTCCAGCATGTTTGTTTATTTATTTTGTTATAGTGTCTGCATTTATTGCAGTCACAAAAATCCAAGCCCAGATTGCTAGAAACTATGCATTGTGATTATTATTAACATTTCAGTATGAGGTTAGGGGTGAGGGCTATCCAGTCTTTTGCACTGATTGCCATATGTATGATTATCTCCCAGCTGGTAAAAGGTTATATGTGTGCACTCATTGCACAGAGCTCATGGCTCTCAGAGAATGAATCCCATCTCTAGAAGCAAGAACAGAAGACTTGGAAGAGCCAAAGCAGGCAAGAGGTATACAGAGGAGACTGGCAGAGGTATGGTTAAGCAGTCCTGCCTCCATACTGACAGCCTCTGTGCTACCTTAGAGAGGTAAGGTCACCTGGAAGGAGAGCATCGCTTTGGTGTGGCAGGAAGTGATGCTATAATTAGATCTGCCCTCCAAGTGATGTTATGTCTCTCACACTAAGGACGTGTCTGCAGGCACACGTGCCCAGGAGGGAAGAGTTAGGACAACTATTGTTGCATGAGTGTGTGTCTTCTATCCTATTAGTGTTCCTTTCTGTTTTTATATTGTATTCTTTTATTGTAAACCACTTAGACCTCTTATGTTGAAGTTGGCAGTATACTAAGTTTTTATTAAACATAAACATATCGTAGCTGGCAATTCAGTCATTAGGAATATAGATAGTTGGGTGGCTGATGGCCATGAGGAATGCTTGTAAATTGCTTGCCTAGTGTAAAAGTGATGGAGTAATCCAGACAGAATTATAGATAATGCAGAGGAGTAGCTGGGAGGGAGATTCTGAAAACTAAATTTAAGCTTTTAGGTAGAAAGTTGAAATCCAGAACCTCCAGGGTAGCATTCTCAGAAATGTTCACTGTTTCACGTACAGGATCCCCAAGGGAGAGCTTTGCAATCTCTATCCATCAATGAAACAATGGTGTAGAGAAGAGTGGTGTAAATTTATGAGGAACTGAGCAGCATTGTGGGGAACAGGGAGCCTATTCCAAAAGGAGAATATCTACGTTATCCATGGTGAGCTAAGCTGCTGGCGCTAACCTTTCAAAAGGAGATTTTAATATAGCTCAGGAAAGCATGGCGCAGAGTAAGGCATCTTTTACAGATACTAGCAAAATGCTGAATTTAGAATGCCTGATAGAAAGTAGCTCAAGTTCAATAAAATAATGAACAGACAGCAATAAACTGTGGTTGTTTATACAAATATAAAACATACTTTAAAGAGATAGAATATATGGTACTAAAAACGGCAGGGAATATGGATTTGGCTCATGCCTTTCTCATAATTCAAGGTGAGTTACATTCAGGAACAGTAGACATTTCCCTATCTCCGTAGGTCTTACAATCTAATTTTGTACCTGAGGCAATGAAGGATTAATTGACTTGCCCAAGATCATAGTAGTGGGATCTAAACATTAGCTTCCTTGGTCTCAGTGTGCTGCTCTAACCATTAGGCCACCAGAACTTCCAGGTGCTAATGTTGTGCTGCCAGAGACACCCCAAACAGGCCAGGCTGTCTTTTTAAGTAGCAGAATATAGAATACTAGTGGAACCATGCACGTTTCCTCAACAATGAAATGGGCCCTAGGAAGGCTGTCATGTAAGCTTTTTTTTTCTCTCTCCCCTCCCCTCCATGTCCAGTGATTCTCCTCTTCCCTGCCCTCCCATCCGTGTCCCATGATTCTCTCCTTTACTGTCCTCCCATCCCATCCATGTCCATCAATTCTCCTTTGCCCTCCCCTCCCCTTCCCTTCCTCCCTCCCTCCCTCCCCTCGATGTCCCGTGATTCTCTCCTCCCCTCGATTTGTACCTGAGTGTTCTCTGGCTGGCTGGCTGGCGCTGGCTTCCGTTCCATTCGTAATATCCCTCCTGACATCAGCTCGTCTCCAGCGTTCCCTTCCCTCTCACTGTTCCTCCCTCTGACGTCATTACGTCTTGACGCGAGGGTGGGACAGTGAGGGGGAATGGAACGCTGGAGGCTGGCTGATGTCAGGAGATGTTACGAACCCAGGCAGCCAGGAGATGTTACGAACCCAGGCAGCCAGACATGGAACATTGGAGGTGCAAATTATTATATAGGATATCTCTATCTCTGTGGATAACACTCTCATCCTCCCAGTTTCATCAGCTCGTAACCTTGGGGTCATCTTTGACTCCTGTATCTCCTTCTCTGCACATAATCAACAGACTGCTAAAACCTGTCGTTTCTTTCTCTATAATATCACCAAAATTCATCCCTTCCTTTCTGAGCACACTACCAGAACCCTTATCCACACTCTTATCACCTCTCGCTTAGAAACGTGGGGAAGGACGACAGTCGCTCAAAAACACATGGCTCGGGATAAGGTATCTTTCAAAGATATCACCAAAACAGGGAAGATAGGGTATCCTGATAGTGAGGTTGCAAAAGAGACTATAGTAGATCAGGTGTCCTTAAATAAAAATAAAAAACAGACAAAAGATTGTAAATTAATACTGTCAAGTACTGAGCATGATGTAAATAGGAACAACAAACACATTTTGAAATGTCTATATGTGATTGCCAGGAGCCTAAGAAATAAGATGGGAGAATTAGAATATATTGCACTAAATCAAAAATTAGATATAATAGGCATCTCTGAGATCTGGTGAAAGGAGGATATCAGTGGAACACTGTCATACCAGGGTACAAATTATATCATAGTGATAAGGTGGATCGAATTGGTGGAGGGGTAGCATTGTATATTAACAAGACGTTCAAATATTTGAAAAGTATTAATCCGCAAACGAACCTTTTCCGGAGGTGCGAAGGCGGTAGAACGAGAGGACATGAAATGAGATTGAAGGGGGGCAGACTCAAGAAAAATGTCAGGAAGTATTTTTTCACGGAGAGAGTAGTGGATGCTTGGAATGCCCTCCCGCGGGAGGTGGTGGAAATGAAAACGGTAACAGAATTCAAACACGCGTGGGATAAACATAGAGGAATCCTATTCAGAAGGAATGGATCCTAAGGAGCTTAGCCAAGATTGGGTGGCAGAGCCAGCCGGTGGTGGGAGGCAAGGATAGTGCTGGACAGACTTATACGGTCTGTGCCCTGAAGAGGACAGGTACAAATCAAAGTAGGGTATACACAAAAAGTAGCACATATGAGTTTGTCTTGTTGGGCAGACTGGATGGACCATGCAGGTCTTTTTCTGCCGTCATTTCATTTACTATGTATATTAACAAGAGCCTTGAATCAAATAGATTGAAAGTTCTGCAGGAAACAAAACACTTCGTGGAATCACTATGGATTTAAATTCCATATATAAAGGGGGAAAAGATAGTGATAGGAGTGTACTACCGTCCACCTGGCCATGATGAACAGACAGATGCAGAAATGTTAAAGGAAATTAGGGACGCAAACAAACTGGGCAACACAATAATAATGGGTGATTTCAATTACCCCGATATTGACTGGGTAAATGTAACATTGGGGCACGCTAGGGAGGTAAAATTCCTTAATGAAATCAAGGACTGCTTTATGGAGCAGTTGTACAGGAGCTGACGAGAGAAGGAAAAAATTCTAGACCTAGTCCTTAATGGAGCGAATGATCTGGTGCAGGAGGTAATGGTGATGGGGCCGCTTGATAACAGTGATCATAATATGATCAGATTTGATATTAGATTTGAAGTAAGTATACATAGAGGGGCATAATCGAACGCGAACGCCTATCTCCATGGGCGTCTATGTCCGAAAACGGGTACGTGAAGAGGAGGGACAGACCGTATTAAAAAAAAAAATGGACGTCTTTTTTGTTTGAAAATACGGTTTGTATGGACCAAATACCATGGATTTGTTCGTTTCTGAGCTGGGGATTTTTTTTTTTTTTTGCGATAATGGAAACTAAAACCGGCCAGCTCAAAAGCGTCCTAATCCGAGCCATTTGGTCATGGGAAGGGCCAGGATTCGTAGTACACTGGCCCCCCTGACATGCCAGGACACCAACTGGGCACCCTAGAGGTCAGTGCGGTGGACTTCTGAAACAGCTCCCACATGCATAGTCCCCTTACCACTGGTGCTGAGCCCCCAACCCCCTCCCCCAAAACCCACTACCCACAAATGTACAACACTACCATAGCTCTTAGGGGTGAAGGGGGCACCTACATGTGGGTACAGTGGGTTTTGGAGGCCTCCCATTTACCAGCACAAGTGTTACAGGTAGGGGGGATGGGCCTGGGTCCGCCTGCCTGAAGTGCACTGCGGTACCTACTAAAAGTGCTCCAGGCCTCTAGGACTTGTTGCTGCTGTAGAACCTTGGCACACCAGTTGACCTGAAGACTAATGTCTCCGGAAACGTCCTTTATTGGAATAAGCACGTTTACTCACAGTTAACTCCAGATCAGAGGTTGTGCCTCACTGGCAAAGAGTCTCCCTGGTACTGAGATTAGCAGTAGGTCAGAGCTGGCAGAATGCTATACAATGCCCACTTTCAGTAACGTGGGTAACACATGTAAGGGAGCAAAAACTGGCTTACAAAAATGGCCACTACCTCATGGACTACCGGAAACAAAACAGGGCACACTCTGACCCAGTAAGCAGAGGGAAAAGCACCATGGGAATAGAGCCTACCAACTACCAACATCGTAAGCATTTAACGCAAGCTACTGGAATCACGGACCCCAATACCCTACACCCACCACAATGCATTGCGGATGTGACTCTGCAGTGCGCATAACAGAAAAGGTTTCACACTCACCCGAGAGCCACATCAGAAACAGGGAAAGGCTGTCAGAGGATAGAACACATTCTGCTGTCATGGAGGTGGGTACGGCATTTGAGGCTGGAATACAGGCTGGCAAAAAAAGTTTGTAAAGTGGGGTTTTTTTGGTGGGAGGGGGTTAATGACCACTGGGGGAGTCGGGGGGGGGGGGGTGATCCCCGATTCCCTCCAGTGGTGATCTGGTCAGTTGGGGCACTTTTTTGGGACTTGGACCTGAAAAAAAGGGTCCAAATAAAGTAGACCAAATTCTCGTCCAAAACGCCCTTCTTGTTTCGATTATCAGCTAAAGACGCCCATCTCTCCTCGGCTGATAACCACGCCCCAGTCCCACCTTCACCACACCTCCGACATGCCCCCGTCCACTTTGCTCGTTCCTGCGACGGAGTGCAGTTGAAGACGACCAAAATCGGCTTTCGATTATACCAATTTGTTCGCCCACGGGAGAAAGACGCCCATCTCCCGATTTGGGTCGAAATACGGGCGTCTTTCTCTTTTGAAAATAAGCTGGACAGGAAATCAAATACATTAGCGTTTAACTTTAAAAAAGGAGACTATGATAAAATGAGAAGAACAGTGAAAATAAACTTAGAGGAGCGGCTGCGTGGGTCAAAAATGTACATCAGGCGTCGATGCTGTTCAAAAACACCATTCTGGAAGCCCAGGCCAAATATATTCCACGTATTAAAAAAGGAGGACAGAAGACCAAACGACAGCCGGCATGGTTAAAAAGTGAGGTGAAGGAAGCTATTAGAGCTAAAAAAAATCCTTCGGAAAATGGAAGAAGGAACCAACTGAAAATAATAAGAAACAGCATAAGGAATGTCAAGTCAAATGCAAAGCGCTGATAAGGAAGGCTAAGATGGACTTCGAAAAAAAGATTACATTGGAGGCCAAAACATATAGTAAACAATTTTTTAGGTATATCAAAAGCAGGAAGCAGGCAAAAGAATCGGTTGGACTGCTAGATGACCGAGGAGTAAAAGGGGCAATCAGGGAAGACAAAGCCGTAGCGGAGAGATTAAATGAATTCTTTGCTTCGGTCTTCACCGAGGAAGATTTGGGAGGGATACCGGTGCCAGAATTGGTATTCGAACCTGACGAGTCAGAGAAACTTAATGAATTCTCTATAAACCTGGAGGATGTAATGGGGCAGTTCTACAAACTGAAGAGCAGCAAATCTCCCCGACTGGATGGTATTCATCCTAGAGTACTGATAGAACTGAAAAAAGAACTTGTGGAGTTATTGTTAGTAATATGTAATTTATCCTTAAAATCCAGCGTAGTACCGGAAAATTGGAGGATGGCCAATGTAACACCGATTTTTTTTAAAAGGTTCCAGAGGAGATCCAGGAAATTATAGACCGGTGAGTCTAACGTCGGTGCCGGGCAAAATGGTAGAGACTATTATAAAGAACAAAATTACACAGCATATTCAAAAGCATGGATTAATGAGACAAACGGGCTCATTTTCAAAGCACTTAGCCTCCCAAAGTTCCATAGGTTTCTATGGAACTTTGGAAGGCTAAGTGCTTTGAAAATATGCCTCAAAGTCAACATGGATTTAGTGAAGGGAAATCTTGCCTCACCAATCTACTACATTTCTTTGAAGGGGTGAACAAACATGTGGATAAAGGTGAGCTGGTTGATATTGTGTATCTGGATTTTCAGAAGGCATTTGACAAAGTACCTCATGAAAGACTCCAGAGGAAATTTGAGAGTCATGGGATAGGAGGTAGTGTTCTATTGTGGATTAAATACTGGTTAAAAGACAAAAAACAGACAGTAGGATTAAATGGTCAGTATTCTGAATGGAGAAAGGTAGTTAGTGGGGTTGTCAAAGGGTCTGTGCTGGAACCGCTGCTTTTTAACATATTATAAATTACCTAGAGATGGGAGTAACTAGTGAGGTAATTAAATTTGCTGATGACACAAAGTTATTCAAAGTCGTTAAATCGCGGGAGAATTGTGAAAAATTACAAGAGGACCTTATGAGACTGGAAGACTGGGCATCTAAATGGCAGATGACGTTTAATGTGAGCAAGTGCAAAGTGATGCATGTGGGAAAGAGTAACCCAAATTATAGCTACTTCATGCAAGGTTCCACGTTAGGAGTCACAGACCAAGAAAGGGATCTAGGCGGCGGCGTTGATGATAGGTGGAAACCTTCTGCTCAGTGTGCTGCTGCGGCTAAGAAAGCAAATAGAATGTTAGGTATTATTAGGAAAGGAATGGAAAACAAAAATGAGGATGTTATAATGCCTTGGTATCGCACCATGGTGCGACCGCACCTCGAATATTGTGTTCAATTCTGGTCGTCGTATCTCAAAAAAGATATAGTGGAATTAGAAAAGGTGCAGAGAAGGGCGACAAAAATGATAAAGGGGATGGGACAACTTCCCTATGAGGAAAGGCTAAAGCGGCTAGGGCTCTTCAGCTTGGAGAAAAGGCAGCTGAGGGGAGATATGATAGAGGTCTATAAAATAATGAGTGGAGTGGAACGGGTAGATGTGAAGTGTCTGTTTACGCTTTCCAAAAATACTAGGACTAGGGGGCATGCGATGAAGCTACAATGTAGTAAATTTAAAACGAATCGGAGAAAACTTTTCTTCACTCAACATGTAATTAAACTCTGGAATTCGATGACAGAGAATGTGGTAAAGGCGGTTAGCTTAGCGGAGTTTTAAAAAGGTTTTGACGGCTTCCTAAAGAAATAGTCCATAGACCATTATTAAATGGACTTGGGGAAAAGCCACTATTTCTGGGATAAGCAGTATAGAATGTTTTGCACTTTTTTGGGATCTTGCCAGGTATTTGTGACCTGGATTGGCCACTGTTGGAAACAAGATGCTGGGCTTGATAGACCTTTGGTCTTTCACAGTATGGCAATACTTATGTACTTATGTAGACTATTGGTACTTGCTTTTCACAGGTCTCCCACTTAGCAATCTCTCTCCAATCTGTTCAAAATTCTGCTGCACGACTTATATTCCACCAGTGTCACTATGCTCATATTAGCCCTCTCCTCAAGTCACTTCACTGGCTTCCTATCCGTTTCCACATACAGTTCAAACTCCTCTTATTGACTTAGAAGTGCATTCATTCTGCAGTTCCTCAGTACCTCTCCTCTCTTATCTCTCCCTACACTCCTCCCTGAGAACTCTGTTCACTGGGTAAATCTCTCTTATCTGCACCCATCTCCTCCACCGCTAATTCCAGACTTCATTCCTTTTATCTTGCTGCACCATATGCCTGGAATAGACTTCCTGAGCCAGTATGTCAAGCTCCATCTCTGGCCGTCTTCAAATCTAGGCTAAAAGCCCACCTTTTTGATTCTGCTGTTAACTTCTAACCCTTACTCACTTGTTCAATATCCATGTTTTATCATTCCCACCTTAGTAATTCCCTTATCTCTTGTTTGTCCCTGTTTGTCTGTTCTAATTAGATTGTAAACTCTGTCAAGCAGGAACTGTCTCTTTATATCCAGTGTACAGTGCTCCATACGTCTAGTAGCACTATAGAAATGATAAGCAGTAGTAGTAGTAGTAGTACTAAGACCAAATCTGGATTTTCAGCAGATATGATTATATTTTATTTATTTTTGTTACATTTGTACCCCGCGCTTTCCCACTCATGGCAGGCTCAATGCGGCTTACAGGTACTTATTTGTACCTGGGGCAATGGAGGGTTAAGTGACTTGCCCAGAGTCACAAGGAGCTGCCTGTGCCTTAAGTGGGAATTGAACTCAGTTCCCCAGTTCCCCAGGACCAAAGTCCACCACCCTAACCACTAGGCCACTCCTCCACTCCAGCTTTGTCGGGGGTACTTGATTGTTCGATTCCACATTTGCATAATTATATTATTAGATCTGAGTTTCATGCTATGACTATGATTGAGTACTGTCGAGTTCAGAGGGTTCCACGTGGGTTAGGTTTGTATAAGGAACCGAGATTTGTAGAAGATCCTGAATACGTTTCCCAGTGGAATGAGATAATATCTAGATGCTCCCTGGATTTGATGCTCATCACCATTGACAAATTGAATAAGCTTGTTTCTAACAGTTCTGATGAATTGAATATCAAATTGGAGCGGATGAAACACAGCAGTTCTGTTGAGGTGTATGAGTAGAAATATAGAGAGCATTTGCAATTGATGGACCGGTACCAACAGGAAATCAGATCTCAAAAAATATCAAAATATCCATGTATCCATGGATGGACCACAGTAGAAAGTCAAGGTGAACACGTAGAAACAAGCGGGTGTCCTTTATTAACTCCTCCAGTGATTTGGGGGAGGAGGGAATGGTTGTGGGTAATGTACAATCTACTGTGGCGACTACTAATCAAGTTCAGTCACAGGCTGTAAATATTTTAGGGGCAGTGAGTCAAAGGACCGAGGGGGCTTCACTGAGAGTAGAGATGCAGCCAAAGAGACAAGTAAAGAAAATGCCTCAATAGTGTTTAACTTGTCATCCAAGCGTCTTACAGCGGTGCAGCAGCATGTGTTGGGGTTAGGTTTATCTTATGTTCCCACACTATATTATGATTCTTTCAATATTCGGGTGTGTTTCTATAAGTTTTTTTTTCAAAAATTACGCCTGCAGTTACATTTTTCAGATGTCAATTCTTCCACTCAGGATGTTACTGCACAAACGTTTTTGCAAAAATACCATTTGCCCCATTAGATCCTGCTCTTGCTACTTTTCAGCGGTGGGTGTTACATGATTTGCAGGCTCTAGAGCGCAATTTGGTTAGAGATCATCATAATTTAACAGCTGAGCAGATCTTCAGATGGATAAATCCATTGTTCTATTGCGGGCCAATAAGGGTAGTGATGTAGTAGTGCAGAATATTGGGATTACAGACAGGAAGCAATGAGTCAACATTCGGATGAGTCATTTTATACTAGATTGGCTGCAGACCCGATAGTCCAATATCAATAGTGGGTTTTTTTCTCTTTTATCTGAGGCCAACATATCTGGTATTATTTCTAGTCAGGAGTTTAAATATTTGTTTAACCGGTTTCTATGGTTCCGATCATTTATTTTGCCCCCAAGGTTCATAAGACTCTTGTCCATCTGCCAGGGCGTCCCATCGCTTCTAGCAGGGTTCTCTTTTTGAACCCCATCTCAATTTTTAGATTTTCAATTACGTCTGTGTTTACAGCGGATAACTTCCTATGTGAAGGATTCTGGACATCTGTTAAATTTGTTAGATCAGTATGTGATAAGTGATGATAATTTGTGTTGGTGACATTAGGCGTCACTGCTTTATATACCAATGTTCCTCAATCTTCTGCTGTCGAGATGCTTGGATGTTTGTTGAACACTTTATCTTTATCAGATAGCATGGTATCTTTGTTAAATGAGATGGCTAAATTAGTCATATTTAACCATTTTTTGTATCTGAAGATCAGTTTTTCCATCAAATTAAGGGAGTGGCCATGGGGGCCACAATAGCTCCTACGGTTGCGTGTCTCTACATGGCCCAGTATGAGGAAAGATTTGTTTCCTCCCAATATTACTCTGAGGTGGTAGGGTGGCTACAGTATATTCATGATGTCCTCCTAATTTGGAAGGGAAATTTATTTATTTATTTGTAGCATTTATACCCTGCTCTTTCCCGCTCGATAGCAGGTTCAGTGCAGCTTACAATGTATGTGTACAAAATATAGCAGAGATAACACAATGTATGGGTACAAAGTATCCTAGAGGTAACAAATGATTACAGCAGTTTATAGAATTTTTAAATTCTAGGGACCCTAACATCAGGTTTGTTCATCATATAAGGGGATCTAGTGTGAATTTTTTGGACATCAAAATTCAGTGGATTAAAGGTCAGTTTGTTACTCAGTCTTATCAGAAAGATACTGACCATAATGCTATTTTACATTACCGTAGCCACCACCCTCAAGTTTTGAAGGATAGTATACCTGGGAACCAGTTCCTTTGGATACGGAGACTCTGTAGTTCCCGTCAGGACTTTCAGGAACAAGCTCGGTCTATGACTAATTGTTTTGAACAGCAAGGCTAGCCCTCAAAAATTATATGTAGGGCAGCTAAGCGAGCCTATAATTTACAACGGGAATGGCTCAGACAGCCAGTACAGTCTAAGTATGTAAGTAATGCCACACTGGGAAAAGACCAAGGGTCCATCGAGCCCAGCATCCTGTCCACGACAGCGGCCAATCCAGGCCAAGGGCACCTGGCGAGCTTCCCAAACGTACAAACATTCTATACATGTTATTCCTGGAATTGTGGATTTTTCCCAAGTCCATTTAGTAGTGGTTTATGGACTTGTCCATTAGGAAACCGTCTAACCCCTTTTAAAACTCTGCTAAGCTAACCGCCTTCACCACGTTCTCCGGCCACGTTTCAGAGACCAGCAACAACCCAAATTGTTTCTCCACTTACCAATCCCTAATAACATCAGTTTAATTGACCACTGACCTAGCATTTAAATACCCAATTGGAATAGTGAAGTAGAAGGTGGAGATGAACTAATTGAAGGTAAAGTGATTAAATGGCATCTGGAGAAGGAGTTCCTTGCCTCGAATGAGTATGAGAGAAGCTTGACTAGAACAAGGTTGAACGGGCAGGGACTGAGCGATTAATCCTACAAGCGATTATAATAGGGATCGAACATGGAACCTCCAGCACAACAGCATGAGGATAGAGCAACTAATCTAAAGGCTATCAAATCTAAAGTCTACTGGCCATTTGGCAACCTAGCAAAAATCTGATAGCCATCCTGCTTATTTTCTAAGGAGAAGGGCGGCCATCTTCCGACACAAATCGGGAGATGGCCGGCCTTCTCCTAAGGCCAGCCAAATCGGTATAATCGAAAGCTGATTTTGACCGGCTTCAACTGCTTTCCGTCACAGGGCTGGCCAAAGTTCAAGGGGGCGTGTCGGCAGTGTACCGAAAGGTGGGATGGGGGCGTGGTTAAGATGGTCAGCCTCGGCCGATAATGGAAAAAAGAAGGCTGGCCCTGACGAGCATTTGGCCGACTTTACTTGGTCCCTTTTTGTTCACGACCAAGCCTCAAAAAGGTGCCCGAACTGACCAGATGACCACCAGAGGGAATCGGGGATCACCTCCCCTTACTCCCCCAGTGGTCACCAACCCCCTCCCACCCCCAAAAAAAATTAAAAAACATTTTTTTGCCAGCCTCTATGCCAGCCTCAAATGTCATACCCAGCTCCATCACAGCACTATGCAGGTCCCTGGAGCAGTTTTTAGTGGGTGCAGTGCATTTCAGGCAGGCAGACCCAGGCCCATCCCCCTTACCTGTTACACTTGTGGTGGTAAATGGGAGCCCTTCGAAACCCACCCGAAACCCACTGTACCCACATGTAGGTGCCGCCCGTTACCCTTTAAGGGCTATGGTAGTGTTGTACAGTTGTGAGGAGGGGGTTTTGGGGGGGGGTTTAGGGGGCTCAGCACACAAGGTAAGGGGGAGTAATTTGTGAAGTCCACTGCAGTGCCCCCTAGGGTGCCCGGTTGGTGTCCTGGCATGTGAGGGGGACCAGTGCACTACAAATGCTGGCTCCTCCCATGACCAAATGGCTTGGATTTGGCCGGGTTTGAGATGGCCGCCATTAGTTTCCATTATCGGCGAAAACCAATAGTGGCCATTTCTAACACTGGCGATCTCTAAGGGCAGCCCAAATGTTGAGATTTGGCCGGCCCCAACCGTATTATCGAAACGAAAGATGGTTGGCCATCTTGTTTCGATAATACAGTCAGGTACGCCGCTTAACAGGGCCGTCATTAGAGATGGCCGCCCTTATAGATGCCCCCCCCCCATTTGATTATGCCCTCCATATCATTTTATAGTTGCCAATAATCATAGAATTTCTGTTATAGGGAGCTAGGGCTGACTTGGAGCCAGTGTTAAAGTACCTGCATAAACTTCCAGAATATTGGAAATATTAGACTGTTTAATAAGTTGTATAATTTAAATGTGCATTATTTCAATTTTTTTGGTACATAATTCTCTGGAGTGTATTCAGTGTGCATAATACCATCAATAACAGAGGTACTGGGGGGAGGCAACTGGGGCATCTGCACCAGAGATGCAGTAACGATATCCTTCCCTGCTGTGTTCAAAAATGCCCCTACTGTCCCTTTACTGCTGCTGTAGGTGTTGCCCACCCCTCCCCCCCGCCACCCTTAGGATTTTGTTAATATATGGCCTGGCTTTAAGGCTACCACTGGAATAGTGATGGCCAAAGCTATGCAGCCTAAAACAACTGAAAAAGTACTGACTAGGCCAAACAACAAGTAAATGATTTAATATTTGAGAATCTGCAAAAAGCAGGTCTGAACAATGAGTCCTGCCACAAATTGGTACAATTTTTAAATCAAATACAGCACCTGTAATGAAAGAATGATGGATCAGATGAATAAAATGGGGCTTATAGTTTTTGTATAAGATGATGCAGAGTTCATAAGATGGTGTGAAAAGTATTGCAACAGGGAGATGTGAAACTGTTATCTCAAACCGCACGATGAGAAAAAACAAAACAACTTGTTCCCAAAACATGCTGATAAGACGCGTGGGAAAGTATGATCTCAGAAAGTGAGAAAGATTAGGAGCAAGGTTTCTCACCATTCACTTCTATGGAGAGGTTTGTGTATAAAAGAGGGGAGATTTTGCCTTAGTTTAGGAGTCCTCCCCAACGCTTCTCTCAGACGGCAGGGCGCTGTGCAGATTAACCCAGAATCTGTCTGATGTCTGTATTTGTATCAACTTGAAGACTTGTCTTTGGGTAAGAAATAAAATGTAACTATCTATCTAAACCTATCTCTGTCTCTATTTGTATTGATTCCATCTTCTCATTACCTAACATTTAGCCTACAAGGTAGATCACATACAAGTGACACTCAGTGTTGGACAGAAAGCAGTAGTTATGGGAATTAGTTTTCAATTACAGCTCCTAATGTCACCCACTTGCCTTACCACTTCTTCCTACCCCACCATAACTCCTTAGTCCTGCCCAACTTAGCCTCCCCAAACAATTCAGTCACTGACTGCCTATGCTTTCCTGCATTGCCATCCCTTCCCACTTACTTGTATTTTGTTTTTTCCCCCCTTGTGCTCTCTACCCTCATTCTCTTTCCAGCTTCCTGATAGGGGCAGACAGTAATGTGTTTGAGGGCCCTGGCTGGTGGGTGGAGGGAGCTCACACTCACACCTATAACAAGGACAGTTATGGTATCTGTTTTCTGGGATTATTAATAGGTAATCTGTATAACGGTCCATACTGGAAACCATGGCCCTGGTGGCGGTGGGCTTTAAGCAAGCTCGGGTAACCTCTGTTTTTTTTCTGTTGTAGACACATCTCCAGGTTTTGCTGCCTTGGATGTGGCAGAGACCCTCATCTGCTAAGCTGTCTCAGTAGAATTCCTGTGCACTGACTATATCCTGATGGGGCACTGTGATGTGTCAGTCACAGAGTACCCAGATAGAACACTGAATATGGCATCATCACATCCTGGCCTGGTTTCCAAAGCAGGCTCTGCCCTACAAGAGACTCCTTCAAGTCCTGAGAAGTATTGAAGATTATCTGAAGAAAGGACCTATGAGGTCCTGAAATTCTCATACAGCACTATCTCTAGCTACATTTTAAAGATGACCCAAAGAACAATAGCACTGCCTGCAAAAACTTTAAATTTATTAGCCAGTAAAACTGTTCATTATAGACTGTAGCCCACCCTCTGACTACCATTGTACCATCCTAACTAGCAGAAAGTTTCCAGCATAAATCAGAAAGCTTTGACGAGAGGTGAGAAGATTCTCTGTGTGAATCATGGTGAACATGGGCTCTTGGAATAGTGGGTCATAAATACTCTAAAATTAAAAAAAAATATTCCTTCTGTGCAGGGGAGTCCAATGCAGCAAAAACCCGGTTCCCCTTACATGACCTATCTTTAGAGGTGATTTGATATAATAGCGCAATGTGTTCTGGAACTTGTGTGGTTCACTTTCCGTTAGTCCCTTCAAGCCTGAGGTGTCCTGCTTTGGCCTCTGCTTTACTGGAGCTGGAGTTACCTGGAGCAGAGATATCCCATTCACTGCCTCCAGAGGGCAGCAGTGTTCCATCACCTCTCTGCGTCTGAGCTGCAGGAGATAATGGAGGTTAGTAATAAAATCCCTGGAGGATTTTTTTTTTTTTTTTGTTACATTTGTACCCCGTGCTTTCCCACTCATGGCAGGCTCAATGCGGCTTACATGGGGCAATGGATTTTAATTAGAGAGTGAGTGATCTTATTAACCTCTTTCAAAGAAGTTGAGGAAAGATCAAAATCCTGAATGATGAAACAAAGAGTAACTCAAAATAACTCAAAGGCAAATCCAATCTTGTAAAAAGTCACCACAGGATCTTCTCTACCAGCTCATATCAACTTAATGAATTCCCCCATGTCTATACAACTTCCCAAACCATGTTTGTCTTAGTTCCCAAGCTCTGCTTCCCTCTTACCCCTATACTGTAACACTATAGGAATTCCCCTCTGCCCCTGTTATCTCCTAGGCTCTGCTCTTACCCTTATACTGTAACATTAGAGAAGTTCCCCTGTGCCTGTAACCTCCCAGGCTCTGTTCCACTGTTCCCTCTAAGTTGAGCAGGAATCCTCCACTAATAGTCCTGCCAGTGGGTGGTGATGTTTCACTATCACATTGTGATACACACAATAATAAAGCACCCCCAACCCCCCACCCCCACTCTAAGCTCAGACTCCCACTCAGCTTAGAGGGAACAGTCTGCTCCCCTTTCCCCCCATACTATAACACTAAAGAAGTCCCCCTGTGCCTGTAAACTCCAAGGTTCTGCTCCCTTTTCCCCCATACTATCACTAGAGTTCCCCTTTCCTGATTCATCTCTGCTCTCCCCCCTATACTGTAACACTACAGGAGTTCACCTGTGCCTGTAACCTCCCAGGTTCTGCTCCATTTCCCCCCATACTGTAACACTAGAGGAGTTCCCCTATCCCAGTGCAGCTCTGTTCTCACTCGTATACTGTAACACTAGAGGATTTCCCCTGTGAGTGTGGAGGAGTGGCCTAGTGGTTAAAGCACTGGTCTTGCAATCCAGAGGTGGCCAGTTCAAATCCCACTGCTGCTCCTTGTGATCTTGGGCAAGTCACTTAACCCTCCATTGCCTCAGATACAAAATTAGATTGTGAGCCCTCCTGGGACAGAGAAATATCCAGAGTACCTGAATGTAACTTACCTTGAGCTACTACTGAAAAAGGTGTGAGCAAAATCTAAATAAATAAATTGTAACCACCTAGCTTAACTCTTAAGCAATTCTCTATTATAGTACTTATAATAAACAAAGAAAATCCAACTTACAGTTCAGTTGCTTAGACAGAATTGTTGCCTTCTGCACAGTCTGCATCTAGCCACCCCATAATCTGGCCAGCAAGGAGCTGGCCAGAATCTCAGCCCAGCTGAGAGGAAAAGCTGTAATGCTCAAAGGGGAATAAGGGGGAAAATGAATAGAGGTGAAAAATCTTGATGGAATTACAGTAAATTAAGGAGGGATCAGCCCTAGAACAGCTGCTGATCACAAAGCATGCAAGGAAAACTGGGCTCTCTCACAAAGGGGCAGAGAGGAAGAGGTAGCCCTAGCTCATAGCTAACAGCCAATAGGGAAAGCTCACGAGGAGTCAATCACAGGTTACTGCAAACTATAGGAAAAGCAGTCCTAATACACAGTGAATGCAATTGGATATAAATAATACTCATATTAAATATACATCACAATATACACTGCCTCCATGAATATGGGGGCAGAATACCTATACTGTAGCACTAGAGAAGTTCTCCTGTGCCTGTAAATCCCAGGCTCTGCTCCCCTTCTCCCCCCCCCCCCCCCAATACAAAATTGCATTGCTGACATTTAAGGCCGTTAGGATAAGTATTCCTGATTATATTTCCCATCTTACCATTTCTTATTCACTAGCTAGGGTTCTTCATTCATTAAACAACTATCATTTGGTTTTGCCAGGTCCCAAACTTGCACACCTTGAATCAACCAGAAACACACATTCTTTTTTCTTTCCCTCTACACATGGAACAATCTTCCCATCTCTCTCTGTAGTAAATTATCAATTAAGACCAAACTCTTAAGGGCTGACTGAGGCCACCAGTCAGAGACCCTTTTATATTCTTTACTTTCTTTTACATCTCTCCATTTTTTGTTTTGCATTTTATTTTATTTTTTTTCTCATCTGTCTGCCTTATTTTCCCAAACGTACAAACATTCTATACATGTTATTCCCAAAATTGTGGATTTTTCCAAGTCCATTTAGTAGCGGTCTATGGACTTGTCTTTTAGGAAACCGTCCAAACCCTTTTAAAACTCTGCCAAGCTAACCGCCTTCACCACATTCTCCGGCAACGAATTCTCACTTCTATATCAAACAAACAAAGTCATTATGGGGTGTGATACATGCTTTCAGACCCATTCTCCAGCTCACACACTAAAGCCCCTTCCTCTCGTGCATTTCAGGGAGGCCCCCTGGAGGAAACCCCTCCCACAGCACTTACATCTCCAGGCCCCACTACAAAATCCAGCCAGCCTACCCCCAGAAAAAAAAACCTCCCTTCTGAAAGCCTCCAACTACCTTCCACCCTAGACCTATTTGAACAATACCCCTTTGGTTTGGGATAATGTAACCCAAATGGGACATTCTGCTGGCCACGAACGCCAATGGGGAGACCAGAAACACCACCCAGGACCCCAGGTACATATATTTTACTTAACCTACTGGGTTGCAGTAAGGTGGGCAGCAGTGATACCCAGTTGCTGCTGCCCATGCCAGCTCCACGGTTCAAAATGGTGACAGCGACCTCTTGTGGCGCTCATTTTGAACTGTTGAGCCAGCCTGGACAGCAGCAACTGGGAATCGCTGCTGCTCACCTTACCCCAAACCACCAGGGCATTTAGGTCTAGGGGAGGGACAGGGTTCTTCTGTGAGCACTTCAGGAGGAGGAGGGATGCTGTGAGGGAGGGAGGGTCATTGGCAGGAACCCTCCATTATCCTCAGGCTGGGGGAGGGAGCTTTGGGAGGAGGGTGGAAGCTTGGGTGGGGGCTTTGGCAGAGTAGTACATGCTTTGAGGGCTGTGGGGAGTGGCTTTGGTTGGATGGTACATGCAGTGGGTGGAGAGGCTTTGGCAGGAGGGTACATGTTCTGGGTGGTGGGTGGGGTTACAAGGAATGTATAACTGTGCCACTTGTGCTGCAGAGATGTGGCTGCTGAATCCCACCTCCTCTGACGCTACTTCCAGTTTCTGGGTGTGTGGCAAGGCAGAGGAAAGACGCAGGACCAGGAGGAAGCAGAGTCTCTTCAGAGGTACCGACAGAAGCAAGTTTTTGAGGAACAGGGGGTGGAGAAAGTGAAAGAGATGCTGGGTTGTGGGAATAGGGGAAGGACAGGAAGAGAATGTCAGGGGAGGAGAAGAGAAATAGATGCTGGGACAGGAGAGGGAGAAGAGACGCCAGGATCTGTGGACAACGAAGAAAGAGGGAGAAGTGCTGGACATCCCAGGGGGGAGACAGAAGAGATAGGAACACTTGCTTGACCCCTGGGGGGCAAGGGGGCAAGAGAGAAGGAAAACAGAGGCTTGAGGGGGGAGGGGGAGGGAGGAGATAAGGACACAATAGTTATGGTGGACAGGACAAGAATAGGGTCAGAGAGAAGGGAGATGCTCAACATGGTGGGACGATAGGGGCAGGGACGCAGAGGCATTGCTGGGAAGGGCAGAGAAAGACAAAGAGAAAAGATGGATGGTGAAAATGCAGAGAGAAGAATTGCCAAATGGACATGGAGACCCTGGCAAGACAGCTAAGAAAAGAGAAATTAATGGAAAGCAGAAACCAGAGACTGGGACTAAATGATTAAAAAACATAAAATGACCAGTCAACAAAGGTAGAAAAAAGAATGATATTTTCTATTTATCAATTTGAATATTCAGTTTTTGGAATGTAGATCTGCCAGAACTGGTTTTAGACATGGCTGAGGCCCATGAGATAAACCTCTAGCATTCTCCAGCATTGCAGGGGTAAATGTCCAGCTTTGAGATTCTCTGCTAAGTTCCCTATAACTTCCCACACACTGCTCCATGTCCTCCTCCCTCCCCCTGTACTATAACACTAGAGGAGTTTCCCTGTGTTTGCAACTTCCCAGGTTCCACTCCCCTTACTTCCCCATACTATAACACTAGAACAGTGTTCTTCAATGCAATGTAAGACCCGTGGGACAATGATGGCCCTCACTGTAATTCTGTTTTTTTTTTCTTTTGTGGCTGCATGTGGGACTTATAGTGAAGAACACTGCATTATGCCTTTAAAGTTCACTTCTTCCACTAGTTAGGCCTGGCACAGGAGCAACAGGTAGTGCTGTAAGCCAAGCCCATACTTTGCCTGTAAAAAAAACCTCATATGGGTACCTAGAACGTGGAGTGTATAGAAAGTGAGCTCAGGTTGGAACTATGTGGCTCGAATCCTTTGGCCACCAAAGAAGCAACCTCCTGCTGAAGCTTTGGGCTTTCATCCTCCTCAATGTTTTCAGTTGCCTGTATGTTAATTTTTGTCATTTTGCAAGGCATTCAGTCCATGCACCCACTCCTGCTCCTGCAATTGGCATCAATTTCTCCCTCTCTACCTCCCATTCTCCACAGGTCCAGCATTTCCTTGTACACTCCCCCCCCCCCCCAGGTCCGGCAAACTTGCTTGTCTTCACCAGAGATTAATGCAGGCGAACTAAGGCCAGCCCAGGGGCCTTCCCTGTGCTTTCTGTCATCATCTCCAATGGCAACTTCCTGTTGCTGTGCAGGCAGAACATGGCAAATGGAAAGTCTCAGGGCTGGGAGGCAGCCTGCATTACTCTCCAGCCAAGACAAGCAAATTACAGGACCCATGGGGATGTGGGAGTATGTAGAAGAAAATGCTGGACCTGTGGAGAGTAGAAGGGAGGGAGGGAGGGAAGTGGAGTAGACAGAAATGCTGGACCTATGGGTGGGGGAAGGAGGGATTTGGGATAGAACGAATGCCAGACACTGGGTGGAGGGTAAAGAGGCCAGACTATGGGGAGGGGCCCTCCAACTACCGCCCCATCTCTCTCCTACCCTTCCTCTCCAAACTACTTGAACGCGCTGTCCACAGCCGCTGCCTTGATTTCCTCTGCTCTCAGGCCATCCTCAATCTGCTTCAATCCGGCTTTCGCCCACTACACTCGACAGAAACAGCACTCTCTAAAGTCTGCAATGACCTGTTCCTTGCCAAATCCAAAGGTCACTATTCCATCCTCATCCTCCTCGACCTATCTGCCGCCTTTGACACTGTCAATCATAATTTACTTCTTGACACACTGTCCTCATTCGGGTTCCATGGCTCCGTCCTCTCCTGGTTCTCTTCATATCTTTCCCAACGCACCTTCAGAGTATTTTCTAATGGCTCTTCTTCCACCCCCGTCTCGCTCTCTGTTGGGGTTCCTCAAGGATCTGTCCTTGGACCGCTTCTTTTCTCGATATACACCTCTTCCCTGGGCTCGCTGATCTCATCACATGGTTTCCAGTACCATCTCTATGCTGATGACACCCAGCTTTACCTCTCCACTCCCGACATCACAGTCGAAACCCAGGCCAAAGTTTCGGCCTGCCTCTCAGACATCGCTGCCTGGATGTCCAACCGGCATCTGAAACTGAACATGGCAAAGACTGAGCTCCTTGTCTTTCCACCCAAACCCTCT
The DNA here is from genome assembly GCF_901765095.1 of Microcaecilia unicolor. Taxonomy (NCBI): domain Eukaryota; kingdom Metazoa; phylum Chordata; class Amphibia; order Gymnophiona; family Siphonopidae; genus Microcaecilia; species Microcaecilia unicolor. The sequence goes on from NC_044041.1 coordinate 158,729,302, forward strand.
TCTCCTCTTCCCCCACTTTCCGGCTCTGTTGACAACGCCCTCATCCTCCCCGTCTCTTCAGCCCGCAATCTCGGAGTCATTTTCGACTCCTCCCTCTCCTTCTCTGCCCATATCCAGCAGACAGCTAAGATCTGTCGCTTCTTCCTCTTTAATATTAGCAAAATTCGCCCATTCTTCTCTGAACAGACCACCCGAACCCTTGTCCACTCGCTCGTTACCTCTCGTCTTGACTATTGCAACCTTCTCCTCGCTGGCCTCCTGCTTAGCCACCTATCCCCCCTTCAATCTGTCCAAAATTCCGCCGCACGTCTTATCTACCGCGTGAACCGTTACTCTCATATCACCCCTCTCCTCAAGTCGCTTCACTGGCTCCCGATCCGCTACCGTATACAATTCAAGCTTCTCCTATTGACCTTCAAGTGCACTCAATCTGCAGCCCCCCATTACCTCTCTACCCTCCTCTCCCCATATTTTCACACCCGTAACCTCCACCACCGCCAACTCCAGACTCCGCCCCTTCTGCCTCGCATCACCTTATGCCTGGAACAGACTTCCCGAGCCCATACGCCATGCGCCCTCCCTGCCCATTTTCAAGTCCTTACTCAAAGCCCATCTCTTCTCCCTTGCTTTTGGTGCCTAACCACCTTCCCCATTCATGATACCTACACTGACTACATAGTTTGTTACCTTTAGATTGTAAGCTCTCTTGAGCAGGGACCGTCCTTCCCCATGTTTAAACTTGTACAGCGCTGCGTAACCCTGGCAGCACTATAGAAATGCTAAGTAGTAGTAGTTAGGGGAGGGAACGTGAGAAATGCTGACTTGGGGAGGGGGAGGGGAGGAAGTGTGAGAGATAGTGACTCCAGAGGGGTAGGGGAGGGAGCATGAGAAATGCTGGCTTAGAGGTGGGAGAGAGACATTGCATAGGGATGGGACATAGAGATAGACACAGAAACATGGATGTGGGCTGAAACAGAGACATGGAGAAGAGATGCTGGATGGGGAGGGAGCACAGAGACTGTGATGCGGAGAAACAATACTGGATATGAGGAAGGACAGAGACATGGAGAAGAGATGCTGGATAGGGAGGGAGCACAAAGGCAGGGACACAGAGAAACAATGCTGGACACAGGGAAGGATAAGGAGACAGGGAAGGGATAAAGAGGGATACAGAGGGTTGTTGCTGGGCAGGACAGAAAGGGACACAGAGAAAAGATGGATGGTGGTCACAGAAAGAGAAGAAATATTAAATGGGCATGAGATCCTGGAAAGATAGTTATGAAAAACTGAGAATAGCAGAAAGAGACCCTGGGACCAAAGCACATGGAAAAAATGCTCAGACAACAAAGGTAGAAAAAAGTTTTTATTATGAATTTGTTGAAATATGTCTGCTTTGAGAAATGCACATTTCTGATATACAGTGGGGGAAATAAGTATTTGATCCCTTGCTGATTTTGTAAGTTTGCCCACTGACAAAGACATGAGCAGCCCATAATTGAAGGGTAGGTTATTGGTAACAGTGAGAGATAGCACATCACAAATTAAATCCGGAAAATCACATTGTGGAAAGTATATGAATTTATTTGCATTCTGCAGAGGGAAATAAGTATTTAATCCCTCTGGCAAACAAGACCTAATACTTGGTGGCAAAACCCTTGTTGGCAAGCACAACGGTCAGACGTCTTCTGTAGTTGATGATGAGGTTTGCACACATGTCAGGAGGAATTTTGGTCCACTCCTCTTTGCAGATCATCTCTAAATCATTAAGAGTTCTGGGCTGTCGCTTGGCAACTCGCAGCTTCAGCTCCCTCCATAAGTTTTCAATGGGATTAAGGTCTGGTGACTGGCTAGGCCACTCCATGACCCTAATGTGCTTCTTCCTGAGCCACTCCTTTGTTGCCTTGGCTGTATGTTTTGGGTCATTGTCGTGCTGGAAGACCCAGCCACGACCCATTTTTAAGGCCCTGGCGGAGGGAAGGAGGTTGTCACTCAGAATTGTACGGTACATGGCCCCATCCATTCTCCCATTGATGCGGTGAAGTAGTCCTGTGCCCTTAGCAGAGAAACACCCCCAAAACATAACATTTCCACCTCCATGCTTGACAGTGGGGACGGTGTTCTTTGGGTCATAGGCAGCATTTCTCTTCCTCCAAACACGGCGAGTTGAGTTCATGCCAAAGAGCTCAATTTTTGTCTCATCTGACCACAGCACCTTCTCCCAATCACTCTCGGCATCATCCAGGTGTTCACTGGCAAACTTCAGACGGGCCGTCACATGTGCCTTCCGGAGCAGGGGGACCTTGCAGGCACTGCAGGATTGCAATCCGTTATGTCGTAATGTGTTACCAATGGTTTTCGTGGTAACAGTGGTCCCAGCTGCCTTGAGATCATTGACAAGTTCCCCCCTTGTAGTTGTAGGCTGATTTCTAACCTTCCTCATGATCAAGGATACCCCACGAGGTGAGATTTTGCGTGGAGCCCCAGATCTTTGTCGATTGACAGTCATTTTGTACTTCTTCCATTTTCTTACTATGGCACCAACAGTTGTCTCCTTCTCGCCCAGCGTCTTACTGATGGTTTTGTAGCCCATTCCAGCCTTGTGCAGGTGTATGATCTTGTCCCTGACATCCTTAGACAGCTCCTTGCTCTTGGCCATTTTGTAGAGGTTAGAGTCTGACTGATTCACTGAGTCTGTGGACAGGTGTCTTTCATACAGGTGACCATTGCCGACAGCTGTCTGTCATGCAGGTAACGAGTTGATTTGGAGCATCTACCTGGTCTGTAGGGGCCAGATCTCTTACTGGTTGGTGGGGGATCAAATACTTATTTCCCTCTGCAGAATGCAAATAAATTCATATACTTTCCACAATGTGATTTTCCGGATTTAATTTGTGATGTGCTATCTCTCACTGTTACCAATAACCTACCCTTCAATTATGGGCTGCTCATGTCTTTGTCAGTGGGCAAACTTACAAAATCAGCAAGGGATCAAATACTTATTTCCACCACTGTATGTTACGAGGTAGTACGGTTATTAACAGCAATCTTCCTGACCAAGAGTCACGAGGTAACCTATCCTGGCTAAGGCAAACTCTGAACACTAATCCCAGACTAATAGGAAATAAATCACTGTGTCACTCACCAGGCTGTCTCTCTCGGGCAGTCTCTTGGATGTGTGCACAGGTTACTTCTCCGACTCAAGCTGACTTTTACAGCGAGTCTTAGCCTCAGAATTATCCCAGGGCCTCTGCATAAACAGGGTCACAATCACTCTGGCTGGTACAGCTGAACCAACGCTACTTCCTCCCAATACACAGTTCACAAGACGGTGGACCTTATCAGGTCTCTCTCACTTGTCTTCTTGTCCGCTTCCACCCTCTTCCAGGGCTTCCGACCAACTGATTTCTCCTTGTTCCCGCTTTTCCCCGTACCTCTCGGTCAGGTGACTGCAGGAACCCAATCTGCCTCTTCCTCAGCTCACTGCATGGCAAGAAGGGTCCGTTGTTCTTGACCTTCAAGTTGTTACATTGTGGTATGCATTTTCTGTTTCGCACCCGCCTTTCTGGAGCCTTCAGCTTCTCAGGGAGATAAAGGGGGGCTGGTTTGCCCACAGCATGTCCTTGGTGTGACATGTCTGCTAGTGATTTTCCAGTAAGCTGAATTAGCTAAATCACTGCTGTGCAGGTCATAGGTTACAGCCTCCATCTTGATGTCATAGGATTATACAGGCCAAGACCAGCAAGGTGAGACACACAGGGAAATACCCCTACAGCATGCCCCCTTGTCCTAGTATTTTGGAAAGCTTAAACAGATGCTCCATATCTATCTTTTCCACTCCACTCATTATTTTATATACCTCTATCATATCACTCCTCAGCTGCCTTTTCTCCAAGCTGAAGAGCCCCAGCCGCTTTAGCCTTTCCTCATAGGAAAGTCGTCCCATCCCCTTAATCATCTTTGTCAACCTTCTCTGCAACTTTTCTAATTCCACTATATCGTTTTTGAGGTGTGGCGACCAGAATTGAACACAATACTCTAGGTGCGGTCACACCATAGACCGATACAGTGGCATTATAATATCCTAATTTTTGTTTTCCATCCCTTTCCTAATAATATCTAACATTCTATTTGCTTTCTTAGCTGCAGCAGCACACTGAGCAGAAGATTTCAACGTATCATCAATGATGACTCTGAGGTCCCATTCTCGTTCCGTGACTCCTAACGCTGAACCTTGCATGACGTAGTTATAGTTTGGGTTCCTCTTTCCCACATGCATCACTTTGCACTTGCTCACATTGAACGTCATCTGCCATTTAGATGCCCAGTCTCCTACTCTCGCAATATCTTCTTGCAACTTTTCACAATCTTCCCGCGATTTGACGACCTTAAACAACTTTGTGTCATCAGCAAATCTGATAACCTCGCTAGTTACCCCCACCTCCAGGTCATTTATGAAAATGTTAAAAAGCAACGGTCCAAGCACAGATCCCTGAGGGACCCCACTAACTACCCTTCTCCATTGCGAATAGTGACCATTTAACCCTATTCTCTGTTTCCTATCTTTCAACCAGTTTTTAATCCATAACAATACATTACCTCTGATCCCATGACTCTCTAATTTTCTCTGGAGCCTTTCATGAGGGACTTTGTCAAACGCTTTCTGAAAATCCAGATACACAATATCCACTGACTCACCTTTGTTGACATGTTTGTTTACCCCTTCAAAGAAATGCAGTAGATTGGTGAGGCAAGACTTCCCTTCACTAAATCCATGCTGACTTTGTCTCATCAGTCCATGCTTTAGAATGTGCTCTGTTATTTTGTTCTTAATGATAGTCTCTACCATTTTGCCCGGTACTGACGTCAGACTCACCGGTCTATAATTCCCCAGATCTCCCCTGGAACCTTTCTTAAAAATCAGCGTTACATTAGCGACCCTCCAATCTTCCAGTACCACGCTCAATTTTAAGGATAAATTACATATCAACAACAGTAGCTCTGCAAGCTCATTTTTTAGTTCCATCAGTACCCTGGGATGAATGCCAACTGGCCCAGGAGATTTGCTACTCTTTAGTTTGCAGAACTGCTCCAATACATCCTCCAGGTTTACAGAGATTTCATTAAGTTTCTCCGACTCGTCGGCTTTGAATACCCTGTCCGGCACCGGTATCCCAACCAAATCTTCCTCAGTGAAGACCGAGGCAAAGAACTCATTTAATCTTTCCGCTATTTCTTTATCTTCCCTGAGTGCCCCTTTTACTCCCCGGTCATCCAGTGGCCCAACCGATTCTTTTGCCGGTTTCCTGCTTTTAATATACCTGAAAATGTTTTTACTATGCCACTTTTTATTATCTTCAGTCGGTTCTTTCTTCCATTTTCTGAAGGATTCTCTTTTTGTTCCAATAGCCTCCTTCACCTCTCTTTTTAACCACGCCGGTTGTCGTTTGGTCTTCTGCCCTCCTTTACTGATACACTTGTGGCCTGGGCTTCCAGGATGGTGTTTTTGAACAGCATCCACACCCATTGTAGGTTTTTTACCCTATCCTTCGCTCCTCTCAGTTCTTTTTTTACCATTCTCCTCACTTTATCATAGCTCCCTTTTTTGAAGTTAAACACCAACATATTTGAATACTGGAGCACAATACACTGTGTGCCATAGAAAGCAGTCGTCTGTGCGAGTGCTCCAGTATTCAATGTTTTTTACACTCTCTGCAATGCTGATTTACCTGAACAATATTGACCCCTGAAGAAGGCTTTGTGCCGAAACATGGCTCTGCTACCTTGGTCATATTTGTCGAGGATCTGTCTGCAACTAAGGTGTGGTATTCTGCTAAATGTTAGTCATTTCTAGTAATGTAGACATTACTTATCAATAAGTGTAGCCAGCAACTCTTCCTCAAGCTTTAGACCTTCCACTACCATGCCAATTTATACCCCAAATGCCCTCTCTGCCCTTTCCGTGAGAACAAAACCTCACTGATTGACCTTCAATCTCACTCATTGGAGTGGCAAATCTCACTCTTTGGCATAGGCCACCCTTGGCATATCTGGGATCTGGTGAACATAATGCATTTTGTCTGCATTAATATGAAAATGTGAATGAATTTTATAGTTATGTAGGCCTACCTTATGCCTTGTATATTGTTGCTGGCCTATAACTAATACTCTTGTCCATCTTTCTGCAGTTTGTTGTCACTATCATAATTACATAGCAAGAAAGAGACCCCCTGGAGAGAGTTAAGGGTTGGTCAGGACATGGATCCAATGCATCAGGCCAAGGTTTTTTTTCAAGAATTGTGGGTTCTGTCAGGCCCATCCTCAGCTCACTCATGAGGTCTCTTCCTTGCAGTAAAGGTGCTGAACTGGGCCAGGTGTAGGTCTGTAGACAGATATGGAAAGGATGCGAGAGCCATCTTGGATTGGGGATGGAATTCTGGGAGGTGAGGGGAAGAGCATGGATTTGGAGACTGGGACCCTTTCACAAAGCGGTGGCAAATCCATTGTGGCCTTACTGCATGCTAATCTGGAGCTACCACTGGCCCAATGCAGGCACTGGCAGTAGTTACAGCCCCAGCGCACGCTATTTCCCATGCTGGGGAAAATAGGGCTGTAATTTTTAGCATGGCAGTAATCGGGCAGCGCCATTCGCTACTCTGTTACCACTGGATTAGTGCTCCCCCTCGCATGGCCACAGGGAAAGAGCAATTTTACCACATGGCCATGGGTATTTTCAGCCTTTTTTACCCGCTGCAGTAAAAAGGGCCACAGCGCGTGACAAAAACAACCCCCACCACTAGCGCAGAGCCCTTTTTACCACAGCCTGGTAAAAGGACCCCTGGATGAGGGAGGTACATGAGAATTTGGGGATTGATGGAGAGAGCATGAAAAATGGATAGACTTTTGTTTTTATTATAAGTTAGGGGTTGAGAGAACGTGGTAGGACAAGGGATTGGAGAGAGGAAGATTCTGGTGGTACACGAGAATGGGGTAAGAGGTGGGGAAGGTTTGATACAGAGAAACTGAAGACATAAGCCTAGGTAAAGGTGAGTTTTTGAGAAAGACACAGACTAATGAGAATGGATGTCACTGATACACACTGGTCAGCAGTAATGCCACACTGGGAAAAGACCAAGGGTCCATCGAGCCCAGCATCCTGTCCACGACAGCGGCCAATCCAGGCCAAGGGTACCTGGCAAGCTTCCCAAACGTACAAACATTCTATACATGTTATTCCTGGAATTGTGGATTTTTCCCAAGTCCATTTAGTAATGGTTTATGGACTTGTCCTTTAGGAAACCGTCTAACCCCTGCCAAACTCTAAACCCTGTCTAAACTCTGCCAAGCTAACCGCCTTCACCACGTTCTCCGGCAACGAATTCCAGAGTTTAATTATGCGTTGGGTGAAGAAAAATTTTCTCCGATTTGTTTTAAATTTACTACACTGTAGTTTCATCGCATGCCCCCCCTAGTCCCAGTATTTTTGGAAAGCGCACCATGGAACGATACAACGGCATTATAACATCCTCACACCTGTTGCAATCCCATATTAAAAAAATATTTGGCAGCTCCCCTTCAGCTCATTTCTATCCAAAGCGACCCTACATTATAAATTAGTGAAGACTACTGCACTAGAGGATTTCCCCTGTGCCTGTAACCTCCCAGGCCCTGCTTCCCCTTTCCCCCTATATAATAACACTACAAGAGTTTCCCTGTGTCCTTGTCACCTCCCGAGCTCTGCTCCCCTTTCGCTCTTATACTATAACATGTACCCCTATGCCTTTAACCTCCCATGCTCTGCTCCCTTCTCACCCCTATTCTAGACATAATACTAGAGGAGTTCCCCTCTGCCTCTGACCTCCAAGGCTCTGCTCTAACTTCAGCTCTTATGTAACACTAAGAGGCTGAAATACTACACCATTATTGCTGTGTGCTTAAGTTCAGTGCCTTTACCTAATGCACACATACAAAAAAAAAATTATACTCAATGCTATAAACAAATCTCATTCTAATAATGTGTGCAAACCAGAGAGCACACTGGTCACCATGGAAAACATGCTCAGAACATGCGTGAGGACAAGATGGCCGCTGAGCGTACCTGCTAACAGCCACCATTTCTACAGCTCTCTGATTTTCCTAGCACGATGCCGAAGCGAAGGGGCAAGTCCGCCTCCTGTGCTCCGCAGCGATCGGCTCCTACTTCGCAGGATATTCGGTCCTTTTTGCAGACGTCTGTAGCTTCATCTACCGCAGTGTTTGGAGTGCCGGGAGGCAGCCCGCTGATACGCGCCAGTGCGAATGGAGGCACGGCAGCGTCTCCTGGGCTAGAGCTTACGCTCAGCCCCGACACAAGGGAACCACCCCCTCAGCCGTTGGGCTGCAGCACTCCGTCAGAGATGACTTCGAATGGGTCCCCCAGAAGCGGTGAGACCAGTTCCAGTCGGGAGGCAGAACATCGATTGGCTGGAGAGCAAGAAGCCTTGATGGCTACACCGATTTTTACAACGAATTCGGTGGGGAATGCTGCAAGCATGAATCCGGTAGGACCACCACTTTTTTCTTTTGATATGCACAAGCCAGCAGAAGTTACTCTGGACTCTTTGTGGACTCTGATTGTAGATCTAGGGAAATCAATTACTCCACAGATAAATAGACTAAACCAGGAAATGTTAAAACAAGAGGAAAAAATAAACAACATGGACTTAAAAATAGGTAAACTCGAACAGATAGAAGAACAAAAAGATTTGGATATGAAAAGATTGCTTACTCAGCAGGAGGCTATGATTAAAGATTTGACCTCACTAAGAAGAAAGACTGAATCTCTTGAGAACAATGCTAGAAGTAATAATTTACGTTTGTTAAACTTTCCTAAACAAATTGTTATATCTCCTAGGGAAATGTTAAAAAAATATATAATGGAAATTTTGGGTGTAAGGGAGGATTTGATTCCTCCTTTCACCCAAGTGTATTATCTTCCAGTTAAAGAAAGGAGTGACCAAAAAATAGCAAGCCAAGAACAACCATTGAATGTCACTGATTTATTTGAATTAACAGATAATGAAAATGTAATTCCATCGACATTAATAGTTACAGTGGCACTGGCACCTGATAAACAGTGGTTAATGTCCATGTACTTTAAGAATAAAGATAAAACATTCCTTGGTCAGAAAATACAAATGTTTCCCGACATCTCCAGAGACACGCAAAAACGTAGGAAGTCTTTTCTTTTAATGAAACCAGCAGTAACTCAGCTGGGTGCAACATTTTACTTGCGATATCCTTGTAAGTGTGTGGTGAGATACCAGGCAAATAAGTATGTATTTTTTGATCCAGCTCAGCTGACAACATTCCTTACCTCAAGGCAAAATAGGGGTATTTAAAACATCTTATCCCTTTAATATGTAATAAACACTGTGGAATGATGGCTGTTATCATCTAGTGCTCTACCTTTGAAAATTATGTTTATAAATAATTCCATTTCTTGAAATCTTGTCCCAATAATGTGGACTTGAACAAGAAATTTCAAACAATTACTTTCCTGTTATGTATTTTCTTTGAACTGATTGAAATGTATTGCTTTTCCAAACAAGCATTTGCTTGATTATAAATGTATAAATTTTCATAAATAAATAAATAAAAAAGAAAACATGCTCACATGGGCTTGTATTAGCAGCAGAATCAATATTTTGTGCAGAGATTGTATCAGTAGCTGGAGGTCCATTATGTATTAGATGAGTGTGTCTGGAATACCAAATGTATATTCTGTCAAAGCTCCTGGAACACTTCAAAAACAACATAAACACTACCCTGCACATTAAATAACTACAACAGACTATCAGGAGAATTGGGTTTTCATTCTTGATAAAGACACGAATACCAATATTCGTCACCAGTCCACTTTTTAACATTTTATAGGAAAATAACAAAACAAATTGTGAACTTATCTTTAAAAGGAAACATTTCTCAATATAAAATCTCCAGGCGATATATTATCCAAAATAATATCATGTTTAGTATCACCGACCAAGAAAGGGATCTAGGTGTCATCATTGATGATACGTTGAAACCTTCTGCTCAGTGTGCTGCAGCGGCTAAGAAAGCAAATAGAATGTTATGTATTATTAGGAAAGGAATGGAAAGCAAAAAATGAGGACGTTATAATGCCTTTGTATCGCTCCATGGTGCGACCGCACCTCGAATATTGTGTTCAATTCTGGTCACTGCATCTCAAAAAAGATATAGTGGAATTAGAAAAGGTGCAGAGAAGGGCGACAAAAATGATAAAGGGGATGGGAAGACTTCCCTATGAAGAAAGGCTAAAATGGCTAGGGCTCTTCAGCTTGGAGAAAAGACAGCTGAGGGGAGATATGATAGAGGTCTATAAAATAATAAGTGGAGTGGAACGGGTAGACGTGAAGCGTCTGTTTACTCTTTCCAAAAATACTAGGACTAGGGGGCATGCAATGAAGCTACAAAGTAGTAAATTTAAAACGAATCTGAGAAAATTTTTCTTCACTCAATGTGTAATTAAACTCTGGAATTCGTTGCCAGAGAATGTGGTAAAGGCGGTTAGCTTAGCGAGGTTTAAAAAGGTTTGGACAGCTTCCTAAAGGAAAAGTCCATAGACCATTATTAAAATGGACTTGGGGAAAATCCACTGCTTATTTCTAGGATAAGCAGCATAAAATGTTTTGTACTTTTTGGTGATCTTGCCAGGCATTTGTGACCTGGATTGATTGGCCACTGTTGGAAACAAGATGCTGGGCTTGATGGACCTTTGGTCTGTCCCAGTATGGCAATACTTATGGATTAATCTCTGAGGCGCGCTAGCATTTTTAACGTGCCTTTAAAGTTAAGGCGCGTTAAATGCTTATGCGCCTATACATTCCTATTGACGCCTTAGTGTTTAATGCGCATCTACCATTTACATGTGTTAACAGCGCTAACACGCCAATAGTGTACCTTAGTAAACATAGGCAAAAGGCAATTAAATCCCAATAAAGAAATAAAATAAACCCTAACAACCTCACTGGGCACAGGGAAGACTGAATGGGCCATTTTGGTCTTTATCTGCTGTCTGCTATTATGTACTATGGGGCATGTTTACTAAGGTGCACTAAACAGCGTGGGTTTAGAACATTCTAGCCATTCGTGCAAGCCCATGCCAACATTTACTGCATGTTAAAACATCCAGTGTGGTAAAAGTCCAGTGCCAGGGCTGGTTTAACCATCGGACCATGTGAGGCATTGCCTCAGGGCAACAGTGATAAAGGACACCAAAATCCACAGCCTGGTCTAATTGTTAAGCCTTCTCTTCCCCTTCCTTCCCATGGGTAGGGTTGGTCTTAGGCAGGGGCGACAGGGGCGGTCTCACAGGGCCTCAAGCTCCCAGGGGCCCCATAGCGGTGATCTCAGCATGTCCCTCTCTCTCTTTCTCCCCACCTTGAATCCAGCATCTCTCCCTCCTGGATCCTCTAAAGTTGCTTCATCCCCGGTACTGGCTGCAATTAAGACATACTGTTGAGGCCAGTATCAGGGCCTTCCCTCTGCTGATCCCACCTTTTGTGAGGTAACTTCCTGCTTCCGCATGGGCAGGACTAGCAGAGGGAAGGCCCCAACAGCCAGAGCAGTGTGCTTTAATCACAGCTGGTGCCGAGGATGAAGCAACTTTAGATGATCCAGGAGGGAGGGACACTGGATTTCAGGTGGGGAAAAGGGAGAAATATGTTAGACCCATTATAGGGAGAGGGAGGAAGAGGGAGATTGATATATGCTGGACTATGGGGGTGAGGTGGGGGACTGCAAGATGGAGATGTGCTAAACCCAAGGAGGAGCTAGAGAGAGATGGTCATGTGCTGGGCCAGGGGGGGAGCCTGGAGGGAGATGGACATGGATGGGCTGGGGGGGCTAAAGGGAGATGGACATGTGCTAGGCCAGATGGACATGTGCTAGGCCAGAGGGGGTGCTGGAAGGAGATGGAGATGTGCTGGACTGGGTGGAGGCATTGGAGGGAGATGGAGATGTGCTGGGCCAGGAGAGGCGGGACGTTGGAGGGAGATGGAGATGTGCTGGACTGGAGGGGAGTGGAGGGAGAGGGAGATGGATGTTCTGGACCTGCCGGAAAGGGGAGCACAAGAGGGGGGAAAGAGAGAGAAACCAGACTGGGAGGGAAGAGACAGAGACCGAATAGGCAATGCTGCACAAGGCCTTCACCTTGGACCCTGCATGGAGCCACACCACCTAAGGCACTGCTTTATCGGGTTCCCACCGAACAAAGCTCTCACCCTGCACCTTATAGGAGCCATACCACTTAAGGCACTGCTCCACTGGGCTCCCACCGATCGCGGCCTCCATCCTGAACTTTGCACGGAGCCACACCACCGAAAGCACTACTCTACCTGGCTCCCACCGAGCACAGCCTTCAACTTCCACCTTGCACGGACCCACACCACCTAAGCCTGCATTCTGTGCTCCAGCCTGCAGCTTCAACCCCAGTCCTGCAACTTCTACTCCACTGCTCCAGCCTGCATCCTCTGCTCCAGCCTGCATTCTCTGCTCCAGCCTGCACCCTCTTTTCCAGCCTGTACCCTCTGCTCCAGCCTGTATCCTCTGCTCCAGCCTGCATCCTCTGCTCCTGCCTTATCATCTGCTCCTGCCTGCGTCATCTGCTCCAGCCTGCACTCTCTGCTCCAGCCTATAGCCTCTATTCCTGCCTGCATCATCTGCTCCAGCCTGCATCATCTGCCCCAGCCTGCATCCTCCGCTCCAGCCTGCGCTTAAACTCCAGTCCTGCAACCTCTGCTCCTCTGTTCCAGCCCTCAGCCTCAGCTCCTGCCCACTGCCTCACCTTTATTCGTGACTATTGCCTAGCGCCTGGACTGCCTGAGTCACTACATATGGCTCCATTTCACATTCTCCTCCTAGTACTGTCCCTTCCCAATCTACTCCTACGCACCAATCTACTCCTCCACCCGAAGCCACTGTGCACTATACCTATACATTTCCCCTTCGTTGATTTCATTACCTCACCATCTCTTTTGTTCTCTTCCTCCCTCCTTGCTCTCTGCCTTCAACACTTCATCCCTTCCATTGTACCTTCCCCTTTCTATCTGAGTTCATCTCGCGTTCATCGCCTTCATCGCTACTCCTCTCCTACTCTCCTCCGCACTCTCTTACTCCTTCTTCTTCTTCTTTCTGCTGGTGACATCAATCCCAATCCTGGTCCCCCTCACCAACCCTCATCCTATTTGTACAGGTTGCACCTTGACCTTTCCAATCTCATCTCTATTCCTCTCCTCCCCCCCTCCTCTCTGCCCTTCTCATGCGCCCTATGAAATGCCCGCTCCATCTGCAACAAACTTTCTTATATCCATGATCTTTTTATCTCTCACAGCCTCCATCTGCTTGCCATAACAGAAACTTGGCTCTGCCCTGAAGACTCTGCTTCAGTCGCAGCCCTCTGCCATGGTGGTTATCTCTTCTCCCATAATCCTCGCCCTACTGGCCGCGGTGGTGGTATTGCACTATTACTCTCATCCTCTTCCAAATTTCAATCTCTTCTGCCACCTCAGTCTCTCTGCTTTTCTTCCTTTGAAGTTCACTCCGTCCACCTATTCACTCCTTTGCCTCTTCGAATAGCAGTTATTTATCGTCCCCCTGATAAGTCCCTTTCATCCTTTCTCAGTGACTTTGACGCTTGTCTCTCCTTCTTTCATGATCCTTCTTCCCCCTCCCTCATCCTTGGTGACTTTAACATTCATGCTAATAATCCTTCCAACTCTTACGTCTCCCAGTTCCTCGCCTTAACATCCCCCTTCAATCTCCAACTATGTTCCACTTCCCCTACTCACCAAAATGGTCACTGTCTTGATCTTATCTTCTCCTATAACTGCTCTCCCTCCAATTTCTTTGCCTCAGATCTTCCCCTCTCTGACCATCATCTAATAACCTTCACACTTAAACTTCCTCCTGCCCAATCCCATCCAATCTTAACCAATTTATCTAGGAACCTCCAGGCCATTGACCCTACTACCCTATCCTCCAATGTCTGGAACCTCTTCTCTACCACTGCACCATCTACATCTGTCAATGAAGCCGTCTCTTCCTACTATACTATCCTATCCTCTGCTTTAGACACTCTTGCACCTCTCTTACCCCGTCCTATAAGGCGTACCAAACCCCAGCCTTAGCTGACCTCTAAAATCCGCTACCTACGTTCCTGTGCCCGCTCCGCCAAATGCTTCTGGCTGAAATCTCATGCCCTTGCTGACTTTATACACTTTAAGTTCATGCTGACCTCCTTCCAATCTGCATTTTTGCTTGCCAAACAGGACTATTACATCCAACTGACTAATTCTCTAGGCTCAAACCCTCGACTTCTCTTCGCCTCACTGAATTCTCTCCCCAAGGTGCCTCCTTCACCAATTCCCCCCTCACTATCTCCTCAGACCCTAGCTGAGTTCTTCCACGACAAGGTTCAGAAGATAAACCTTGAATTCTCATCCAAGCTACCCACACTTCTCCCTCCCCTTGTCCCTCCCCTTGTCCGTTCCCCTTTTTCCCCAGCCCCCCCATCCTTTTCCTCCTTTCCCGAAGTCACTGATGAAGAAACAACTCATCTTCTCTCCTCCTCAAAACGAACTACCTTCCTCTGATCCTGTTCCGACCCACCGTCTTAACACCATCTCTCCTACTCTCACCCCTTTTATCCATCATATCCTCAATCTTTCACTTTCCACTGCGACCATTCCTGATGCCTTCAAACATGTTGTGGTCACGCCACTCCTTAAAAAGCCTTCACTTGACCCTACCTGTCTTTCCAACTATCGACCCATCTCCCTCCTCCCCTTCCTCTCCAAGATACTTGAACGTGCCGTTCATCGCCGCTGTCTTGACTTTCTCTCATCTCATACTGTTCTTGACCCACTCCAATCTGGCTTTCACCCTCCTCATTCAACTGAAACTGCACTAACAAAAGTTTCCAATGACCTGTTTCTGGCCAAATCCAAAGGTCTCTATTCTATCCTCATCCTTCTTGATCTATCCGCCGCTTTTGACACTGTTGATCACAGCCTACTCCTTGATACGCTGTCTTCACTTGGATTCTAGGGCTCTGTTCTTTCCTGGTTCTCTTCCTACCTCTCGCTTCGCACATTTAATGTACACTCTGGTGGATCCTCTTCCACTTCTATCCCACTACCAATCGGTGTACCTCAAGGTTCTGTTGTCGGTCCTCTCCTGTTCTCCATTTACACTTCTTCCCTTGGCTCTCAGATATCATCCCATGGCTTTCAATACTATCTCTACGCTGACGACTCCCAGATCTACCTCTCTACCCTCGAAATCTCAATCAGCATCCAGACCAAGATTTCTGCCTCCCTATCTGATATCGCTGCCTGGATGTCTCAACGCCATCTGAAACTTAACATGGCCAAAACCGAGCTTCTCATCTTCCCCCTTAAACCCACCTCTCCTCTCCCCCCTTTCGCTATTTCTGTGGATAGCACTCTCATTCTCCCTGTCTCATCAGCTCGTAACCTTGGGGTCATCTTCGACTCATCTCTCTCCTTCTCTGCTCACATTCAGCAGATTGCCAAAACCTGTCGTTTCTTTCTCTATAACATCAGCAAAATCCATCACCTCATCTCTGAGCACTCTACCAGAACCCTTATCCACACTCTTATTACCTCTCGCCCAGATTACTGCAACCTGCTTTTCACCGGCCTCCCACTTAGCCATCTCTCTCCTCTTCAATCAGTCCAAAACTCTGCTGCGTGACTCATTTTTTGCCAAAGTCACTATGCTCACATTAGCCCTCTCCTCAAGTCACTTCACTGGCTCCCTATCCGTTTTCGCATTCAATTCAAACTTCTCTTACTGATCTATAAGTGCATTCACTCTGCCGCTCCCCAGTACCTCTCCACTTTTGTCTCTCCCTACGCCCCCCCTCGGATACTCCACTCTGTAGATAAATCTCTCTTGTCTGTCCCCTTCTCCTCTACTGCTAATTCCAGACTCAGTTCCTTTTATCTCGCTGCACCTCACGCCTGGAATAGACTTCCCAAGCCTGTACATCTAGCCCCGTCCTTGGCCGTTTTCAAGTCCAGGCTAAAAGCCCACCTCTTTGACACTGCTTTTGACTCCTAACCTTTACTCACTTGCCCTGTACCCCACCTCTTTAATTCCCTTACCTCTTAGTTGTTCTGTCTGTTTACCTGTCTTATTTATATTGTGAGCTCTTTGAGCAGGGACTTTCTTTTCGTGTATGGTGTACAGCGCTGCGTATAACTTGTGGCACTATAGAAGTGATAAGTAGTAGTAGTAGTAGACCGGATCAGGAGGTGGGAAGTGGAACAGAGGAGGAGAGATGCTGGACTCACAAATGGATAGAAGGGGTTATGCCAGACCATGAGAAAGAAGAGCATAGAGAAGGAGAAATGCTGGATCTGTGGGGTATGGGAAGAAGGGAAGAGAGAGGGGACGGACAGGGCACAGACAAGGGGTTCTGAGCATGGAGTACAAATAGAGACAGGGACACAGGGCAATGCTGGAAAAGGGGTGGATAGGGACGTTAAGAGGGTAGATGCTGAACAGGACAACATAGCAGAGATGCTGGACAGGAAAGATAGGGACGCAGAGAGAAGATGGATGACAGACATGGAAAGAGAAGAAATGTCAAATGGACAGAAGATCCAGAAAATGCAGAAGAGACACAGACCAAATAAAAAAAAATGCTCAGACTACAAAGGTAGAAAAAAATGTATTTTGAATTTATCAGTTGGAACATGTCAGCTTTGGAAAATATGCATCTCTGATATCTTGCATTTCCATTTCTGTTTTTGTAGTATTGCTGTATATGCAGAGTCTGACTCCTTGAGTTTTCCAGTTCAGATTTTTGCCTTCATATCTCTATTACTGGTCTGTGCTTCCTTGTTTCACATTTGTTGATGGTCTGTCTGTGTTTTGCATGTGTGAACAAGATGTGTTATTCTGCTAGCACGTAGTTTCTGTGCTGAGATCTGTAGAAGTCCCATTTGTTCTGTTTTCTCACTAGATAGTGTACTGGGGTTTCAGGGTCAGGTCTAATATTTATAGTGCAGCCTTTTCACAGAGTTTCTCTTTGCATCCTGGGAGTTAGTGCTGTTAGGGTACAGTAAGGTTCTGAGTGTCTTTTTGCACAAGTTTGAGCTTTGTGTTTTGCAGTGGAGTGATTATGTGTTGCCCTTACTGAGTTGACTTCAAAACTTTAATTTCATTTTAGTTTGTCATAACATCAGACAGGGTTTGTGAAGTAATCATCAAATGTACATACATGTGTCAGTTTTTGTTCCGATATGGCAACCCTAGTGTGGACATTTGGTTGTAGAGGGGCAGGGTGATGGAAGGGTGCAACAGTAGGTGTGGCAAAGGAGTTGGAGCGGGACATAGATGGGGCAAGGGAAGGGTATGGAGCTGGGCAGTGTCGGGTTTTTCTCTGTCAAAAAGTTGGCAACCCTACCTGCTGAGGTTTCCCCAGATACTCTTTGGCTTGCTATAGCTGATTTAGGGAAAATTTTGCTACCTGTAAATGTGTTGTGATTTTGTCTTTAGTGAAATATGTATTTTTGGGAACCTGTGCTCGTGACATCTTTTTTGGCGACTAAGGGATCTCCGGTGTTGCCTCTCTGTACTGGTAAGTTACAGTAATGGGAGAATTTTAAAGTACTTTGCCCACATACATGGATC
The DNA here is from genome assembly GCF_901765095.1 of Microcaecilia unicolor. Classification (NCBI taxonomy): domain Eukaryota; kingdom Metazoa; phylum Chordata; class Amphibia; order Gymnophiona; family Siphonopidae; genus Microcaecilia; species Microcaecilia unicolor. The sequence continues at coordinate 158,747,023 of NC_044041.1, forward strand.
TTTTCTTTGTTAATTAATATTTTTCCTTTATTCTCTTCTATGTTATGAGAATTGGTTATTTCTGGTTATTTTCATTGCTTAATACTAGGTTTCCTATGATAGCATTGTGCTTATTTGAATTAGTTTTTCTGTACAAGTTTTGCTTGATTTGTTTTTATTTGAAATTTTATAAATAAAAAATTTTAAAACACATCTTGTCAACAAGGGGTGGGGCTAGGTGAGGGCAGGGGCCCCACCGAACTGGTCTTCACAAGGCCCTGCAAGTGCTACGATCGGTCCTGCTCATGGGTCTGGACACTCTCTCTTCTTCCCTCCCTCCTTCAGTGTCTCTCCCAGGCCCGGTCTCTCTCTCCCCGCTCCACATCCCCCTACCCAAGGGTCCAGCATCGCTCCTTCTTGCTCCCTGTCCCTCTCCTTCCCAGTCCTGTAACTTATGTGCAAAATTACTAGTGGCAGCAGCAGCAGCTTCAGACTGCCTTCACCTAGGCCTCAGATCTTCCCTCTGCCACAGCCCACCTCCTTTGATGCAATTTCCTATGGGCAGGACACAGCACAGGGAAGACCCACGGCCTACTACTACTACTACTGTTTAGCATTTCTATAGCGCTACAAGGCTGCACAAACATAGAAGAAAGACAGTCCCTGCTCAAAGAGCTTACAATCTAATAGACAAAAAATAAAGTAAGCAAATCAAATCAATTAATGTGTATAGGAAGGAGGAGAGGAGGGTAGGTGGAGGCGAGTGGTTACAAGTGGTTACGAGTCAAAAGCAATGTTAAAGAGGTGGGCTTTCAGTCTAGATTTAAAGGTGGCCAAGGATGGGGCAAGACGTAGGGGCTCAGGAAGTTTATTCCAGGCGTAGGGTGCAGCGAGACAGAAGGCGCGAAGTCTGGAGTTGGCAGTAGTGGAGAAGGGAACAGATAAGAAGGATTTATCCATGGAGAGGAGTGCACGGGAAGGGGTGTAGGGAAGGATGAGTGTGGAGAGATACTGGGGAGCAGCAGAGTGAGTACATTTATAGGTTAGTAGAAGAAGTTTGAACAGGATGCGAAAATGGATAGGGAGCCAGTGAAGCGACTTGAGGAGAGGGGTAGTATGAGTAAAGCGACCCTGGCAGAAGACGAGACGAGCAGCAAAAGTTGCTGCTGCTACTGCCATGGATAACTCGCACATTGGTTACAGGATGGGGAAGGAGACAGGAAAAGGCGCAACACCAAGACCTATGAGGAGAGGAGTGTGGAGGGGCTGAGAGAGGCTGGACCCAAGACATGGGGGTTTGGAAGCAATGTGGGGGCACGCCTATATGGGGGCACGAATGCGCCGATGCAAGCTTGCCCAGGGCACCACAATCCCTTGAGTTTAGAACAAGGACTCAGAAAAGTATGGCCAGAGAGTGAGCATGGACTGCACATTGCAGTCAGTGCACAATAGGTAGCATGCGCTGTCAAATGTGCAGTTAGAACATAAGAGTAGCTATACTGGGTCAGACCAATAGTCCATCTAGCCCAGTATCCTGTTTCCAAAAGTGGCCAAACCAGGTCACATGTATCTGGCAGAAACCCAGTTCATGGCAACATTGCATTGTACAAATCCCAGGGCAAGCAGTTGCTTCCCCATGTCTGTCTCAAAAGCTATGGGCTTTTTCTCCAGGAACTTTTTTAAACCCAGATATGCTAATCACTGTTACCACATCCTCTGGCTAAGAGTTCCAGAGCTTTAACAGGTTCACCTAATGCCACCTCATTAGGTGACGTTAAGTGCATCTATACTCATAGCATCTGAACATAAGGCTTGTGTGGAAACTGTAGGAGGAATAGTGAACACGCCCCCACAACTGCAGCAGAGCCTTTGCACTTAAAGCATGTTGCTTTTGCCAGTTAACCTGTATTAAGTGCAAGACCCTAATGCTTTTTTAATAAACATGACTCTATGCCCCTCTCATTCCCCTGACCTCTGCTCCTTAGATTTTAATTAGAATTGAACATTTTCTCCTAAATCTACTCTGTGGGCACTCTGTAAACCCTTCCTTACCTAGTCCTGCATGTCTCTCAGTTTTGTTCTTAATGTTATGACTCAGGATTCAGAGTCTGACACAGCTGCAGCACAGCCAAGTGATGGGCTGTGTTTTCTCACTTCAATGGGACAGAGACAGCCAAAACACAGGAAAATTCTTTAATATAAACATAAGCTTTATTCCAGATGAAATAAAATTTGACATCTTTCTCTTCGTATGTTGAATAGTATTTATATGAAGAAGATTTTGCACGGTGTGGGGAAAGGAGTTGCGCTTTTGTGGTACTCTGAGCTTACAAGAAGACTGATATTTGAATCCTTTTGTTCTCTGTGATCAGCTGGAGGTAGGTTCCATAGCATAGAATCTGCAATTATGTGGCAGTCTGCAGCACATCTGTCACTGTCAACTAGGCCCACGAAAATCACCATGTAAGCAATGAAAATATGATTTCATCTAGAAAGAAATACCAGAAACCATATTGGTAAAGCTGTTGACTATTTATAAATAGTGATATCAGTCTTCATTGGATCCCCTTTTAATTTTTATCCCTCTTATGGTGCTGATGGAAGTGTAGGGGAATGAAAGATTACTTAATGGTTTATTTAAATGTCTATATTCATTCAGTGCTAAATGTTTAGTTTTCTTTGATTCACATTCAAATCCTACTATATCTGCTGCTTCTCTGGCATTCAAGCGCACTAATGTCCTCAGCCTTTATTTATTTTATAGATGAAAAGAAGTATATTGCCTTTTATTGAAGTCTTCATGGCTGGCCTGCCTGCTCCATATGTTTCTATCCGTGTTAAACTTATCTTGAGGCAGTCTGTGAGTTAACTGAATTTGTTTCTGCAGAATACTTTCAATTTCGAACTGCATTGAATTTTCCTTCTCTGCTCTGAGTGTAACAATTTTCTTTTCTCTGCAGCTATAAACAGATTCTGTGTCCGTTCAATTGCAGAAAATCTGTGGCTGTGACCAGAGTTATTTCTTAAATGTCAGTGTTTCCTGCTGAGGCTTAAATATTTGGCAGTAAGAGTCCTCTCTTCCTACTCAGAAGCATGTGGGTCCCTCTCAGCTGGGAGACTCCATCATGGAAGAATCCTGTAATATCCATCCAAATTATACAGTACATTGGTGGCCTTCTGCAGGTCCCCCTATTTCAAGTATATTGTTTGTAAGGTAGAACTGCAAAGGGATTGTCAGCCCTCCTAGCACCAGCATCATACATCTGCCACTTATATATTATTGTCTGCATGAGATGACAGAACTTGGGCCTGTCTGGTGTCTCAGGTGTGCAGGGCCATGGGAAAGATCAAGGTTTAATCTCTAGCTGTGGCTTGACTAATGTAGGGATGTGCACCAATTTGAAACAACATATCTTTTGCCATTTTGTATTATTTTCAAAATGGAACAATAGAATAAACACAAAATATCTGGTTTTGTTATTGCTAATATGTAAGAATAGCACATACTAAGTAGGAGAGAGCGTGTGATGTAAGAATAGTGTGCACTAAGCAGAATAATGCATGCTAATAACAAAAAGAATGCCCAAAATTAACATTTCTTAAAACAAAGCAAAATGACCAAAAAAATATCCAAAAACAAAACAATTTCCAGTGTACAACTTAAGGCTAGAGAAGTTGGAAGCCCAAAAAACTCATTGACCTCTGATGATCATAAGCTCAAAAAAAACAACATAGTACATAGTAGATGATGGCAGAAAAAGACCTGCACGGTCCATCCAGTCTGCCCAACAAGACAAACTCATATGTGCTAGTTTTTGTGTATATCTTACCTTGATTTGTAACTGTCATTTTCAGGGCACAGACCGTACAAGTCTGCCCAGCGCTATCCCCGCCTCCCAACCACCAGCAACAACAAAAAAATCCATCCTGTATCCCAGGTCAGATGATGGTGTCTCTTCCAGACTCATTGTAGATCACTATCAGTCAGTCTATCTTTTCTAGGTTTGCCTGGATCTCTTTTACCTTCATAATGGACAGCTTCCAGCTCTTTGATATTAACTTACAGGAAACATACACAAAAACTTCGAAATAGGGGGGGGGGGGGGGGGGGAATCTGTTCTGGTTTCCCAACATTAATGGTGATTTGAGCAGATTGTATGTCTTTTTCTCTGTGGATATGACAATCTCCATCAGAAAAAAATGAAGCATTCTGACTGAATAATATTTTCACAGGAAGAGAGAAGTCATGAAGAAGAAAGAAGGAAAAAAACAACAACATAAGAACAAGAAAAATATAAATGCAATAACAAAGAAGTGAGGCAAGTCTAGAAGAACGAGTGAGGGAAAATAAGAAAGAGAAAATCTGTTGGCTGAATGTGGTGATTGATGGGAGGAAAGACAGGTCTGTGGGCAGCATCTCCAGATAATAGACAGAGGAAAGGGAGGAGGAGGGTGCTGGCCAGCAGGAACAAGAGGAGAGAAAGTGGGTGGGTGACACAGATGACTGACAGCAGAACATGATGACAGGAGCTTTCACTTATCCAAGTGTGAGGTGACATCTCCTGGGACATCAAATCACTTCTCAGACTCCTTAAAGTGCAATTAAAAAGATGGGAAAAAGCAGAGTGCAGAAAGGAATAAAATACACACATGGAAACAATTTTTCCAAAGCTCGAAATGAGTTATTCCAATCCTCATAAAGTCCTTTCAGACTGGGATAGCATGCTAATTAATTTAAACCTTGCAATGGCAAGTACAGAATGGCAAATTTAGGGTTTGGGCAAAAGTCCCACACAGCTCTTTGCACCAGTTTTGGCTCATCCACATTTTTTTCCTGTGAAATGTATCTGGTCCAAAAGTCGCAAAATCAATTAGTCAGTCAATCTTTGGACAGAAACTGCAATGGCTGCAAAAATCAGCCAGCAAAAAAGACATCTAGGAACGGGAATGTTGGGGGGGGGGGGGGGGGGGTTATGTCCTAAGCTTAAATCTTTCTCTTTACCAGAAATTTTCTTTTTTTAAATAATTGTGAACACAGGGAGTCATTTACTAAGAGTTAGTACTAATGCTGTTAATGTGTGTTATTTCTGAAGGCCCCATTTATACAATGGGTCATGTATTAAATAATAATAACTGCCTGTTGCTCATGTTTGATCTATTCTTACAGTACACTGCCTTGAGTGAATTCCTTCAAAAAGGTGGAAAATAAATCCTAATAAATAAATAAATACACATGAAGGGTGTTCGTGCATGCTAACCCTTAGCAAATAACCCCCACCTTTTTACTGAAAGGGTAGAAAAGGTGGTAAGAGCCAAAACTCCAGAATGCATGGGAGCAATGCAGAGGGTAGTGTAAAGTGTAAAAAGGGAGGGGATGAGATCATCAAGAAACCCTCTGCCCACAGCAGCTATGTTTCTATGCAGATTTGGTTAAACTGTGAATCCCGTTTACTACTGTGTGTTAACCATTTAACACACATTTAAAACACAAGCTCTACTAGCTAAGGGACATGTGTACTAAAGAGCTTCAGGTTCTTGCACTTAACACAACAGCCAAACGCAATGCACCTTAAGTGCAGAGGCCCTGCAGGAACTGTTGAGTGTGTCCAACATTCTCCCTGCAGTTTCCACACAAACATGTTCCCTAAGGCGCTTTGCTTTCAGTCACTATCCCCCTAATTCTATACATTTCTGCACCTAAACTTAGACCTAGTGCGCAAATTTGCATCTACAATTTATAGAATAAGGTCAGTTGTGCACACAACATAATTTAATAATTGGCTGTTAATTGGAGTTATTGTAAGTTTATTTTAAAAAATGTTAACAAACATTAGTATTAGCCAATTATTCGCTCTAATTGCTGTTAATTGGTGCTAATTGGCACCAATTAGCTGCTATTCTAGAAGTTATGTGCACAAATTCTATCACACACAACTTCTAGAGGGCATGGACACTGGAGGGGCATGGGTGAGTCAGGGATGTGCCTAGGACTTAGGCGCACAGGTTATGGAATACTAGGAGTTATGCACCTAACTCCCAATAGTTAGGCATGACCACTTACACCAACCTTTGACATTTGGTGGTGTGGATAACATGAGGGAGGACTTAGATTTAATGCTAAAAAATACAAGGTTATGCATTTGGTCTGCAACAACCCGAGGGAACAGTACAGTTTAGGGGGGTCAAGAACTTTTGTGCACAAAAGAAGAATGGGACTTGGGTGTGATCATATGTGGTGATCTTCAGGTGGCCAAACAGGTAGAAAAGGTGACGGCTAATGCCCCTGAGGAGACCTCATTTAGGGCCCCCTTTTACCAAGCTGCGGCAAAAGGGGGCCGGCGCTGGCATCGGCATGTGTTTTACATGCACGCCGAGGCCCCCTTTTACTGCAGCTGGTAAAAGGGAAGGCTCACCTTCCTGCAGGAAATGGCCATGCGGCAAGTAAACCACTTGCCGCGTGGCCATTTCGGAGGGGAGTTTTTTCCACCACCTATTGAGGTGTCAATATGGGCACCTGCGTTAACCCAGCGATAACCAGGCAGTGCACGGCACTGCCCGATTACCGCCGGGTACACTCCAGAACTACAAAAATAAATACATTTTTGTAGCGCTGGAAATGACGACGTGCTAGGAGTGAGAAGAACCGCCAGCAGGGGCGTAGCCAGACAGCAGATTTTGGGTGGGCCTAGGCAAGAAGTGGGTGGGCAACAAGCGTTCTCCCCCTCCCACCAAATAAAATATCTCAGCTGGTGGGAAAATGCTTCTCTCCACTTTGGCAGTCTGCAGCAGGCATGTGCTGAAAACTGAGCATGCGCAGGTGCCAGAATCGTGGAGAGCAGCGTTTTTGTTACCATCAGCTGGCAGAGCTTAGGATCCCCACTAGCTACTGCTAAACATGTGCTACTGTTGGGTGGGCCTGAACCCTAAGTGGGTGGGCCCCAGCCCACCTAGGCCCACCTGTAGCTATGCCACTGTCCGCCGGGCTGCTGCAGTAGCCCATCACTACTTCCTGTATAGCGAGCAGTAAGCCCACATTAGTAAAAGGAGCCCTTAGAATATTGTGTAAACAGGATATAAACAGGATGGAGTCTGTCCAGAGGGTGGCTACTAAAATGGTCAGTGGTCTTCATCATAAACCATATGGGGACAGACAAAGAGCTCAATATTTATACTTTGGAAGAAAGGCAGAAGAGAAGGAAGATATGATATAGACATTTATATATATACTAGCCGTTAGGCCCGTTAAAACGGGCGAGATTTCCAGCTACCCTCCTCGCCGCCGCTCCCTCCCCCCTCCGTGCCGGGCCCCCTGCACTGACCTGACAGCTCCTTTCACCTCCGTGTGACAGCGCTGCAGGCAGCAGCAGATCGCTCTGCTGCTGCCTGCAGCACTTCCACACGGAGGTGAGCGGCGCTGTCAGGTCAGTGCAGGGGGCCCGATACGGAGGGGGGCGGGAGCGGCGGCGCGGATGGGGGGGAGGGTGGAGGTTGGTGCGCGCGATGTTTATTTCCAGGCTCCAGCGGCAGCGTCCAACAGTCCGACTCTGTTTCCCTCTCTGTTCCGCCCTCTGATGTCATCACGTCTTGACACGAGGGCGGGACAGAGAGGGAAGTCTCTACTGCGCATTTGCAGGTGAGTCGGTCACTTGCCATTTATATGTTTGATGTAGCATAAATGCATAAGAGGCAAGTCTCTTTCAATTGAAAGGAAGCTCTGGAGTGAGGGGGCATATGATGAAGGTGAAAGGGGATAGACTCAGAAGTAACCTAAGGGTAACCTAAGGAAATATATACTTTTTCACAGAAAGGGTGGTGAATTCATGGAACGACCTCCCAGTGGAAGTATGGAGACAAAAACAGTACCTGAATTCAAGAAAGCTTGGGACAAGTACATATGATCTCTAAGGGAGTGATAGGGAGAGTAGATGCTATGAATGGGCAGACTGGATAGGCCATATGGTTTTTACATTTTTCTCTGTTTCTATTTGCATAAATAAAGTGTGTGTGGGAGAGGGAAGGGATAAATAGAAGACAAAGATTTTAAAAACGTTTTACAACATTGAAAAAGCAGGTAACCCAAACCAGACTTCAGAGAAATTGTTACTGAAAATATAAATTGTCTAGAGCGGACTTCCGGTGATGCGGTGAGCGGGTCGGCAGCAGCTTAACTCGGCTCTGAGGTCCTTCGCTGTTGAGCGCTAACATTTATGAGAAACTAAACTAAAACAATCGCCTGCCACGATAGCGAACAGTGCACACACTGTATGGACAAGTTCCTCCACAAATCGCCAACGGAAATGGCACAGAAATCATCGAGAAAAGAAAAAACTAAAGCGGGGGGAAGCGAGTCCAAGATGGCGGACGCGATCGCGGTCACGGCGCCAACTCCTATATTCACGGACGCACAATTGGAGCAAATAACAGCGGCAGTAATAAAAGCCATGGATCCGCGCTGGAACACGCTATCTGAACAACTGGAGTCCTTCCAGGCACGATTGGACGGTTTGGGGTAAAGAACTGGAGATTTAGAAACAAGAGTTTCAACTATTGAGGACGAAACTCGATCACAGACCCCAGATTTAGCTTTGTTAAAAAAACAATTGGCAGAGCAAGCCCAGAAACTAGAAGATCTGGAAAACAGATCCAGGAGAAACAATATAAGAATCGTGGGCATTCCGGAGAAGGCTCCAGAGAAGAACTTGGAAACGTGGCTGGAGGCATGGCTGGCAAAGGAGCTAGCAGTAACAGATTCTGGAAATCCACTAGTGGTGGAACGAGCGCACCGCGTGGGCCGTAAAGATGACTCTAAAAACCGCCCCAGGGTGATTGTGGCGAAGATACTCAACTTTAAACACAAAGTGGAAATAATGAATGGATTTCGCCTCAGGAGAAATGAACTCGAGTATGAAGGGCACAAGATATTGATTTTCCAAGACTACTCTCAGTCTGTTCAGGAACAGCGGAGAGGATTTCATCCGTTATGCTCCTGGTTAATTACCAAACATCTGAAATTTGCCTTGATGTATCCAGCCCGCCTTAAGATTCTGTTTCAGGACAAATGGCATCATTTTCAAACTGTGGCTGCAGCTAAATCTTTCCTAGCAGATAATGGACATACAGTGGAAGGCTGAGTAGATGCATGTTAGATATTGTGCACTGTTATGTGAAATTTTGTGGTTACATTACAGAGTGGTAGTTGTTACTTAGGATGTTACAGGGAGCGCTGGGAGCGAGGGCCTCTTGCCTCTAACGGGAGAACACATTCTGTGCTTGTTCACAGAATGACTGGGGTGCAAAATTGGGTATTGGGGAGTAGGGATGGGGAGGGAGGAAGGGAGGGGGTTTGGGAGTTGGGTAAGGGGGGTAGGGTTAAGTACGGGGAAAGGAACAAGGAGGTTAATGAGGAATGTCACGTGCTCCACAGAATGGGGACGAGGCCATTGTTACATAGGATGTGGAGAAGAGCTGTTAGTATTAGAATGATTATCTATACAACTCACTGGGGGGAGGCTGGGTCCCCTGGGGAGAAGATTAAAGATGGGAATGGCTACTGGGGTACAACATTAACAATACATGGCACACATTAAGAAAACACGTTTAATTTCATGGAATGTGGGAGGGATTACGTCGCCAGTAAAACGGGCAAAAATACTAGCGGCATTGCGGCGACATGGGGCAGATATCGCTTGTTTACAAGAAACTCGCCTCTCCGAGGTAGAACACATGAAGTTAAAGAGGTCTTGGGTGGGAGAAGTATTCTCAGCCTCGGCAGATGGGAGGAGGCGAGGGGTAGCGATCCTCCTTAAAAGGAGTGTGGCTGCTAAGGCAGAACTAATATCAGCGGATGAACAAGGAAGATATGTCTTAATAAAATTGTGGCTACAGGGGAAGGAAATGGCGTTGCTGGGTGTTTATGGCCACAACATATATGAACCCACTTTTTACCAAGCATTAATACGTCAGTGCGCTAAGCTGCAGTGCCCGCTGATAGCACTGGGTGATTTCAATCTAGTGGTGGACCCAATGCAAGACTGTTCAACTCCCAAAGGGGCTACACAGGGAGGAAGTAAGGCAAAGGCGCTGAAGGTGTTTATGAGCACCTTGGGGGTGTTGGATGCATGGAGGGTAATGCACCCGGACGAGAAAGAATTCACTCACTTGTCACGAGCACATGGGACCCTCTCCCGAATAGATTACATTATGGTAAGCAGAGAGCTATTCCCAACAGTTTTACAAGCAGAAATAGGTCCTGAGGAGATATCAGACCACAGCATGGTGTGGGTGGACATGGAGGCGCCTAGTTATTTTCAATCTAACCGGGGATGGAGATTCCCAGGGTACCTTTATGGGAACAAAGACTTTGCACAATTCATTGTAACAAAATGGGAAGATTATGCCAAATTCAATAACCAACATCTAGATAATCCCAGTTTATATTGGATGGCAGCAAAAGCGGTCCTCAGAGGTGATGTAATAGCGTACGTGACGGCACGGAATAAAAAGATAGCTAGGGCTATAGTACAACTGGAAAAACAGGCACAGAGGGCAAAACGACAATATGCGGCTAGCCCAAATAAAAAGACATGGGGACATTATAAGACAATACAAGTAGCCCTTAACTCACATCTACATGAGAAAACCACAAGAGCGATGTTTTATCAAAAATACAGACTGCATAGGCATGGGAACAGAGCAGGCCCCCTACTAGCAAAGTTGGTAACGAATTGGAAACCCCACCGGGTGGTCACAGCTGTGAGAGAGAGCCAGGGGGTGCTACGGACCAAAAATGAGGACATCAGACAGATATTCGTGCAATATTACTCCAAGCTATATCAGAAACAACAGACGATTAGAGAACAGTCTTTGGATAACTATTTGGGGAGGCTGGGTGTTCCGCGCTTGCAAGACCAGGAAATTAGACAGCTGAACGAACCTATCCAGGGCCAGGAGCTCCAAAGGGTGGTTAGAGGACTGGCGCTCTCCTCTGCGCCAGGCCCTGATGGATTCTCAGGGGAGTTCTACAAGTTATTGCCCGAGGCCTCCCTGGGCGTCCTCGGGGCATATTATGATACTGTAGTGGAGTCTCAGAGGTTTCCGCAGTATGCAAACACAGTGCTTATAACTCTGCTACCGAAACCGGGCAAGCCCGAAGACCAGGCTGAGGGCTATTGGCCAATATCACTACTTAATGTGGATAACAAAATTTTGGCAAAGATTTTGGCCGATAGACTAGCAAAAATTCTGCCGAGGCTGATCGGGGAAGATCAGACAGGGTTTGTGCGCAATAGACAGGCAGGTGGGAATGTCCGTAAGTTACTCTTGGGAATGGCCCGTAGCAAACATGAGGAAGTACCAGCACTACTTCTGAGCCTCGATGCGGAAAAAGCATTCGATAAAGTGGACTGGGAATTCATGTTTGATACGATGCGCTATATGGGCTTTCATGGCTGGTTTTATGAGGCCACCATTGCACTATACACAGAGCCCTCAGCCGCGATCCTCCTTAATGGAGTGAAAAGTGAGAATTTTCAGATATATAGGGGGACACGTCAGGGGTGCCCCTTATCGCCCTTATTATTTATCATAGCGCTGGAACCCCTGCTCAGAGCAATAAAATTGGAAAGGGCAATACAAGGGGCTAAGATAGGAGCCAATGAGATTAAGGTGTTGGCATTTGCTGATGACCTGCTAATTTTGACTACTAACCCTAATGAAGCACTTCCGATATTATTAAATATAATTGAGAGGTATAGCCAACTATCGGGGTTCACTCTTAACCTTGCAAAGTCAACAGCCATGATGGTGCATGGGGAACGGACTCACAGCTCTAGACAACTCAAGGTGAACTGGGTGGATAGCGAAATTCGGTATCTGGGGGTCCGTATACCAAAAGATTTAACGCAATTGTACCACCTAAATGTTTCCAAATTGATGAGGGACACGTGTACAAGGTTGCAATTGTGGCATGACTACCCACTTTCTCTGTTGGGTCGTATTGCTATAATTAATATGATGATAGTGCCTAGGTGGCTATATGTTTTTCAGGTACTTCCGCTATTCTTAACAACTACAGTGGAAAAGAAATGGACTAGAGTCATCCAACGTTTCCTCTGGCGGGGGAAACGGGCACGAATACCGTTGTGGGTACTTCACACCCCAGTGGAATATGGGGGTCTGAGGCTTTTGAACATTAGACATTTAACAATAGCTAGTGGCATGCGCCACATAAATGACTGGCTCAGAGGAACGAGCTACTTTTCGGCCACAGCAATAGAAACTGCAGTGCTACAACAAGTACATCCTGGATACATGCTGCATGCTTCCAAAGCGATAATAAGTAAGGAGTTTGTGGACACAGGAATCTTCACATCAGCACGAGCGGTCTGGAGATGGGTTTGCAGATTACACCGCTTTTCAGCAAAAACGACACCGTACATGCCCATATGTGGGAACTTGGACTTTCCACCAGGGCAGCTACATAGCGCTTACCGGAGGTGGAAACAACAGGGTCTGATTTTTCTAGCACAAGTATTGACAGCGGAAGGAAAGATTCAACCCTTTGGGGAGTTACAAAAAAGTTATCAGTTACCACCACTGGACATTTTTTACTATTATCAATTGAAACATTACATCACCGGATTACCCTGGGACGATTTGACTGAGCATGTCCGGGAGGAGTTGGCGGAGGCATACACCATCAGATCCCAGCAGAAGGTACCATTGAAGTTCCATCATAGACACCTTAAAGATGCAAATACAGAACTTGACACAGGAAAGCTGGCAGAGGCATGGAGTGCGGAGCTGGGTGTAACTATAAAAGCTGCAACATTAAAGGAACACATTTTGGGATTGAGGCAAATAACCCAATCCTCAAAACATTGGGAGATGCAGTACAAGGTAGCGCTCAGAGCACATATACCGCCAAGGCGGGCCTTTCATATGGGGCTATCCCCAGATGGGGCATGCCCAAAATGCGGGGCTGCAGGAGCCACTCTTGGACACATGTTTTGGGTCTGCCCGCAAATACGTACCTTCTGGGACAGACTTTTGAAATGGATCTCGCATGTTTGGCATGCTGGCTGGCAACCCAATCCGGAGATGCTGTTTGGAAAACTGCAAATACTTGAGCCAATCCCACAGGGCATGCGAGAATTCTCGCTTCGAGCCATAATTGTGGCCAAGTTAAACATTTTAAAATCATGGTTGTCCATAAGAGCCCCCTTGCTTCAGTCTTGGAGAGGGGAGATGATACAGCTTATGAGATTCGAAAGGTTGGAAGCAAAACAACAACCCCCCGCCAGAGAGAAACGATTCTATCGCAGATGGGGTCCCTTTTTGGACACATTGACTCCTAGAGCACGAGGCCATTTATTGAATATGTGAAAAGTAAAGCACGGACTTGATTAACAGGTTAAGAGACTGAGTTACCTCTAAAGGGGGGGGGGGGAAGGGAGAGGGTGGGTAGTAGATTAACCAGGGAAGGGGAGAGGTGGGAGGGGGGAAGGGGGATGGGAGGTAAGGAAGGTTAAGGGTTGGAAGATTAGTTGTTAGATGCAGAGACTTACAATGCTGTGAGTATGTTGCAAAACGTTGAATGTATATGTCTTCTGAAAAACTCAATAAAAATCATTTAAACATAAATTGTCTAGAGCAAATAAGATCAAACGAGATCATGATTTGGGAAAAGCCAATACAGTTCCCAAAATGCATACAAAACATTACTAAGCTGCAGTAAACACTAGTGTGCACTTACCACAGTTTAAAATAGTTTAACGTGGGACATGCAGTAAGTTCCCAAATCAGCTTGTGCTGTGCTGTGTGCTAAAAAATATTTTTTCATTTCTGTTGGAGTGGGCATGTCTGGGGCGGAGAGCGGGCGTTCCTATGCTACTCTACATTTACCACACATTAACTGGTTAGCGCAGGATTAGCATGTAAGCCATTTTCGCCTACAAAATAGGTGTTGCTAAGTGCTAAAAATCACAGTAACAACTTTTTCAGGTACATCAGAAGCAGAACGCCTGCAAGGGAATCCATGGAACCATTAGATCATGAAGGAGCAAAAGGGGCACTCAGGGAGGACAAGGCCATAGGGGAGAAACTGAATGAATTCTTTGCTTCTGTCTTTACGGAAGAAGATGTAAGAGATCTGCCTGTACCAGAAATGGTTTTCAAGGGTGATGGTGCGGAGGAACTGAAAGAAATTTCAGTGAACCTGGAAGATGTACTGAGCCAAATTGACAAATTAAAGAGTAATAACTCACCTGGACCAGATGGCATACATCCAAGGGTACTCAAAGGACTCAAGCATGAAATTGCTGATCTGCTGTTAGTATTATGTAACCTGTTGTTAAAATCATCTGTAGCACCTGAAGATTGGAGGGTGGCCAATGTGACGCTGATTTTTAAAAAGGGTTCTAGAGGCGATCTGGGAAATAAAATTACAGAACACGTAGACAAACATAGTTTAATGGGACAGAGTCAGAATGGTTTCAGCCAAGGGAAGTCTTGCCTCACCAATTTGCTTAATTTCTTTGAAGGCGTGAATAAACATGTGGCTAAAGGTGAGCCGGTTGATGTAGTGTATCTAGATTTTCAGAAAGCTTTTGATAAAGTTCCTCATGAGAGACTCCTGAGAAAATTAAAGAGTCATGGGATAGGAGGCAAGGATCTGGTGTGGATTAGAAATTGGTTATTGAACAGAAAAAAGAGAGTAGGGTTAAATGGTCATTTCTCTCAATGGAGGAGGGTTAACAGTGGAGTGCCACCGGGGTCTGTATTGGGACCGGTACTATTTAACATATTTGTAAATTATATGGCAATCGGAACAATGAGTGAGGTGATCAAATTTGCAGATGATACAAAACTATTCAAGGTTGTTAAAACACGTGCAGACTGTGAAATATTGCAGGAAGACCTTAGGAAATCGGAAGACTGGGCGTCCAAAAGGCAGATGAAATTTAATGTGGACAAATGCAAGGTGATGCACATTGGAAAGAATAATCTGAATCATAGTTACCTGATGCTAGGGTCCACCTTGGGGGTCAGCACTCAAGAAAAAGATCTAGGTGTTGTTGTAGGTAATACGCTGAAATCTTCTGCTCAATGTGTAGCAGCGGCCGAAAATACTATATTTGTATCACTCCATGGTACGACCGTACCTTGAGTATTGCATTCAGTTCTGGTCGCCATATCTCAATAAAATATACAGCGGAATTAGAAAAGGTTCAAAGAAGAGCAATTAAAATAATAAATGGGATAGAACTCCTCTCGTATGAGGAAAGGCTAAAGAGGTTAGGGCTCTTCAGCTTGGAAAGAGATGGATGAGAGGAGATATGATTGAAGTCTACAAAATCTTGAGTTGTGTAGAACAAGTAGAAATAAATTGATTTTTTACTCATTCCAAAGTACAAAGACTAGGGGACACTAAAGGAATTTACATGGAAATATTTTTGAAACAAATAGGAGGAAATATTTTTTCACTCAATGAATAGTTAAGCTCTGGAACTCTTTGCCGGAGGATGTGGTAACAGTGGTTAGCGTATCTGGATTTTAAAAGGTTTGGATAAATTCCTGGAGGAAAAGTCCATAGTCTGCTTTTGAGACAGACATGGGGAAGCAACTGCTTGCCCTGGGATTGGTAGCATTGAATGTTGCTGCAAATTGGGTTTCTGCCAGATACTTGTGACCTGGCTTGGTCACTATTTGGGAACAGGATACTGGGCTAGATGGGCCATTGATCTGACTATGGCTACTCTTATGTTCTTATGTTAATTTTTTTAATGGCCATATGCTAATGGCAACATTAGTGCATGTGTTCCATTGGCTACAAAATGTTGAACTTTATTTCAGCAATTTTCAGTCATTATACTGCATGCCCCTCATGATGCTGCTGTTATTGTACATTTTTAAATCTAAATAGTAATATAGGACCATCAGAGGTGGTACTCCACATACTAGGTTGAACTACTCAAAGGTAGTTTTCCACCCTTTATTAATCTTTCTAGTTCAACCTTTGTATGTTTTTCTTAGTTTTTCTTTATCTTCTTAAATAATAAAATTGTACTTATCTTATTCACTTAACTTGAAGGTTTCAGGGGACTTAAGATCCAATTATGCGATGGTTTCAGGAGACTGTGGGCCAGCACATGTTTTGCTTTACTGCTGTCTCAAGCAAACCCCTTTTAGTATTTTTCCGATTACTCAAATCTTCACCCCATCCAGTGGTAAAAATGTCCTTAGCGTGTGGGAAACATCTGCAAAAGGGAACACTAAAGCCACATTTTACCACAGCTTAGTAAAAGGAACACAGAGCAGAATATCTGAGAGAAAACGTGGCCTCCATTTTACAGAACAACCCAGTTAAGACCAGACCCCAGCCCTTATCAGGTTCTAATAGGAAAGTAATGTATAAAGTCCTGATGGAGTTACTGTCTTCACCTTAGTGTCCAGTATTTGAGTTAGACTAACTGATTTCTCAGACATTGATAGACAGAAATGTTATGTAACAAACCTCAAGCAATGAGTGCCAAGCTCATATTTGATGGGTCTTCAAACATTGGGGATTTTTCTATAAAACGTCATCTAGATTTAGGTGGCAAGAATGCATGTAGATGTTGGTATTCTAATCATTTCTAGACCTATGCTAACACATGCACAGTAAAGGAGTAGTTTTCAGCTAGTGCTACTCTGTAAGTATGTGTCAATATTCAAAGGTTTGCACTTTGCTGGTAAGTGTTCACATAGGCAGGACACACATTTACATCTTTGTGTTTTCTTTAACAACTTAGGTGCAAGTATTTACACCAGCTGTATGGCTGGAGTGAGTGCTTGTGCCTAAAATATGGGCACATATTGGACTTGCTATGCTAGTATTCTATTAAGAAAAAAAAAGGGCACCTACTTTTCTTTATAGAACAGACTCCAAACAGGAACCTATTTGGCACCTAACAATAGGTGCTTTCTTATAAAATTACCCTGCACATGTCATGTAAGGATGCGCTGTAATTGTAAAATGTATCATTTCTGACCTGAAAGGACATAAACAATTAACAAAATGTAATTTAATGCATACTAAATCCTATGTAAAAGTCTAGCTTACAGAAACTACAACAACTGTACATGAAACAAATCTCTACTATAATAAAAAGCACCTCCAACGTTCTGAAGCTGACTCCGTGGCTTCACTGAAGTGAAGGGTTCGTAAGGTTCGTCAGATTCGTGAGTCTGTAACCATCTCTCTCGGCCCCGCCCTCGCGCCTCTGATAGGTCCGCCGCCCTCGACGTCATCACGTTTTGACGTCCGTGACATCATCACGTTTTGACGTCGAGGGCGGCGGACCTATCAGAGGCGCGAGGGCGGGGCCGAGAGAGATGGTTACAGACTCACGAATCTGACGAGCCTTACTAACCCTTCACTTCAATGAAGCCACGGAATCAGCTTCATAACGTTGCAGGTGCGTTTTGTTACACTACACAGCTCCCTAATTTTTCACTTAAACATCGCAGGGTGGCTGGAGGGGGGGGGAAAGAGGGGGGGGCAACGACCCTGGAACTGGGTGGGTGGGTGGGAGGGAGGGCGGACCCTGGAACTTGGAAGGGGGCCAGGCAGACCCTGGAACTTGGAGGGGGGCCAGGCGGACCCTGAAACTGGGAGGGAGGGGGAGAGGGGGGGGCAACGACCCTGTAACTGGGTGGGTGGGAGGGAGGGCGGACCCTGGAACTTGGAGGGGGGTGGGTGGACTCTGAAACTGGGAGGGAGGGAGGGAGGGAGGGGGCCCCTGGCACACACTCTCATTCTCACACACACACACACTCTCGCACACAGTCTCACTCTCTCTGTCACACACACTCACACATTCACTCTCTCTCTATCACACACTCACTCTCACACACACTCTGTAAAACACACTGTCAGACTCCTGCTCCTCTCCGGGCTGTCTGCGCTCTAGCTGCACTTCTCCGTGCTGTCTACAATCCAGCTGCACCTCTCCGTGCTGTCTGTACTCCAGCCGCACCACTGTCAGACTCCTGCTCCTCTCCGGGCTGTCTGCTCTCTAGTTGCACCTCTCCGTGCTGTCTACCATCCAGCCGCACCTCTCCGTGCTGTCTGCAATCCTTGCAAGTTATGCAAACCTCCCTCAGGCTTACACCGTTGTGTTCTCTCCAGCCAGTAGCCCACCCCTAGTTCAACCCCTACCGGCTACTGGCAAGTATCTGTTTCCTGGTGAAGTCCCACTCCTCATAGACTAGCCGCCTAGGTTCTTTCCAGTCCGGCTATTAAGTCCCCGACCAGGCCTCGGGACCGGGACCTGTTCCTGGCACAGGCCCCTTTCTTTAGAGTCTCTATTCAGAATCAAATGCTTATCACACAGTTCAGCTTTTCTCAAGCAACACTATAAAGTTCCAAAGTTTCCCCTACGGTATGAATTCCTCTAGGTTTAGCACTGCATACTGGCTACACCCAGAGACCCACCTCCCTCATTTGTCAGCACTAACTCCTGACAACCACCCACTGGGTTAAAGAATTCATACCTTTTGTGATCCAGTATGCACAGCCCTCTTTCTCCTCTCCTCATGGCCCTGAGCAAATGCTGAGATATCCATTTCCTCTGTTTCCCCTCCCCCTTCCCCCCCTTGCCAATCCATCTGTTCCACCACTCCCTTCTCCCACAGGTGTTCCTCATCCCCTCCCTCTGACTTCATCTCCCAATCAACCTCCTCCCCCTTCCCCCTCTGAGAGGACTTCTCCTCCCACTCCTGCTTCCTGCTCAGCTCGGGCTTCTGGGACTTGTAGTTCTTATAGTCCCACTCTTTCTTCTTTTGATCCCTGGCGGGCACAGATAGCCCTTTCCTCCACCACCCCTCCGGTTTGCCACCCCCTTTCTCACATACCCCCCTCTTTAAGCGATTGCTAGCCCATTTTTCCAACCTTCCCTCGTTCTCCGGGCTAGCAACCCGACTCAAGACATCTACATGAGACAACAACTTCCCTGCTTTATGCTCAATGTGATATTGAAAGGGTTGCAATGCCAGATACCACCTCATCAATCTGGCATTGCTATCTTTCATCCGGGACAACCACTTTAAAGGGGCATGATCTGTAAACAATTTAAATGTCCGTCCCTCCAGATAGAACTGACATTTTTGTATGGCCCATTTCACGGCTAGACATTCCCTTTCAATAGTGGCATACCTCGTTTCATGAGGGAGCAACTTTCAGCTCAAATACAATACTGGGTGTTCCTCCCCCTCAAAAACCTGTGACAGCACTGCCCCCAACCCAGTGCCCGAAGCGTCCGTGTGTAGAATAAATTCTCTATCAAAATCTACGGCCCTAAGTACAGGTTCCTCACACAGGGCTTGCCGTAGGGCCACAAACGCTCCCTGCTCCACCTCCCCCCACCTTAACCGGTTGGGCCTATCCTTCTTTAACATCTCGGTCAAAGGAGCGGCCAATGTAGCAAAGTGAGGAATGAATCTCCGATAGTATCCCACTAGCCCAAAAAAACCCCTCATCAATTTCTTGGTCTCCGGGCGGGGAAACAGTTGGATACTCTCTACTTTACCCTGTAATGGTTTTATCTGGCCATTTCCTACTTTGTAACCCAAATATTTCACCTCCCTCTGTGCAAAATAACATTTTTGGGGATTCAGTGTAAGCCCAGCTTGCCGAAAAGCCTTTAATACCTTCCCCACCTGTAGAAGATGAGACCCCCAGTCTTGGCTATTGTTGAGAAATGGGGGGGTCCCGAGCCCCCCAAGAAGGCTAGAGTGACCTCAATCTGACTCCATCTGTAAATAACACTAGTACTGGGGTAATCCAGGAGTTATGAGGTTTTGGAAGGAATTGCCACTGAGAGAGACGTTAGGTCTCAAATACCGGCATTAGTCCGCCTCTCAGCACTGGCAAGGAATAGATACCAGCCTTATGACAAACTGGATTTAGGCTACAGGTTATATAATGCAGCGAATGATAGCCTGATGTAGCAAAAGCATTTGTACTTACAGCCTTTCATCATTAAGTGAAGCCCACAAACCATCATTTAGAATGAAGAGTTTATTTGCATATCAGACTTTAATCAGGTACATTCATCAGGCAAATTCTGGATTCAGCTGACCGGAGCTCTGCTGCTTCCGAGGCGTTGGAGAAAAGTTCTCCCGAGGGCTTGCATGCACCCTGCTTTTATACAATTTGGCCACTATACAAGTCTATGGAGAGGGATTTTTTTCTCTAATATTGCTTAATCTATGAGTCATGACCTCCGACCAGGTGCTCTTCCGTTTTAGTATTGCAACTTGTTGTGCAACTTCCCTTTTTTGTAAACACTTCCTTAGATACGGACATCCAAACATCAAAACATGAACAAAACAACTTTTTTATGAAGATATCTAAATTTGGATATATTAGGTTCATATCATTTTGTGATCTGGGTTAGGATGACGTCATCTAGATACGCGGCGGCATATGCCTGATGAGGCCTCAACACCTGATCTAACAGGCGTTGGCAAGAGGCTGCCGCTGAATTCAAGCCAAATGGCATCCGCTTGAACTGAAACAGGCCAAGAGGAGTACAAAAGGCTGTCTTGGGCTTAGCTGCAGTAGAGAGCAGAATCTGCCAATAGCCTTTTGTTAAGTCCAGCGTTGACAGAAACCGGGCTGACCCTAGTCGGTCTAGTAGTTCCTCTATCCTCGGCATTGGATAAGCATCCGGGTCCGATAGAGCATTAACTTGCCGAAAATCAATGCAAAACCGCCAGGTTCCATCGGTCTTGGGCACCAGCACTACCGGGCTGGCCCAGGGGCTGTGTGATTCCTCAATCACCCCATATTCCAACATTTCCTTAACCTGCCGATTCACCTCTTGCTGCTTCATGGGTGATAACCTATACGGTCTTTGCCTTACTACCTTTCCCTCCCCCGTTACAATATCGTGCGTAATCAATCTCGTTGCCCCGGGGCAAGGAGTCAGCACATCCTTAAATTCTCCCAAAAGAGCCCTTATCTGATCTTTTTGGGGTCCCTCTAAATCCTCTCCCACCTGCAACCCCCTTTAGAATCCATCTCCGATATCTGAGGACCGAGATCCTCCTCCGTTAAATCCTCTGCAGTCGCCCAACAAACCTCCCGGGCCTGCCAAGGTTTGATCAAATTTATATGATAAGTCTGCCTCTTCCCCCGTTCATTCCTCACTTCATACGTGACTGGGCCCAACCGCCTCGTAACTATCATCGGACCCCTCCAGTTCCCACTAAATTTATGAGGACTATCTGAGACCATGATCAGCACTTTATCCCCTATCGCCACCTCCCGGACTCGGGTCTTTTTATCATAGGCGGCCTTCTGATACTGCTGAGCCGCCTGCCATCGGCCCCTAGAGTAAACCCCCAACCGCCTCAAGCGCCCCTTTAAATCATGCAGATAAGATATTACAGTGTTATCCTCGGCTTCCGGGGGTACCCATCTTTCTCTCACTATATCTAAGACCCCCCTTGGTGCCCGCCCAAAGAACAACTCGAAGGGCGACACCCCTAGGGTGGCCTGCACACACTCCCTCGTGACATACAGGACAAAGGGCAGCAATTGATCCCATTTCTCCGTGCAAGAGCCCACTCCCTTCCTAAGCAAAGTCTTTAGGGTCTTATTAAAACGTTCTACCAGGCCATTGGTCTGCGGGTGATATGCAGCCGTACAAATGTGAACAATCCCGAAGGCCTCCCATACCTGTGCTAGAACCCGTGATCTAAAGTTAGACCCCCGGTCAGTCAGCACCTCCCGAGGGAATCCTACTTCACAGAAAATGTGAATAAGTTCCGCAGCAATAACTTTAGCCGAAATGCTTCGTAACGGAATGGCCCAAGGAAACCTGGTGGCCATATCCATAATTACTAAGATATAGGAGAACCCCCGAGTCGATTTTGGAAGAGGACCAATTATGTCCATCGCAATCCTGCCTAGGGGTGTCCCTATGCGGGGCAAAGGATGTAAAGGGACTCTCCCTGGACCCTGTTCGGCCACCTTCTGACATAAAGGACAAGACTCACAATACTTTTCCACCTCTTTATATATCCCGGGCCAATAAAAGCGCCGTAACAATTGGGAAACCGTATTCTGAGCTCCTTTATGTCCCCCCAGAGGGTGATCATGAGCTACCCGTAACAGTAGATTCCTAAATCCCCTCGGCACCACTAACTGGCTCCGTCCCCCCTCTCCTCCGTTTCCTGCAGGTGTCCGAAACAGAAGGCCCTGCTCTATCACAAACCCAGGTCCCTGCACCTCCCTGTCCCCCTCCCTTGCCCGCGTCCAAGCATATTGCAGAGTAGGGTCGGCTTGCTGTTCCCTCTTAAAAGAGGGGAATTGTTCCTGCACCTCCCCTGCCTCCTCAGGGAAATCCGCCGTCTGCTCCAAGTCTTTCATAGACTGAGCCCGCTGACGCTGCCCCGTCTTCCTATGCCCCCCCGAATCCCTGGTTTTCCCCGGGTTCCCCAATATCTCCATCTGAAACGGAAATATCTGGGCCAAAGCCTGCTCCTGCTCCGTCCCCTCCGCACCCCGTTGGGACCGGGTAACCACTAACCCCTCTCTCTCTTTCAAATATTGCGAAAATGGGGGCCAATCCCTTCCCAAGATAAGGGCCTGAGGCAACCTAGGTAGTACCGCCACCCAGACCCAATGAGCCCCCAAAGGGCCTACGATCCTCACCTGCCGCAACGGGTACCTACTGGAAGTCCATGCACACACTGTATGGTGACCTCTCGCCCTTTCTTCCCCCCTCCCCCAACCCCCTTTTCCCTGATCCTCTCCCACAAGGACTGGGCTAGCATAGTTTGGTCTGCTCCAGAGTCCAACAGCCCCTCCACCCCCACCCCCATAACTTCTACCCGTTGGCAGAACTCCTCCCTGCCCCCCTTTCCCCCTCCAGCCACCAATTGTAACTTCACCACACAGTCTCTCCTCACATGGCCCTTCCGCCCACAACGATAACACATTCTTTCTTCCCCTTTACTCCCCTCCCACACTCTCATGCCCCTACCTTCGGGAACCTGATGCCCTTTCGGACCTCCCCTTCCCCCTCCCGGCGGGGTTCCCCTGTGGGCACAATGCTGCGACTCTAGGAAACAATCCATGCTCTGGATTGCCTCCTCGAGGGTACTGCAGCCTCGCTTAATCAAGTCAACCTGAAGCCCTCTAGGTAAGGACTCCAAGAACTGTTCCAGCACCAGGTCTTCCATTACCTGTTGCATGGACCGTCTTTCAGGCTCTAACCATTTTCCTGCCAAATCACTTAGTTTCTGAGCAAGTACCCTAGGTGTCTCTCCCTCCACCCACCTGAACTCCCGAAACCTCCTTCGGTACGTATGCTTGCTTAGCCCAAACCTATCCAAAATAGCGGCTTTCAGCCTTGGGTAGTCTGTTATTTGTCCTGTAGGTAGGGCCCGAAAAGCCGCTAAAGCTTCCCCAGCCAGCGCAGGAGCTAGTCTTAGGGTCCATTGCTCCTGAGGCCATCCTGCTGTCACCGCCACCCTCTCAAAGGCCCCAGATAATCTTCGATATTATCTGCTTCAGTTAATTTTCCCCAAGGTAACCAGTTCACCCCCACAGGTCCTACCAGTCCAGCAGCCCCTTCGTCCCGCACGGTTGTCCCATTTTCGTTAGGTCCGGACATTCGTCCTCCAGTCCGCAGAAATTCCTGAAATAGGTCCAAAAGTGGCTGCTGCTGTGCTCGGGAAGCTGCCAACGACTCCTCCATAAGTTTATGTGCCATCTCTTGTTGCTTTTGAAATTGGTGAGTCATAAAGGCAAACATCTCTTTCGGATCCATCCCGATAACTTTAATCTTCTTCCTATAAGAAAACACAAGAGAAAACAAAACCCAAGTGTGGACTTTCACAACACTTCCACTTCGCCCTCCAATCCCCCCCTGCTCCCACTATGCTCACCGGAAGCAGGAGGTTTGTTCGCCTTCGGGTTCAAGCTCCCCAGCTTTCTGGTCCGTCTCGATCCTCCGTCCTCCTCCTCGGCTTACTGGAACTCGGGCTCGACCGATCCCACCACTGCCACCAAATGTCAGACTCCTGCTCCTCTCCGGGCTGTCTGCGCTCTAGCTGCACCTCTCCGTGCTGTCTACAATCCAGCTGCACCTCTCCGTGCTGTCTGTACTCCAGCCGCACCACTGTCAGACTCCTGCTCCTCTCCGGGCTGTCTGCTCTCTAGTTGCACCTCTCCGTGCTGTCTACCATCCAGCCGCACCTCTCCGTGCTGTCTGCAATCCTTGCAAGTTATGCAAACCTCCCTCAGGCTTACACCGTTGTGTTCTCTCCAGCCAGTAGCCCACCCCCTAGTTCAACCCCTACCGGCTACTGGCAAGTATCTGTTTCCTGGTGAAGTCCCACTCCTCATAGACTAGCCGCCTAGGTTCTTTCCAGTCCGGCTATTAAGTCCCCGACCAGGCCTCGGGACCGGGACCTGTTCCTGGCACAGGCCCCTTTCTTTAGAGTCTCTATTCAGAATCAAATGCTTATCACACAGTTCAGCTTTTCTCAAGCAACACTATAAAGTTCCAAAGTTTCCCCTACGGTATGAATTCCTCTAGGTTTTAGCACTGCATACTGGCTACACCCAGAGACCCACCTCCCTCATTTGTCAGCACTAACTCCTGACAACCACCCACTGGGTTAAAGAATTCATACCTTTTGTGATCCAGTATGCACAGCCCTCTTTCTCCTCTCCTCATGGCCCTGAGCAAATGCTGAGATATCCATTTCCTCTGTTTCCCCTCCCCCTTCCCCCCCTTGCCAATCCATCTGTTCCACCACTCCCTTCTCCCACAGGTGTTCCTCATCCCCTCCCTCTGACTTCATCTCCCAATCAACCTCCTCCCCCTTCCCCCTCTGAGAGGACTTCTCCTCCCACTCCTGCTTCCTGCTCAGCTCGGGCTTCTGGGACTTGTAGTTCTTATAGTCCCACTCTTTCTTCTTTTGATCCCTGGCGGGCACAGATAGCCCTTTCCTCCACCACCCCTCCGGTTTGCCACCCCCTTTCTCACAACACACACTCCGAGGAAAACCTTGCTAGCACCTGTTTCATTTGTGTCAGAAATTGGCCTTTTTTCCTAGTTGACTATATAAAATATTATTAATATATTTAAATAGTATATTAGTTTTCGAGAGCAGATTACCCAGTACACCAGATTATTTTAGTAATCTTAATGATGACTCCCTTGGCCAAACTATTATCAAACCAAAACCTCAACCCATACATATGTGCAGACGACGTAACGATCTACATCCCATTTAAACAAGACCTAAAAGAAATTTCCAATGACATCAACCAAAGCCTCCAGATCATGCATTCATGGGCGGATGCATTTCAGCTGAAACTTAATGCAGAAAAACCCCAATGCCTAATACTCACCTCTCAACATAACAAGAACAAATTCACCGCCATTAACACACCAAATCTGAACCTTCCAGTTTCGGATACCCTAAAAATTCTTGGAGTTACCATAAATCGACACCTAACACTTGAGAGCCACACGAAAATCACAACCAAAAAGATGTTCCACTCAATGTGGAAATTAAAAAGAGTAAGACCTTTCTTCCCAAGGACTGTTTTCCGTAACCTGGTACAATCAATGGTGCTCAGTCATCTAGACTACTGCAATGCACTCTACGCCGGCTGCAAAGAGCAAATAATCAAGAAACTTCAGACAGCCCAGAACACTGCAGCTAGACTCATATTCGGGAAAACAAAATATGAAAGTGCTAAACCCCTACGAGAAAAATTACACTGGCTCCCACTTAAAAAACGCATCACGTTCAAAATATGCTCCCTAGTCCACAAAATCATTCACGGAGATGCACCGGCCTACATGTCAGACCTGATAAACTTACCACCCAGAAATGCCAAAAAATCATCCCGCACATTCCTCAATCTGCACTTCCCTAACTGCAAAGGTCTAAAATACAAACTAATGCACACATCAAACTTTACCTACTTGAACACACAGTTATGGAACGCATTGCCGCGCAACTTAAAAAAGATCTACGAAATAACGAACTTCCGCAAATTACTGAAGACCTATCTCTTCAACAAGGCATACCACAAAGATCTACCAATGTGAATATACGCAACTCCTCCACATATATTCAGAACTGTCTTATAATTTCTGCTCGTTATACTACTATCATGTTTTTTCATCATCATGTTGCCCAAAATCCTTCTGTAACACTAAATGTCTAATTTCTAATATATGTCCACCATTCATGATGTATTGTAAGCCACATTGAGCCAGCAAAGAGGTGGGAAAATGTGGGATACAAATGCAATAAATAAATAAAATAAATAAATCTTTCCACCATAATCACTCTTTACATGCCACCCCGCTCACTACTTTCATCCCAGTCATCTCTTCTAAATGTACTACTACCCTCACAGATTTGGTTTCACTGTACTCATACTGCCGCTTTTGGCTATCTTGGGCCTCATATATGGAACTCCCTTCCAGACCACATCTGCATCTTATCATCTCTCAAACAATTTAAACCCCAGCTAAAGACCTGGCTATTTCAAGTCTCCTTTGGGTAATACACTTTGGGGCCCTTTTATTAAGGCGTGGTAGGCCTAATGTGTGCCTAACATGCGCTAAAAGAGTACTACCGCGAGATGTGCTGAGGCATCCCATGGTAGTTTTCCACTTAGTGCGTGCTAATCTGGCACTGGAAAATATGTTTTATTTTCCATTGTGGGAAGCATGCCCATGGGCGGAGAGTAGACATGCCTGTGCTAATTGGGTATCATGCGCACCCAATTAGCATAGGAGTTGCATAGGAGCCCTTTCTGCCTCCTAAATAGGTGACAGGGGTCCCGCGGTAATGGCCATGCACTAATGGGAAAATTAGCGCATGCCCATTACAAAAAAATACTGCAAGGTGGCTATTTTACTGCCATGCTAAAAGTGGCTGCAATGCATAGAAAACCTATACACTGACAACAGCATCAGAAACCTTTTAGCACAGCTTGGTAAAAGGACCCCTTTCATTTTAACTAATGCCTGATTTCAGCTTTTACCTGCTCCTTCTTTTGCCTGACCTAAGGGTCCTTTTACTAAGCTGCGGTAAAAGGGGGCCTGCGCTAGCTTTAGCATGTGTTTTTGATTTGCACTGAGGACTGGCCATTTCGGTGGGGAGCCCTTACCGCCACCCATTGAGATGGCAGTAAGGGCTTCAGCGCTAACCCAGCAATAACCGATTACCACCAATTAAGTTCCAGCGCTACAAAAAGCTAAAAAAATTACTGTAGCGCAGGAAATGATGTGTGCTGGGGTAGGAACTACCACCGGGCTCCTGCGGTAGCCCAGCAATAGTCCTTGATTGGCAAGCGGCAATGGGCAATCTTTTAGTAAATGGGCCCCTTATTTTCTAGTCTTTTCATTTGAATATTGTATTTCCTTTCACCACTCTCTTAATATTATATTGTAAACTGCCTAGCAATACCTCATGTGTTTTTGCCAGTATATCAAGCATCCTTAAATAAATAAATGAAACAACATAACAACATGAAAGAATTTTTTCCCCATGCAGAACTCTAAGGTCATCTAGCTCTTCAAGTGATCCATGTCCCAGATTTGTATATTTTTAAGAATGTTTACAACTATGAGGGTTTTATATTTATTTTATATGATTATAATGTATTTATTATATTTATAATGTTAATTGGTGTATTCTTTGCACTGGCTCCCAGTTTTTTGGAGAGTGAAATTCAAAGTGTTATGTCTGATATATATATATATTTTTATGGAGAAGTTCCAACTTATTTTCTCCTGTACGAAGCTTGCGATCTGAAACTTTCAAAAGACTTCAACTACCTAGCTCTCAGGAATATCATCATAATGAACCCAGAAAAAAGTCCTTCACATTAGCTGCAACATTTGAATGAAACAGTATACCACTGAAGGTTAAGCATGAAAAATGCTTTTTGTACTTTTAAAACATTTGTAAATGCTGTATTAAACAAGCATTTGACAAATGAACTGAAATATTATTACAACATGATGATAAAGGAATGTTTATGTTAGAACTGTATTGCCTGGATTGTTAATTATTGTGTAATACTCCACCTAAAACTATGGATAGAGAGGAAATAAATATTTCTATAAAACTAAAGCGCTAGTGCACGGTTATTGCAGCTTAAAAGGACTTACAGTGGAAGAGGGCCCTTTTACTAAAGGGTTGCCATGTGGCATCTACCGCCGGCCCAATGAGGCCACCGGTGGTAGTTCTGCCTCAAGTGCGCAACATTTCTGGTGCTATGGAAATCTTTTCCATAATTATTAAGTGTGGCAATAACCCAGCGGTAATTGGGAAACGCTGTGTGCTGCCCAGTTACCGCTGGGTTACCACAGGAGCCTTTACCGCCACCTCAATGGGTAGCAGTAAGTGCCCTCCCACCCCCCGCATGGCCACACAGTAAATGCAATTTTACCACATGGCTATGTCGATTTTTGGCCTATTTTACCTGCTAAAGTAAAAAGAGCCCCGGCTTGCGGCAAAAATGGCCACCGCTGCTACCACAGCTTGGTAAGAGGGCTTCGAAGTTTGTGATCTGCATGCACAACTGCACTAAAAAATATCCTTTATTTTATTGCACAGGGGGCATGTTTGGGGTGGAGAGTGAGTTTTCCTATGCTAATCAGTTATTACTGCATATTACGTCCATAGTACTACATATCTGATATCTGATTAGCAAAGGATTAATGTGTGAGTACTTACCACCTACAAAATAGGTGTCGGAAAGTGTATGGCCATTAATTGAAAAAAATTGGAAAATTGGCCATTTTACTGCTGTGGTTAAAAATGGCTTTAGTGCCTGGGAAAAACCTGCTAAAGGGCACGCTAAGACCACTTTGTACTGCAGTTTAGTAAAAAGACCCTTACATTTTTTTTCTGTTTTATATCTAAAACTCATTAGATTCCCTTCAGGTGAAGAGACAGCATATAAGTCTGAAAAAGAAATGAGTCTCCGCCTCTAAGAGCTTACAATCTATCTGAGTGAATGGCAGATAAAGGGCTTCTTTTACCAAGCTGTGGTACAAGGGGCCCTGGAGTGTCCTCAGTGTGTGGATCTGCCACATGCTGAGGCCCCTTTTACCACAGAAAAAAGGAAATGGCTGTGCAGTAAGTACATACTGTGCGGCCATTTCCTGGAGGAGCACTTACCACCTCCTATTGGCGGTAAGGGCTTCTGCACGGTGGGGGTGGCATTTACCAACACTGTGATAGCACTACTGCAGCATTGTAAAAGGGCAAAGTGTTAGTGAGTGGTGGACAGAATTTGAACACTGGTTTTGCTGTTTCTTGGTTCATTACTGCAAACATTTTCTGGGAGAAAAGTTATAGTGAAACAAGCCCAACGTTTGGTGACAATGAGCCAAACAACTGGTGAAAGCAAAGTCCTTAATTCCTAGCGCGGGGGGGGGGGGGGGGGGGGTGTTATCTGATATTTTCTTCTTTCCTGATATTATGTCAGCGTTTTGAGGTTTTCAGAATAGCTTGCCCTGAATTTTGGATGTAAATTAGTTAGATTGAACTTGCATTGCATGTTATTAGAAAAATATGCATGTACCCATATGTGTACAGCTGAAGAGAGACCTCAGGAAGGAGACATCAGCACCCTGAGACACCCATGGTAGGGAATACAGTAAAAACAGCTAAAGAGAGACCCCAGTGGAAAAGACAGCATCATCTTGAGAGAGCCAAAGTACCAATACAATCTAAACAGCTCCACAAAGCCCTCAGGAAAAGAAACACCAGTATCTTGATTTACCTAGAGTACAGCACAAATAGCTGATGAGCCCTCAGGGGAAGCGACAGCACAAACACCTAAGAGAGACCTCATGAGAACAGACAACAGCAGCAGCTTCAGACAGCAAAAGAACAAAAACATGAAGAGCTGAAGAAAGGTCTCAGAAGAAGAGACAGCAGCACCCTGAAAACAAAGGCAGCAGAACACCTGTATGATTGGAGGAGTCAAACATACCAATCTCCAGCTGCCCCCAAACCCTCCAGTTGCTGATGCTGGGTTGGGCAAAATCAAAGATGCCAAGTTACCCACCTCCAGGCTGGAGATTTTGGGCCAGTCCTGGATTTCTGACTACCCGTCATCCTGGCAGCATTATGGGACTTGAAGCACTGATTTCAGTGGGCAGGATCAGACACTAGAAATCCCACACTACTTTAGGTTGTAAGTTCAATGCCAAGACTGGCCAAAATGTCTCCAGCATGGAGCTGAGTAACTTGGCATCTCTGCAAAATATTGGTACAGACATGGTCCTAGTGGCCAACCTCATTCCTCTGCCTAAGCCTGAAAATACTCGTATAACTTCTGCGCAAACAGCTGAAATGAGCCCTTGGGGAAGAAGCAGGGTACCTGGCCCAAGCATAAATATAGCAGGAAAAAAAAAAGGAGAGAAAGGAACGAACCTTGAATATTAGACCTAGGAGTACATAGGATGTTGACTGCATGCTCTTTGCCGCTTTCCTTCCACCTCGGGTTTTGGGTTGACCTTTATTGCCTAAAGGACAGTAATGTTTTGGAATTCATGCGAAGTTTGGAGTTTTCGGGGTAGGCATGCTGCTGACTGTATTCGTTTGCTTCTCTCCCCCTCAAGCTTTAAGCGATCTGTAATCGTGTTGTTTAATCAATGTTATTATATTTGTTTTAAAAATTTTTGTTAAAACTCTCAAAGTGTTCTTGTGTCATTGAGATGATTGAGGAATATAGTGATTAAATAATTTGCAGATTATGGAAGAATAAACATAAAGTTGATTCCCTTTAATTTAGCATCAGTTTGGAATAAAATGTTTTTGAAAATAAAAGAAAAGAGATGAAGGAAATAGCAGAGAAAAGCTGCGATTTCGAACCGCTGCGGAGAGCTTTTGTATTAATCACCTTCCGTCCCTATCACCCTCAAAACAGGCTTTGCAATACCTCGAAGCACTGATATAAATATTAGAGAGGAAGTAACGGGCAGACTCATTAAAGAAAATCTTTTTAGAAAAGAACAATATAATGGTTTCAATTTTATTTTTCATTGATAGCAAAGCCGCGTCCTAGTCTTAACATTCGGGACAAATAATATGATTCAGGGAAAGCAATTGGACAGAATATTTAATATTATTTCCAATGCACATATATTTTATCTAAGAAGTTATTAAATTGCTTTAGAATTTCCCGACGCCTCCCCCCCCCCCAATAAAAAAAACCTGAAATACATACGGAAGGATAATTTCCCGACGCGCCCTCCAATAAAAAAAAAAACTGATATACGTACGGAAGAGTAGAAATAAGCATCTTAAATTTCAATTTTTAAGTAGTGCATAGAAAAAAATGCCTAAGTCTGTGGCTCATATTCACAGTTTGTGTTTATCTTAATGTTTGTTTAATCCAAGGTGGTATGTAGTAGAGCATCAGGAAATATGAATAAATATTTTTTTTTCAAAAATTACTTCAAGATCCACGGAAAGAAAACAAATACGTATCTCGAGAAAATGAAATTGAAAACCTACTTATAGAAAAAGAATATTAACGAACAACTTACTAGCGGATATTTAAACGGCACGCGGCATGCAAAATCCCTCAGAAATCATTATAACATTCTCTAACAGGAAACTTTATATCCAAGAAAAAGTATCAGACACTCCTTTTTTGTTCACATTTTAATTTAGTTCGGCTTTGGATCTCGTTTCCGTTTTGTTCAATCAGGTTAAAAAAACAGATGCAAAACATTAAAGCCAATGAAGTGTTTACTAACGAACCTGAAATTTTCTAAAATTTCTTGGCACATCTGTTTAAATAAGTCGATTGTGTGAATGGCGAGGATCATGATGAAAGTGATAGTTCGATAATTATTTGAAATAAAATTACTAGTCAGCTACAACTTGTCCTTGTATGTTTCTTTACGGTGTTAAATTTACTATAGAATAGATACTATCATCTGCATATCATCTGCAGTCCTTCCTAACAACACTTCCTGGGACCAGTTTAGACTCTCTTCCCTCCCCCCCCCCCTTTTTTTTTTCTTCTCACCCTGTTCCTTCTATCCTCTCAATTTTAATTGTAACCGGTTCACCACTGGTCTGGCGCTAGCCTAATCAGTACATTGTAAGCCACTTTGAGCCTGCTAACATGTGGGGAAAATGTGGGATATAAATGTGCTAAAATAAAAATAAATAATAAATAAAAATAATACTCACATCCCCTTCCAAAGCGCTTCTTACACCGTAAGAGTGGCCTGAGATTTCCCATAGCATAGATCTTTGCATTTAATGCTTTCTTATTTTTACAGAGATAGTTTGAATAAATGATGCACATTTGGGTGAGGAGAGCCTGATGGGGGGGGGGGGGTGGATACTCTCAGCGACGTGATTGGCTGGGAGGGTTGCGAACGAGCAGTTTGATTAACCGAGAGGGGAGGGAGCTTTGGGCCAGTTTCACTAGTGTAGGAATAGATAGAGCTGACGTGCTGAGGTCTGAAGGTGGTGAGATGTCACATGCTGCAGACTGGGGATAATTTTGTTGACTGTTCGATAGAACAGCTTTTTTGTATTTGGGGTTTTTTTTTGTGGGTGTATTATCCCATATACATTACCTTATTTATTTCATATAAATGCTGGCTATGGAAGAGTTAAAAGAAACTTCCTTTGCACAGAAACAGGTTTCTTTTAGCATTACCAGTCTCCTCCAAGGAACTGTGCCGAATGACAGCCTCATGGTGAGAGTAAAAGAGGACAAGGAACCAGGCTCCAGTCGGCCTCTGCATCACAAACGAAGCCCAGGATATGCTGATGGGACCAAGGGGCAAGAAAAGCGAGGAGAAGGTAGTGGTGAAGAAGAAAAGGAAAGGCAAGTAGCAGGGGGAGAACAGAAAAGCGGCTTGAAGAAGCCCCCCTTTAGCTACAATGCCCTGATCATGATGGCCATAAGGCAGAGCCCAGAAAAGAGGCTGACCCTGAATGGTATCTATGAGTTTATCATGCAGAACTTTCCTTACTATAAGGAAAACAGGCAGGGCTGGCAAAACTCTATCAGGCACAACCTCAGCCTCAACAAGTGCTTCGTGAAGGTGCCCAGGCACTACGACGACCCTGGCAAGGGCAACTACTGGATGCTGGACCCTTCCAGCGAGGATGTCTTTATCGGAGGTGCCACTGGCAAGCTGAGGAGGAGATCCACTACCTCCAGGGCTAAGCTGGCCTTCAAGAGGGGGTCCAGGCTGGCTTCCAGCGGGCTTGCTTTTGCTGGATCCTTCTACTGGCCTCTGTCGCCTTTTCTATCTTTGCAGCAGCCTCATGCCAGCACTGCTCTGGGCTACAGCACCTCGTCAGGCTATCTGGGCCATCCCAACTCCTGTGCATCAGTGTTCTCCCAGACCTCTCACCAACTGGGGTCTGCAGGGATGGAGGGATTCTTTGGAGGGGACACTTCTTACAACAGCCACCATCTCACCACTACAGCGGCTCTGGCTTCTTCTCTGCCCTGTGGACTGACCCTGCCCCGCTCTTTCAACCTGCTATCAGAACAAACAAGCTATTATTTCTCGCAAAGATCTCTTCCCAGCCAGACCTCTTGCCTGGTACCCCATGCCTGTGCCCCCTGGAAGGGCACCATTAACACCCTGGAGAGACGTCATCCACCTCTCCCAGGTGGCCTCAACTCGGATCTTCCTTCTAGCTATTTCACCTCTCCCAACGAAGTCTGTTCTTTTGACTCCGGATTTCCCTGAGGAAAGCCATGAGTTATTTCTTCGACAGAGGCTGGAAACTTTGTTTGTTGTTGTTGTTGATGTTTGACTAATTAGCGCCGAAGTCTTGAAACAGGTCAGTATTGGCCCCACTGTGCTATGCAGAGGTTCTTCTTAATTTTCCTGGCAAAGATTCATATAAATATAATTAGATTTCTTTTCAAGTGATTGATACATTCTAAAAAGCTGGGTGACTTTATTCTGTGCCAAGTTCTTTCTGATTTTTAGTCTGATTTAAAGAAGCCTGCCAGACTTATGAATGCGCAGGGCTTCCTGTTTGCTACCCATCTCTTTTTTTCCGAATTAATTTTGTGCATAAAACGCCCAGTTTCTGCAGACTTTCTGCGCTACAGAAATGAAAAACTTACAATGTACGCACACGAAAAAATATTATTTGTAAAGGGAGTGCGATACATATTTAATAAACAGAAATAAGATACTTGATCGTGCCATTTGAAGAAACTGATTCGGTTTATTATCTTTTCACATGTTTCCATTGTCAATTAAAAATTAATTCACTTTTTGATTTTACATTCTGTAATTTTTTTTCTAAATTCCTCTACCAAAAAGGATTACTAATAAATGACTTAGCTGGAAAACAAACTTTCAATATGTTTGCAAACTTTTTCCGCATGATCTATATTTTGGTGGAGAAAATATCTGAAGAATTTTGTCAACATTAAAAATCAAGACATTTATTTAGCCTCGGTTAAAATTTTTACTACAATGAAAATTCAGAATCAATTTTCATTCAGTAATCAAATTTATTTTATTGAGATTCTCACGTTTCAAATCCTCTGATTAATATGGATATCTATTTTCATCTGTTAAAGATGTTTGAAACTTTCCAAAAGTCTCAATTAAAAGATTTTTTTTTTAATATAATTTATGTTTTGCAAAATGTTGGCCACAGAACTAAATGTAATGAGGCAAATAATTTTAAACACAAAAAGATAGTGCCTTTCTAAATCTATTCTTTAACTGCATGTTATATATTAGACTTGTGAGTTTTATTAAGTGATTTTTTGGTTCAAATCATATACTATAAATAATGTACACAGACATTTCATCATTAAAGTTACATGTTTGTTTTAAAGGGATTTGTCTCTTCTGAGTTCACTCAGACTAATTTTCTGGATTTTTTTTTCATGTTCACCAGATAATAAATGTGATATTTTGAAAGCCTTCTCTTTGAAATCCCAGAATTGGAGGGTTTAGAGACTTTTTATATTTAAATTTTACTTTCCTTTTCCCCTTCTTGTTGTCAAATTTTATGGAGATTGTATTTATGAAAGAAAACCACTACCTACTGATGGATTTTTGCAGGCCAGATTTACCACTCCTGGAAAGCAGGGGCAAAATCAGTCAGGTCATTTTTAAGCAGTGTGTCAACTTCAAAAATGTAGTTTGCTTGTTTGTTTATTTTCATGATTTGAGCCTAGCCTTACAAAGAAGAGCAAATATATGTTTTTTTGTCATTAATATAACTCCCTGCCACATGGAGTTTACAGTCTAAGTGGATGCCTGAGGGAAAAATTATTACCATTATTAACATCAACCATTTGTATAGTACATAGCAGATGTAGGAGTGTGGTGGACAGTCCCTATTATGTACTGTCTATTCAACATAGAGAGACAAGACAATACAACAGAAACAAAAAGGAAGTTCTGAGTTAAAACAGGGAGGCCATGGCTGGGAAGAATTAAACCAGGTAGGTTACAAGTGGGATTAATTGATGGGAGGGGGCAGGGATGCTATACCTCAAGACCTCATATCCACACCCAGTTCAATCAGCATTTCAAGATAGTTTACAACAGTTCTTTGCAATTTTAAACAATCCAGTAGAAATGGAAGAACAAGAAAGAAGATTTAAAGTAAAAAAAAAAAAGTGGGGTTTAATTGAGGGTAAGGATTACTTTATTTAGGGGGTCATTTATTAATGGTTAGTGTACGCTAATGCCATTCTTGCGTTTATCTGCCACAGGATTAGCCCATGCTAGCTCTTAGTAAATATTTCATTAACTGGACAAAGCTTCAAGATTTTTGGTTACTGCCCCAGAAACCAATCTGTATAAGAAAAACAAGACAGGGTCTCCTAAGAAGATAAAGTTCATCCACTATCCTCAGGGCAATGAGGGATAAAGTTTGCAAGGCAGATCTGTCAGAGAAGCCTCTTTTTAGGCTCCTGGATTTAAAAACCTTGATATTTTCCCATTTCTACCTGCTTTTATAGAAATCTAATTATTTAGTAAATTCTTGGTCTTCTAAATGCAGTGTTGTTCCCTGTTTGCAGCTATCCTCTCTCTTTTATGCTATTTCCATAACAGTGTTATCTGGGCAACTCATCACCCTCCAATTATGTTTTTAAAAAGCACCAACAAAGTAGCCCTGTAGAAAACTAAACAATGTATTTTTTTATGCCAAGCAGTATTTTAATTTGCAAACCTTGGGGATTAAGATTTGACTAGCCTTCCAGAAAAGGTGCTATCTTAGCTTTAGCCTTTCAGAGGTTTCATCTTTATCAGGCTTTTTATTACTAGGGATACTACTACTATTAAACATCATTCCTACCATCAGGGGTGTTGCTGCAATCAAGTCAAACCTTGCAGTCGAACCTGGGAGTCCTGCAGAAGGTGCCAGCACTGAACCCCAGAGACTGCTGCATCACCCCTGACAGAAAGGCAGGCATTTGATTCCCATACACCATACCCAGGATTCTATATAGCATGACTTAATTAGCCTGTGCAAATCCAGTCATATTCTGGATCTGCACATGCAACTTAATTAGTTAAGCCAATCAGCACCAATAATTGCTACTTATTAAAACTAATTGGCATTAATTAGAATTTACATGCAGAACTAAGTGTATTCTATAATATGATGTGCATAAATTCTAAGTCACATAGTTGAAAAGGGGGCATGGCCATGGGTATGGAAAGGGCAGGAAGTGGGCATTTCTAAAATCAATTTGTGTTGTTACAGAATATACCTGGTCTGTGCCTAATTTAGGTATCAAAATACAAAACAAAAAATGGTAGAGAACTAATTAGGAGTGTCTCTAGAATGCCTCCATATATAGATTATCTGGGGAGAGTCTCATATAGTTATCACAGCAAGTTTCACTTCACCTGTACGGTGAACCTCTGCTCGTGTCTGTTTTAATCATAGACTCAACCCCCACCCTTCCTAAATGTGTAGAACTTTATTATTTAACATTTGGTATTTTCTCCTGGTAATTGCAAAACTATATTTTACTTATAATTTACATATCTGCCCCACACATTTCTACTATTAACATTAATGGCTTAGTAGCACTTATCTGTTTATGTATGCCGGTGTGCTCATAATTCCCGACAGGTGCCTGTTTCGCTTTCCAAGCTTTTTCAAGGGGGAGTCATAGCACCGGACTGTCTTACTGCCTCCTTGCTACCACCTTGACGAGCAAGAGCAAGGAGGCAGTAAGACAGTCCAGTGCTATGACTCCCCCTTGACTAAGCCATTAATGTTAATAGTATTGTGGGTCAGATATGTAAATTATAAGTAAGATATAGTTTTGCAATTACCGGGAGAAAATACCAAATGTTAAATAATAAAGTTCTGCACAATTAGGAAGGGTGGGGGTTGAGTCTATGATTAAAACAGACACGAGCAGAGGTTCACCGTACAGGTGAAGTGAAACTTGCTGTGATAACTATATGAGACTCTCCCCAGATAATCTATATATGGAGGCATTCTAGAATCACTCCTAATTAGTTCTCTACCATTTTCTGTTTTGTATTTTGATATCATTTGTAGAGGAGTGCCTTATTAAGTTGATAATTTAGGCATCAGCATTTATACCAAGTTTTACTTGGTATAACTGCACATGACTAAATTTAGTCGCATAGATGAGTGCTTGGTGTATTCTATAAACCACGTAGAAATTTAAGTTTATTCTATAGAATACACCTAGGCATATTTAGTTTCAGCGCCAACTTTTTAGGCGTGATATATAGAATTTAGTCCTATATAACCAGTGTTCCATTTAAAGTGTGTGGGAATCAAATACCTGCCTTCCTATCGGGGGGTGATGCAGCAGTCTCTGGAGTTCAGTCATGTGGGCAACAGTCTCTGGGGTTCAGTCATGCGGGCACCTTCTGCAACAAGGAATGATGTTTAATTGTAGTAATAGTAGTATCCCTAGTAATAAAAAGCCTGATAAAGATGAAACATTTGTAAGGGTAAGGAATATTTTAGATAGCACCTTTTCTGGAGAACTCAGTCAAATCTTAATCCCCAAGGTTTGCGTATTAAAACGCTGCTTAGCATAAAAAATGTAAGTCAGCAGATAGACACAGAGGACAAACAAAAAGTTTCTATTATTAACCAACATATATGGAAATTTGCAAGAATTTATACTTAAAGTAAAAACCACAGCAGAAAGGTTGAAAAAAATGCTGAATGCCAGGTAGGGATCAGGGGATATACCCCTGGATTCTATATAGCATCATGCCTAGAGATCTGCACCAAAATCGGTGCATATTCTATAACAATGCGTATTACTTAACAAGCTAATAAGCACTGATAACAGCACTTAACAAGCAATAATGAGCACTAATTGGCACTGATTAGAATTTAGGCGCACAAGTAGCTAAGCGTATTCAGTAATGATGTGTGCCGAAGGGCAGGGAAATGGGCATTTGGTGGGCTTTCTGAAATTTATGTGCCTAGTTATAGAATATGGCCCAGTGCAACTAACTCTACACGCTGGGATTCATGCCACGTTTTCATTGGTGTAAATGGATGCATGTAGATTTAGGTGCTGAAATATCAACTAAGTGTATTTCATATTCAGGCATAAATCTAGGCACAGATTATAGAATATGCTTGTTGGCACTTATTTCAGCTCTGATTTTTTAGGTGCCATATATAAAATCTCCCCATAGTGCTTTTTTTCCAGAGTTCCTGGTTGCTATCCCCTAAACCAGTGGGGATTTTCTGTCAGGTGACTCCAGGTCACTGACTTGCAGCCTTTTTGAATTAACTTCCTTTCCTTCAATACACCTAGAATGACAGGTGGATCCCTTCCAGCCCTCCTCTCCCCCCTTCTTCCCTCCCCACTCTAACCTGGGTTTTTTCCCCCAGAAAATTACTGCTGCCTCAAACCCAGGGCCGGATTTAATATTCTTATGCTTATAGGCACATGTACCTAAAGTAAAGGGGAGCAGGCTTCTTTTTAG
Source organism: Microcaecilia unicolor (assembly GCF_901765095.1). Classification (NCBI taxonomy): domain Eukaryota; kingdom Metazoa; phylum Chordata; class Amphibia; order Gymnophiona; family Siphonopidae; genus Microcaecilia; species Microcaecilia unicolor. Next base: position 158,786,022 of record NC_044041.1, read on the forward strand.
CCTGGGTATTTGGTTCCTTCAAAATTTGGTGGGCCTTACAATGGTGCGAGCTAAAAATAAGCCTGTGCTAAATGCTAGAGACACCCATATATTCCTATGTGTGTCTCTAGCATCTAGCATGTGCTAAAAATACTACCGCGCCTTTATAAAAGCCCCCCTTGGTGCCCTAGATAGTTTCCTATGTTTTCTATTCCTAAATTGGGGCCAGTTCAAGTCCACAGCCCTTTCTTAAAAGTGTTGAGAGGGGATCAAGCTTTGAAAAATGGTTATATTTTCTGTTCATCACATCTGTATCTTGTTAAAAGCTAATGAAATAACATCTACCTGTAATACAGAAGCAAACCTTACTGTGTACCATTTGGGGAGAAACAAGCCTTATGAACAGCAACTGAAAATATGAGATGGGGGAATCTTCTTAGTAAATAGATTTCCAGAGTTGATCCTCAAATACCACAGATCAAGCAAAAATGATTGCACAGTGTTGCTAACACTTCTAATATAAAAAAATCTGGTGACTTTTTTTTTATTAAAAATAATCTCATACATGTGTAAATACTGATTTCGGAAAGTCACTATTACATGTGGAAATCTATTACCATGCAGAGATTTCAAAAGGCATGCATTGGTTTAGGCTTAAAATCTACACATGTATTCTCGTTTTTGCAAAGAGAATACTTTTGTATGGGGAAAATCTCCATGTCAGGCTCTACACCAGCTCAAATGCAAACAAAAGTTTTAAAACCTCCTCTTTTAGGCCAGGGCTTTATATGAGGGATTAAAATTGTGAGCTTACTACTTAATTAGTGACACTTACATATATAGGTTTGTAAAATGGGCAGCTACATGTGGAAGTTGCAGCATCATGTGCTGACACCTCCATATGGAAGCTGCCAGAGCCATGCTGTTCATTTTTTTCAATGTGTATTTTTGTAAAATGGCTGCTCCCACTGCACATAGTGGCCAATACATTTATTTATTTATTTATTTATTGATTGATTGGGATTTTATTAACCATCTTTATGAAGAGATTCACCCAAGGCAGTGTACAGTAGGTACAGTTTAACATAAAACTTATTTTGATAACAGCATAACAATAGTAAAATATCAAAGAATTAATATAAATACAATAAATGAGGTTAACTTGAACCTAATAATAGAACTACCGTGAAACAGTATAAAAAATGTACACATTTAACAGCACTGGAATTCAAATAACCAGAGAGTATAATACAATCGGCTTATTTTCGAAAGTGATCGCTGGCCATCTTCCAACATAAATCGGGAGATGACCAGCGATCTAGCAAAAGCAGCCAAATCGGTATAATCGAAAGTGGCTTTTTTTGACAGCATTGCCGCTTTCCCATCGTCTCGCCGGCGAAAGTTCAAGGGGGCGTGTCAGCAGCAAAGCGAAGGCGGGACATGGGCGGGCATGGGTGTGGCTACCAGATGGCCGGCTTTCGCGGATAATGGAAAAAAAAAAGCGGCGTTCAGCAGTATTTTGCCAGGTTTACTTGGTTCTTTTATTTTCACGACCACATGACCAAGCCTCAAAAAGGTGCTCCAACTGACCAGATGACCACCGGAAGGAATCGGGGATGACCTCCCCGTACTCCCCCAGTGGTCACCAACCCCCTCCCACACTAAAACAATAAAAACTAAAACCTTTTTTGCCAGCCTGTATGCCAGCCTCAAATGCCGTACCCACCTCCATGACAGCAGAATGTGTTCTATCCTCTGACAGCCTTTCCCTGGTTGTGATGTAGCTCTTGGGTGACTGTGACATCTTTTCTGTTAGGTGCACTGCAAAGTCACATCAGCAATGCATTGTGGTGGGTGTAGGGTAGTGGGCTCTACTCCCATGGTGCTTTTCCCCCTGCTAACTGGGTCAGAGTGTGTCCAGTTTTGTTTCCGGTAGTCCATGAGGTAGTGGCCATTTTTGTACACCAGTTTTAGATCCCTTTCATGTGTTACCCACATTAGAGAACTTAGTTATTACCTTGAATGTTGCTGAAAGAGGGCATTGTACAACATTCTGCCAGCTCTGACCTACTGCTAATCTCAGTACCAGGGAGACTCTTTGCCGGTGGGGCACAACCTCTGATCTGCAGTTAACTGTGAGTAGACGTGCTTATTCAAATAAAGAACTTTTTCAAAGAGATTAGTCTTCAGGTGTCAACTGGTGTGCCAAGGTTATACAGCAGCAACAAGTCCTAGAGGCCTGCATGAATGCAGGTCCCTGGAGCACTTTTAGTGGGTACCGCAGTGCACTTAAGGCAGGCAGACCCAGGCCCATCCCCCCCTACCTGTAACACTTGTGCTGGTAAATGGGAGCCCTCGACAACCCACCGTACCCACATGTAGTTGCCCCCTTCACCCCTAAGATCTACGGTAGTGATGTACATTTGTGGGTAGTGGGTTTTGGGGGGGGGGGTTGGGGGGCTCAGCACCCAAAGTAAGGGAACTATGCATGTGGGAGGGGTTTCTGAAGTCCACCCCAGGGTGCCCAGTTGGTGTCCTGGCATGTCAGGGGGACCAGTGCACTACAAATGCTGGCTCCTCCCACGACCAAATGCCTTGGATATCACCGGCATTTTTTTCCATTATCGCTGAAAAACAAAACCCGCCATCTCAAACCCGGCGAACTCTGGCATTTGGCCGGGCTAAACCGTATTATCGAAAAAAAAATATGGCCGGCCATCTTTTTCGATAATACGGTTCCGGCCAGCTGTAGCGCCGCCGCCAAAATAGATCGCCGGCGATCTATTTCGCCAGCGGAGTTCGATTATGTCCCTCCACGTTAACCTAATACTAATAAGCATTCATTAGAACATTCAACTAATATAGATATGATGCTAAAGATTTTCTACTTACCATAGGAACCAACAGCAGTTATATGATAGGAACAAGATGTGTGGTACAGAGTCAGTTGGGATAATTTGATAGGTAAAGTCAAGGCAAATTTGTTGTATAGTTAAGCAAGAGATAAGGAATTGATCTAAGTTACAGTTTGTGTAGCAAGCTAGTCCAGATGCAGAATGAGTATATAGTCAGTCACCCTATGTATTAAAGGCTTGGGAGAAGAGTCAGGATTTCACCTGCTTCCTGAAGTAGAGGTAGTCTCAAGTTATACATAGCCCCTCTAGGAGTAAATTCCAGAGCATGGAGGTACTCCTGAGAAGACTTGCTGGCGGGTATCATATCGTACAATTTCTTTTGATGAAGGTACAGATAGTGATGATCCTTGAGAGGACTTTAGAGGTCTTAAAGGTATGTAAAGGGCTAACTTATTCTTTAAGTACACTGGCCCATTTTGTCTGAGGATGTTGAAAATCAAACATAGAGTTTTAAATTTAGCCCTGTAAGGTACTGGTAGCCAGTGTAGCTTTTTGCAGGAAGGGTGTGACGTGGTCACGGCACTTGCAGCCTTCTATCAGTCGGTGCTGCAGCATTCTGAATTAGCTGGAACTGATACAAACTCTTTTTGGTTTGGTCAGTGTACAGGGCATTACAGTAGTCTAGTTGTGTGCATGTACATGTGCATCTCTGCAGATATTTTAGAAATGGCTCTGTGTTGGCAAGGGCATAGCTACATGGACAGATTAAGCCCTGGCCCCCTCTACATTTGACCCCCCCCAGCCACGCAACCCCCCCCCCCCCCCCCGCCGGCCACCGCCTGCCCCGCCGCCGCATCAGGTACCTTGTTTGCTAGCGGGGTCCCCAACCCCTACCAGCCGAAGAGTCTTCTTCAGTGCAGGTCGACTCTGGCGCCTTCGCTGTGTGATAATCTGTTTCTGGCGCCTTATGTCCTGCACTGGGCTACATACAGGTTGTGCAGGACGTCAGGAGTTCGAAACAGATCATCACACAGTGAAGGCGCCGCACCAGAGTCGACCAGCACTGAAGAAGACTCTTCGGCTGGCGGGGGGTGGGGACCCCCGCCAGCAAACAAGGTACCTGGCGGCGGCAGGGGAGGGTTTTTGCAGTGGCAGGGGGGGGGTCCAAAGTGGCTGCGGGGAGAGCCAGCTAAACAGTGCCCCCCCCACCTCGGGCTCTGGCCCCATCTCCCACCAAGGTCTGGCTACGTCCCTGGTTGGCAGATCCTTTTCTAAAATACCACCAAAATTGAGCACATCCTGACCTGGACATCTCAATTTTGATCTCTACGTTCTGTGTAAATGGGACTCATAATATTAAATGTCGTACAACACAATCATGGTTATTTTCTTATAATTCTAAAGAATTCTAGGTTTTTTCTTGTGCTGTGAGAATTAAGCTTTCTGACGTGCAGTCAAAAGTGGCTTACAATCTTATCTGTCTATCTATATCTACCACACTTCCTGTTTCTCTGTCCTCTCTGCCCTTTCTCTTACTAACCTCATGTAGAACAGTATTTCATAAATTAATTTTGAGCTACGTTCAGAGACTTTAGTGTAAAAGAATCATTCTAACTGCCTCACCTCCTCAGTAACTAGTCTTTAGCTGGGGCAGTTTTCATGTGGAAGATGAAGTGTGTAGTAGCCTCACAGGAGGAGAAGGAACAAGGTCAAGTTGGTTTTAACCTGAATCCCCATGTCCCACCCTCCTCCAAGAGGGTATACTACTTCAGCGTTTAGAACATCACCTGGATTAAAAAAAAAAATAAACAAACCCAAAGGTTTCTTTTCATTTCAAAGAAAATGTATCCATAATCAGGTACCCTCTGAGGGACATAATCGAAAGGGGCGCCCAAGTTTTCCTGAGGACGTCCTCGCAGGATGTCCCAGCGAAGGGGCGGGGAAACCCGTATTATCGAAACAAGATGGGCGTCCATCTTTCATTTCAATAATACGGTCGGGGACGCCCAAAGCGCGAAATTTAGGTCGACCTCAGAGATGGTCGTCCCTAGAGATGGTCGTCCCCGATTTTCGGCAATAATGGAAACTGAGGACGTCCATCTCAGAAATGACCAAATCCAAGCCCTTTGGTCATGGGAGGAGCCAGTATTCATAGTGCACTGGTCCCCCTGACATGCCAAAACACCAACCGAGCACCCTAGGGGGAACTGCAGTGGACTTCAGAAATTGCTCCCAGGTGCATAGCTCCCTTACCTTGTGGCTGAGCCCCCCAAACCCACTCCCCACAACTGTACACCACTACCATAGCCCTTATGTGTGAAGGGGGGCACCGTGGATACAGTGGGTTTGTGGTGGATTTTGAAGGGTTCACATTTACCACCACAAGTGTAACAGGTGGGGGGGGGGGGGGATGAGCCTGGGTCCGCCTGCCCGAAGTGCACTGCACCCACTAAAACTGCTCCAGGGACCTGCAAACTGCTGTCATGGAGCTGGGTATGATATATAAGGCTGGCATTGAGGCTGGAAAAAATATTTGTAAAAAATGTTTTGAGGGTGGGAGGGGGTTAGTGACCATTGGAGGAGTAAGGGGAGGTCATCCCCGATTTCCTCCAGTGGTCATCTGGTCATTTAGGGCACATTTTTGTAGCTTGGGCGTAAGAAAAAAAGGACCAGGTAAAGTCGTCCAAGTGTTTGTCATGGACATCCTTCTTTTTTCCATTATCAGTCGAGGACGCCCTTGTGTTAGGCATGCCCCAGTCCCGCCTTCGCTACGCCTCTGACATGCTGCCGTGAACTTTGGTCGTCCCCGCGACACAAAGCAGTTGACACCCAAAATCGACTTTTGATTATGCCAATTTGGGCGACCCTGTGAGGATGCCCATCTTGCGATTTGTATTGAAAGATGGGCGCCCTTCTCTTTCGAAAATAAGCCTGTCTCTCTTTTATTAGATTATCTTCAATATTAATATGTTATAATTCCTTTAATCACTCTTATTTATTTTCCATTGAAACCACATCTTTCTATAATCTCCTGTATAATAATTACTCATCCTTAGAAGCTCTTGATCCTCTCCAGTTCCTTATGCTATTTAGGTGAGGTAACAATATGGCTATTTTCAGTCAGAGAAGACTCTCTGTGCTTTGCCAATTGTTATCTGACACTGACTACATCTAAATACAAGTCCAGGAGTGGAGCAGCAGGCTAAGCAGCAGAGAAACCAGGGTTCAAATCCCATTGTGATTCCTTGTGATCTTGGACAGGTTGTTTAACCCTTCATTGTCTCAAGTAAAAAAAAACCCTGTTTACTAAGCCGCATTAGCGGCTGCTGCACGGCAATGCCAACAAAGAGAACGGGCTGTGTCAGCATTAGCACACTGTAGCCACTAGCGCAGCTTAGTAAACAGGAAGTTTAGATTGTGAGCCCTCTGGGGACATGAAAATACCTACTGTACTTGGATATAACTCATCTTGTGCAACTACTGAAAAAGTTTGAACTAAACATTAAGGGGTCCTTTTTACTAAGGCGCGCTGAAAATGGCTTGCGGTAATGTAGGCGTGGGTTTTGGACATGCACTGATTCATTTTTAGCACACCTGTAAAAAAGACCTTTTTACTAAATGGGCGTATGGCAAAATGAAAACTGCTGCATGTCCATTTTGGGTCTGAGATCTTACCACCAGCCATTGACCTGGCGGTAAAGACTCACGCAGTAATCGGGTGGTAATGACCTATGTGTGCCAAATGCCACTTGGTGCACGTCCATTACGCGTGCCCGAAAATAAAAAATATTTTTCAGACGTGCGTATCAGATGCGTTGCCAAAAATGAAATTCCCACAAGAGCCACGTGGTAGTCTGGCGGTAACTCCATTTTGGCACGCATTGGGCATGTGTAGCCGCTTACACGGCTTAGTAAAAGGACCCCTAAATCACCCTTTTTCTGATGCAGCTGTACCTGGAACATAATACAACATGACTCCCTACTACCTCCTAAGGGTGGTGTGATAATGTCATCTTTGATTATCTTCTAAGATCAGCATGATAACATTATCCAACCAATATCTCCTAAGGATTGTTGATATATTACTTTCTACTTCTTCTAAGGGCTGTTATAATCACCTTTCATCATCTCCTCAGGACAGTGCAATCTTCCACCAGCTTTACAGAATTGAGGGTTAATATCATCCAGCTACCAGATTCTAAGGACTATGTGATAACATCATATTCTACCACTTCCTGAGAACTTGGTCAGGAAATTTTGCCTGACCAATTTACTTCAATTCTTTGAAGGAGTAAACAAACATGTGGACAAAGGGGAACCAGTTGATACTGTGTATCTGGATTTTCAAAGGCGTTTGACAAGGTACCTCATGAAAGGCTACAGAGGAAATTGGAGGGTCATGGGATAGGAGGAAATGTCCTATTGTGGATTAAAAACTGGTTGAAGGATAGGAAACAGAGAGTGGGGCTAAATGGTCAGTATTCACAATGGAGAAGGGTAGTTAGTGGGGTTCCTCAGGGGTCTGTGCTAGGACCGCTGCTTTTTAATATATTTATAAATGATTTAGAGATGGGAGTAACTAGCGAGGTAATTAAATTTGCTGATGACATAAAGTTATTCAAAGTTGTTAAATCGCGACAGGATTGTGAAAAATTACAAGAGGACCTTATGAGACTGGGAGACTGGGTGGCTAAATGGCAGAAGACATTTAATGTGAGCAAGTGCAAGTTGATGCATGTGGGAAAAAAGAACTCGAATTATAGCTACGTCATGCAAGGTTCCACATTAGGAGTTACGGACCAAGAAAGGGATCTGGGTGTCATCATCGATAATACGCTGAAACCTTCTGCTCAGTGTGCTGCTGTGACTAGGAAAGCGAATAGAATGTTGGGTATTATTAGGAAAGGTATGGAAAACAGATATGAGGATGTTATAATGCCGTTGTATCGATCCATGGTGCGACCGCACCTTGAGTATTGTGTTCAATTCTGGTCGACACATCTCAAGAAAGATATAGTAGAATTGGAAAAGGTGCAGCAAAGGGCGACTAAAATGATAGCGGGGATGGGACGACTTCCCTATGAAGAAAGATTAAGGAGGCTAGGGCTAGGGGAGACATGATAGAGGTATATAAAATAATGAGTGGAGTGGAACAGGTGGATGTGAAGCATCTGTTCACGCTTTCCAAAAATACTAGGACTAGGGGGCTTGCGATGAAACTACAGTGTAGTAAATTTAAAACAAATTGGAGAAAATCTTTCTTCACCCAACGTATAATTAAACTCTGGAATTCGTTGCCGGAGAAAAGTGGTGAAGGCGGTTAGCTTAGCAGAGTTTAAAAAGGGGTTGGACGGTTTCCTAAAGGACAAGTCCATAAACCGCTACTAAATGGACTTGGGAAAATCCACAATTCCAGAATAACATGTATAGAATGGTTTGTATGTTTGGGAAGCTTGCCAGGTGCCCTTGGCCTGGATTGGCCGCTGTCGTGGACAAGATGCTGGGCTCGATGGACCCCTGGTCTTTTCCCAGTATGGCATTACTTATGTACTTATGTAACTATGTGATAAAACATCAATTTCCACCATCTTCTAAGGACTGAGAGTTAATAAAATAATAATATAAAACTTTATTATAACCCGCTATATCTATAAAAGTCTAAGCAGGGAACAAGCCACATACAAAATATAATAGGACATAACAATAAAAATATTTATTTGCTCAACAAACTATACAAAATTGCTATATTACTCTTAAAATAAAACATACAGCAAATTAAATTTACATGATAATAAAATAATATCATACATCAAAAGAAACAAAAGCCTGAAGAAATAAATGAATTTTTAAAGCTTTTTTAAACTGATCCATGTTCTGTATTAAACAAAGTTCAATGGGCAATGCGTTCCATAATTTCAGACCTTTGATGTAAAAAATAGATAATCTACATTCTTCCAAATAAACGTGATAAAATGAAAGCACATCAAGTAGCTGTTTCTGAGATGATCTCAGAGAGTGAGCAGGATGATAAAATCTTAGAGTGGCACTAAAATTTGGTGAAATATGGAATTTATTTATTTATTTATTGCATTTGTATCCCACATTATCCCACCTATTTGCAGGTTCAATGTGGCTTACATAGTTTTGTTAGCAAAGTCATTGCAGGGTGACAGATACATTTAATATTGTGCCAAGGTTAGGTAAGGTTAGAAGGAAGAAGAAAAGGGGTGATTAAGTAGTTATAGTAGGTAAGTTATCGCGGCTGAGTGGGTTGTCGGGTGGATTTGTGTAGCCGTTAGTTCTCATTGTATGCCTTGTTGAAGAGATATGTCTTTAGAGATCTGCGAAAAATAGTTGTTTTGTTTATTGTTCTCAGGTCTGTAGGCAGTGGAATGGAATGGAAATGGGACTTGATATACCACCTTTCTGAGGTTTTTGCAACTACATTCAAAGTGGTTTACATATATTCCGGTACTTATTTTGTACCAGGGGCAATGGAGGGTTAAGTGCAGGGGTGTGCTGGTAAATTTTTAACAACAGCTCTGCAGTTGGAAGGGCCAGGGGTGGCCGGAGGGAGGGGAGAGCAACACTTGTCTCTCTCTCCTCCCTCCCTTCGTGCAGGCACGCTAGGCATACCTTTGCTGGCAGCCAATAAATGGACTGCCACCAATCCCAACGTCTTCCTCTGAGCAGCATGCTGGAACTTCTCACACATGCTCGAGAAATCCCAGTCTGCTGCTCAGAGCTGGAAACAAGGAGCTGGGAGCAGTTGCAGCAGTCTATTTACTTGGCTGGCAGGGCTCAGCATCCCCACCAGCAAAGTAAAAGAGAATTCAGTAGGGGACCCAAGCCCACATTTTGGGAGCCAGTTGTTAAAGTAGCCATGGAGGGCCCTACTTTAACAACCAGCTCCCAAAATTCTTAAAAACTTAACAACCGGCTCTTGCGAGCCTGTGAGAGCCTGCTCCAGCACACCACTGGTTAAGTGACTTGCCCAGAGTCCCAAGGAGCTGCAGTGGGAATTGAACTCAGTTCCCCAGGATCAAAGTCCACTGCACTAACCACTAGGCTACTCCTCCATTCAATGTTAAAAACTAACAATAAAATTTTTAATTCACTATGAGATTTTACAGGGAGCCAATGCAGCGATTTCAAGATTGGAGTAACATGATCATAGCGAGAACCTCCTTAGATCACTCAGGCTATATCATTTTGAACAACTTGCAACACCTTCAGCATATTACCAGTAATTACCGGTAATCCCCATTAACAAACCATTACAATAATCTAACAGTGGATAAACTACAGACTGGACAATTTTACGAAAATTTTCTATAGAAACCAGTGATCTAATATACCATGTAATCCTTAATTTATAAAATACCTTTGTTATAATATTGTCAACCCGATTTTTCATAGATAATGTAGTGTCAAGTTGCACCCCAAAATTTCTAATCTGATGGACAACGGGGATATTAACAGAGTCCATGTTAAAAACTATAGGATAATTTACTCCTTTTGTACCAGAGAGGAAAATAATTTGAGTTTTCAAAATGTTCAATTTCAAACGATTCCCCTACATCCATTGCACTATTTTTGAAAGACATATACTAAATAGCAAATGTGACTAGTATAGGTTATTGAGGAGGAAACGACCTCAGGTGTTTAGCTTTTTCTTGTGAACCATTTTTTCACAGAACTGGCCTTAGAACTTCTTCACCGGTCTTAAAACCTTCAACTGTTGCTAGAATATCTCAGGAAAAAATGTTCTTCTATATAAGCAATATTAGCTTTTGCTTTTCATTTGAAGCTTTCAATTGAAAGGACATCACATAGTATATTGGAGAAAGTGTACAAGCACTTATCTTAATTTATTTAAATTTTTTTTATAACCATTCAAATTTTTACAAGCGACAAAACAACTTGCTGGAAATACAGAGAAAGCAATATGTAGGAATTATTTCAGTCAGGTAACTCTATTCTCTTCCTTAGACCACTAAACAGGGAGAGTCAAACAAGACAAGATCAATCAAACAGTAAACAGAAAAAAAAAACCATGGTATTAACCTGATTATCCCCAGATATTACTCGTCTAATTCATTATTCCACATTGATCATCTGGTTGCTTCTTCAAGGCCAATACGGTATATAATCAAATCATTTCATTGAAAACATACTTATTGTCCAATATTAGTTAGAAATAATACATCTGATTACATTCTTTCTCTTTTAAAAACCAGAAATTATTTAACAATACATTTACTTAAGTCTCTAATTTAAATCCCACTGATTAAAGTAATCCCAGTTTTCACAGGCTTCACTCCTTTTAAAGTAATAATTTGAGGAAATATTTCTGAGGAAAACTTTAGGAGTCATACCTGGAACTCTGGGAAAAACAATAATCTCGATATTAATCATCTATAATAATATTCATTTTATTATTCAAAATTTCTGGTCTATTATCATTTTCAAAATCATAACCACTTCTTGCTCATGTAGAATCATTTGTTATATCAATTTTTACTCTCAAAGGGTTCAGTTGAATTGTCCATGTAACTCTCTAATAAAATTATATCTGAAACAAAATTATTTACTGCCACCGTTAGGTCCCGAAGCGCCTTCCAGATGGTATTCAATGTAACCTCCACGGGAGCCAAAAACTCCAAGTTGATTTCTCATAGGTGTTTAGGAGTGGTTCCGCCGATTCGGGTTCTGCTGTAAATGTCCTCCGTTTCAGCATATACCTCTAACTCACTCTTCCACTCCTTTGGGCATGGTGGTTAAATAATTCAGGAGCGATGGAGTTGTTTTTTCCAGGTCCAAGAGCGTCGACGCTCCTTCGTTGGCGCTAATCAAAGGACTCACCAACCCTTTCATCTGTGGGCAGTTCGTCGTGCAGTGGTCCCGCACTTGCTGCTCAGGGGATAAAACACTGGCCATCGGCGGCTGACCGCCGGTTGTCCCTTTCCTCTCAGTTAAGGTAACTGCAATTGCAGAGAGGAAATTTACATAAAGAAGACGAAACTTCAGAGGGCAGCTGGGCTGTTGGGCATACGAACTTCAGGTCACCATCTTACCACTCTCCCAGTTTGGGACACTCTTTGTCTGTTTCTCCTCAGAGGCCTTTCTGATATGGGTAACCCTTCAGCATAGCCCTCTAAGTCATTGAAACACACAAGCCCCTCCACCCCTACAAGGTGGTGTCCCTTCGGAGGGGACTTCTCTTAATGTAAAGGATTCTCTCAGCAGTTTTCACAACAGAGCATCTCCGTTTCACAAACAGCTTCTTCGGGAGACAGCCATCGGCAATCCATAAATCCTAATTGCCGACTCACTGGTGCTTCCTACTAGCGAGTCTGGTTTAAACATGGTGTTTTTGAAAGGTAAAATCTCAATTTAACAAACGTGTCTTCAAAAGAGTTCTCAACAGGCAATACAAGCTGTATGTCATCAGCATACAACTTGTATTGCACCCCCAAACATCTCAACAATGTGCATAAAGGTAGAAGAAAAAGATTAAATAACACCACTGAAAGACAGGAGCCCTGTGGAACTCCTGTCGAACAAGCCAAAAACTCCAATTTCTCTGTTCCTTCAATCACACAGAACTTCCTATCTTTCAAAAAAGATTTAAACCAACATAGCACAAAGCCGGATAATTCAATTGATTCATGTTGCTGTAAAAATTCATCAAGTTGTTGAAACACAGCACGTTCAATCAATTTTGCAAAAAAAAAAAAAAGGTAATGAAGAGATTGGACGATAATTGTCAATTTGTGTCTGATTAAGATTTGAATTTTTTAGCAAAGGTTTCACTGCTGCTAATTTCAAAAAACTGATGGCATAATGCCCTCTTGTAAAGACACATTAACCATTTGAGTATACAAAAGTAAAAACGGGGCTTTTAATGTTTTCACAATAGAAGGATGTAGATAATCTAATTTACAAAAAGAATTTTTGACAGTCAGCATTATTTTTTCTAATTGCAATTCTGATATTGTAGCAAATCGATACCACAGTTAATCATCACTTAAAGGATTATAGATTTCAACAGGAAGAGGATTATTTTCAAACTGAGAAATAATCTCATCAAATTTCTGACAAAATCTAATAGAAAAATCCTGTGGAGAAATTACCAAATGCTGACTAGGAACTAATGCTAATGACTTTACCACTGCAAACAATCTTTACTGATGAAGGGGCTTCAGCTATTCGTTTATTATAATAGGGATTTTTGAACATTGTCCTGAGTGTATAATAAAAGTCAAGCTGAAAATTATACCTTCTAAGTGGGAAACAAGGACATTCCTTCCATACCCTCTCTGCTCATCTGATGCTTTTTCGTTCTCAACTGATCATCATTCCATTGTACATGATTTATGCACGATACTTCGCATGATTGAAAGAGGGCAATTTCATCTAGCGTGTCTTTAACACTATTATTCCAATCTTCAAACAAACTACTCACACCCTTAATAGAACTGCCTTTAGCCAATCCTGTTTCTAGCATCTTTTTTAAATCACTAACTCCATAGGCCCTCTCCTCATTAATTTGACCTTCTCTTCCCTTAAAGGAGAAAAACCTATGGAGAGTTTAAATTGAATTAAACACATGATCAGACCAAGGGACTATTTCAAGTTTCTTAAAGTACAAGCACCAGATGGACAAGAGCAATCTAAAGATCAAGCAGGTGTCCACCAGAGTGTGTTTTACCCTCAACGTATTGAGACCAGCCTAACGATTCTAAAAAAAATCAGAAAAAATAATACACCATCATCTTGCATAATATTATCAAATTGCAAGTTAAAATCCCCTAAAATAACAGTTTATCTACCGGTAAATTTAAATCCCTAAACACTCAATACGAGGAGATGGATCAGCTAACAAATTCCAGGAGCACAATAACGCAATAATATATTAAGCAGGGGAGATGTTAACAATAATAAATCAACACCTAAAATCAATGGTACCTCTCTCTTTACAAATGCAATGCTCTCATGATAGATAAGCACATAAGTACGTAAGCACTGCCATTCTAGGAAAAGACCAAGGGTCCATCAAGCCCAGCATCCTGTCTCCGACAGTGGCCAATCCAGGCTTCAAGAACCTGGCAACCCCCCCCCCCCCCCCCAAAAAAAAAAATGTTTAATAATGTTGAATGGACTTTCCTTCAGGAATCTGTCCAAACCCCCCCTTAAACTCCGTAAGGCCAGCCGCTGCCACCAACATTTTCCGGCAACAAGTTCCAGAGTCCAACTACACGCTGAGTAAAGAAAAACTTTCTTCTGTTTTAAATCTACATATTCTAGCTTCATCTTGTGGTCCCCTAGTTCTATTATTGTTTGAAAGTGTAAATAAACACTTCACATCTCTCTGCTCTACTCCGCTCATTATTTTGTAGACTTCTATCATATCACCCCTCAGCTGCCTTTTCTCCAAGCTGCCCTAACCTTCTCAGCCTTTCCTCATAGAGAAGTCGTTCCATCCCTTTTATCATTTTCGTCGCCCTTCTCTGCACCTTCTCCAACTCCTTTATATCTTTTTTGAGATACGGCGACCAGACTTGGACACAATATTCGAGGTGCGGTCGCACCATGGAGCGATACAGCAGCATTATAACATCCTCGTGTTTGCTTTCCATCCCTTTCCTAATTATACTCAACATTCTGTGCGCTTTTTTGGCCGCCGCAGCACACTGAGCAGAAGTTTTCAACATCTTGTCAACGATGATTCCCAGATCCCTTTCTAGGTCTGTGACCCCTAACGCGGAACCTTGCATGACATAGCTGTAATTCGGGTTCCTCTTACCCACATTCATCACTTTGCACTTGTCAACATTGAACTTCATCTGCCACTTGGACGCCCAATCACCCAGTCTCGCGAGGTCCTCCTGTAATCTTTCACACTCCTCCTGCGACTTGACGACCCTGAATAACTTTGTGTCATCTGCGAATTTAATTACCTCACTAGTTACTCCCATCTCTAGGTCATTTATAAATATGTTAAAAAGCAGCGTTCCCAGCACAGACCCCTGCGGGACCCCACTAACTACCCTTCTCCATTGAGAATACTGACCATTCAATCCTACTCTCTGCTTCCTATCCATCAACCAGCTCTTAATCCATAGTAATACCCTACCTCAGATCCCATGACTCTCCAGTTTCCTCTGGAGTCTTTCATGAGGTACTTTGTCAAACGCCTTCTGAAAATCCAGATACACAATATCCATTGGCTCCCCATTGTCCACATGTTTGTTCACCCCCTCAAAAAAATGCAGTATATTGGTGAGGCAAGACTTCCCTTCACTAAATCCGTGCTGACTTTGTCTCATCAGCCCATGTTTTTGTATGTGCTCTGTAATTTTATTCTTAATAATAGCCTCTACCATTTTTCACAGTATCGACATCAGACTCACCGGTCTATAATTTCCTGGATCTCCTCTGGAACCCTTTTAAAAAATTGGCGTAACATTGGCTACCCTCCAGTCTTCCGGTACCACACCTGATTTTAGGGATAGATTGCATATTACTAACAGTAGCTGTACAAGTTCATTTATCAGCTCTATTAATACTCTGGGATGAATACCATCCGGTCCTGGTGATTTACTGCTCTTCAGTTTGCAGAACTGACCCATTACATCCTCCAAGTTTACAGTGAATTTGTTTAGTTTCTCTGACTCGCCTGCTTCAAATACCCTTTCCGGCACCGGTATCCCTCCCAAATCCTCCTCGGTGAAGACCGAAGCAAAGAATTCATTTAATTTCTCCGCTATGGCTTTGTTTTCCCTGATCGTCCCTTTAACACCACTGTCGTCCAGCGGCCCAACCGATTCTTTAGCCGGCTTCCTGCTTTTAATGTATCTAAAAAAAAATTTTACTATGTATTTTCGCTTCTAACGCTAACTTTTTTTCTAAGTCCTTTTTAGTCCCCCCTTATCTCCGCTTTGCATTTGGCTTGACATTCCTTATGTTTTATCTTATTATTTTCAGTCGGTTCTCTTCTCCATTTTCTGAAGGATTGTTTTTTGGCATTAATGGCTTCCTTTACCTTACTGCTTAGCCACGCCGGCTGACGTTTGATCTTTTTTCCTCTTTTTCTAATATGTGGAATATATTTGTCCTGTACCTCTAGGATGGTGTTTTTGAACAACATTCAAGCCTGATGCAAGTTTTGTACCCTGCGAGCTGTTCTTTTTAGTCTTTTTATCACCGTTTTTCTCATTTTATCGTAATCACCTTTTCTAAAGTTAAACACTAGTGTATTTGATTTCTCTTAAGGACATCATGATAATGTCACCCCTTCACCATCTCAGAAGTACTGTGTGACAACATCATTACAAAGCATAGGCTAGACACCAATAAATAATCTTGGTTTTTGTACAACTGGAACAGCTTCATGAAAACATCTCCTGATTTAATTTTAGATACAGACTGATAACTTAATTGTTGCAGGTGCACTTACTGGTGTGAGATTGGCAGCAAGGCCAGTGCAAGGGGTAAATGAGTGTTGGGCTCACCCCAACAACACTGACTTGTTTGTTGCTTCCCACCACCCTTTTCCTTCCATTAGTGGAAGCCTAGCAGTTAGAAAAGTGAGCTAAGAGCCAGAGAAACTAGGGCTCAAATCTCACTCAGGTTCTTTGTAACAACAAGCCACTTAGGGGCCCTTTTACTAAAGGGTGTTAAGCCCTTACTCCCAGATTCTATATAGTGCGCTTAGATTTAGGTGCCAAAATTGGCATGGATTCTATAACACCGCTTGTAACTTAATTGGCTTAACAAGTAAATGAGCGCTGATAACAGCACTTAACAAGCAATAATGAGCACTAATTGACACTGATTAGAATTTAGGTGCACAACTCGCTAAGCATACTCTGTAACGATGTGCACTGAACTTCTAAAGCGCAAAGGAAAAAGGGGCGTGGTTATAGGCAGGGAAATGGGCATTTCATGGGCGTTCCAAAATTTAGGTGCCTAGTTATAGAATATGGCCCAGTGCGCCTAAATCTACACACTGAGATTTACGTAAATGGCGTAAATGGATGTGCACAGATATCGGCGCTGAAATATCATCTAAGCATATTCTATAATCAGTGCCTAAATCTAGGTGCCGATTATAGAATACACTTAGTCGGCACTGATTTCAGCGCTGATTTTTTATGTGCCATATATAGAATCTCCTCCTTAATGTGCAGTTACTGTGCAAATACAGGCTAATGTGCAAAACACATTAAGGGGTTTTGCAGTAGTGTTGCCTGTTTTGAACACATTAAACCACTGTTACCTCATTTTTCAGATTTTTTCCCTCAGGGGTTTTGGCATGGGCAGAGAGAGGCAGTAAGTTATCCCATGTTAACTCTTAGCAGGTACTACACATGATTGGGCATGATGGAAAGATCAGGCAGACACATTGCAGGAGAGTAGGTTTAGCCATGACAGCACTTAGATTTTCAATAAATAAAATATATAACTTAAAACAAATAAGATTATGAGAAAAAAGAAGTTAAAAAAAAAAGAAAGTAAACTGAAAATCTTATTCCTATTATTCTCTGCCATTTATGCTATAGTTATGAGCAATGACATCAAAGTGTTTAATACTGACCTTTCTTTCCTTATTTAGGGCCTCTTTTTTTAATTTTTATTTATAAGAATTTAATTTTACAAGCATTATAATAACTTGCCAGAAATACAGACAAATAATACAAACAATTATTTCAAATAGGTAATTATAAACTCTTCCTTAGACCACAAAATAGGGAGAGTGAAACAAGACAAGGAGATCAATTAAACAACAGTAAACAAAGAAAACATGGTGTTAACCTGATTATCCCAGTTATTTATTATCTGAATCATTATTCCACATTGATTGTCTGGTTGGCTTCTTCAAACCAAAAACGTGTATAGTCAATTTATTTTGTTGGAAACATACTTATTGTCAATATTAGTGGAATAATTACCTCCTGATTTCATTTTTTCTCTTTTAAAACCAGAAAATTGTTAACAATACAAACACTTGAGTCTCTAATCAATTTCCCACTGATTACGGTAATCCCAGTTTCACAGGCTTCCACTCCTTTTGAATAAATATACTAAGAGGAATCATTTCAGAGGAAAAACTTTAGAGTCATACCCGGAACTTTTGGGGAAAACAACAATCTCAATATTAATCATTTGTAATAATATTCATTTTATTCAAATTTTTTATGGTCTATTATCATCTTCAAAATCTAACCATTTCCTATTCCTGTAGAACTTAATTTGCCATATCAATTTTTCATTCTCAAAGGATTCAATTAGATTATCCATGTGGCTCACTAATAAGATTATATCAGAAGCAACTTATTTACTACCACCGTTAGGTCCTGGAGCGCCTTCCAGATGATATTCAATGTAACCTCCACGGAAGCCAAAAACTCCAAGCTGATAGCTCTTGCGGGTTTAGGAGTGGCACCGCCGACATGAGTTCAGCCTGTAAACGACTTCCGTTTCAGCATACACTCCTAACTCACTCCTCCACTCCTTGGACATGGTGGTTAATGATTCGTGAGCGATGAAGTTGTTTCCAGATCCAAGAGTGTCGACACTCCTTCGCCGGCGCTAATCAAAGGACTCACCAACCCAGTCATCTGTGGGCAGCTCATCACGCAGCAGTCCCACACTTGCTGCACAGGGGACAAAACACTGGCCATCGGCGGCTGACCCCCCGATTGTCCCCTTCCTCTCAGTTAAGGTAACTGCAATTGCTGAGAGGAAATTTCAAGTAAACAAAGACAAAACTTCAGAGGTCAGCTGGGCCGTTGAGTGTACGAGCTTCAGGTCGCCATCTTTTCACTCTCCCTAATTGGGACACTCTTTGTCTGGTTTCTACTCAGAGGCCTGTCTGATATGGGTAACCCTTCAGCATAGCCCTCTGAGTCATTGAAACACGGAAGCCCCTCCACCACTAACAAGGTGGTGTCCCTTCGGAGGGGATTTAGGGCCTCTTTTAACAAGCTGCACTAGCTGCACAAGCCGCACTAGCCAGTGCAGTAATGCCAATAAAGCCCATTCACTTTGAATAGGCTCTGTTGGCATTGCCACACAGGAAACTGCAAGTGAAGCTTGATAAAAGAGGCTCTTTGAGTCCCTGTTTACTAAGGAGCATTAGAGTTTTTAACGTGCCTACAATTAATGCACGCACTAACCTTGTAGGCGCCTATAGAGATATTGGAGACACGTACATGGTTAACGCCACAACATGGTTTAATGCGCGTAAAGACGCTAATGCGCCTATAATGCGACTTAGTAAACAGGACCCTTAGTTAATAGCTGTTGGTCAATCCCAATTGCCTATTTTTCTCAGTCATTATTTAATAGGCAAATCTATGGAAACATGCCACCGAATTTC
The DNA here is from genome assembly GCF_901765095.1 of Microcaecilia unicolor. NCBI lineage: Eukaryota > Metazoa > Chordata > Amphibia > Gymnophiona > Siphonopidae > Microcaecilia > Microcaecilia unicolor. The sequence goes on from NC_044041.1 coordinate 158,805,243, forward strand.
AAAAGTTTTGATGCAGAGTTTTCTAACTCTTGCCACAGACTTTCACCCTTGGCTGTCAAACTGGAAATGTGGCCACAGCATTTTGTTACTGTATGTGGCAGGAAGAAAGTGTTATTTGGGGAAGTGATTATAAAAAGCCCTACAGGTAACAGAGTGACAAATAATTTGTTAAAATAGTCTATCAAGATGCATTCTCTATTACCATGATTAATAGCCTTGTCCTGTCCCTTCCAGTGTCTGATTTCAACTATCATATCCCTCCCAGTCCCCCAGGGGATTTCTGCCTGTTCAGCTCTGCCTTCCCAACTGTTTAATAACATGTGAGATATGGTGAGAACCTGACTCCTGTCATGTCTTCACTTGCAGGCCTGATGGGTATGGTAGAGTGTGGGCTTGCATAAACAGCTGAAATCCTGGGTGAAGAACCAGGTTTAGGATAGACCCTCTCAGGATAAATGAATGAAGGACAGCCGAAGCAGATTAAAAAAGAGCAAGTGGGGAAAGGAGAGACTGCAGAGCATAGAAGAGATTGAAATATACTTCTCTTCTGTTTGCGATAGGATTTTTAAAAAAAGCATGCATAGCTTTTATTATAATATCTCTGATTATTCAAGCTGCAGCCAACCCCATGACTAGGTCAGTCAGACAGGCTGTGGTGACAGACTTATCTTCTTCTTGTGAAGATTCTAAAATAGCAGAAACATCTAACAGCAGAGCAGGACTCGCCTCCAATCCAGGCATCTGCATAAGATAGTATATCTTCTTTAAAGGTGGGGAAGTAGATCCTGGATATCAAGTACTGTAGTTATAAATTTGACAAATTTATAGAGGAAAAATTTGATTGAGGAAAATTCAAAAATTTCGAATTAAGGCTCTTACTGTAATTTTCCAAATTCTCAATTTTCCTCAATATCAAACTGTTATCTTTAGTCATATTACATAAGAACATAAGAGTAGCCATATTAGGTCAGACCAATGTAGAGACTTGCATGGGAATAGGGTTTGCAAGAATCCCGCAGAACCCACGGGCTTCCCGTAGGGACGGAAGCAGTTCTGTGCAGTGGCGTAGCTAGGGTAGTTGACACCCGGGGCTGGTCATTTTTTAACACCCCCCCTCCAAAATCCAGTACTAGGCATGCCAAGAATACAAAACACTCAGGACATATAGAGCAATTTTACCATACAATAAGCAGTCATTTCTACAAGTCACACAAGGAAAGGAAAGCATCTTAAACACTACAATGAGCACCAGAACATCAATTCACCTACTGTAAAACGGAACCAAACAGAATAGTACAGATCATCGATCCTGCACAGTCAATGTCAACTGAAAGCCATGTCTTTTTCACAAACACAGATATACCCTAATCCACTATAGAATAAGTAATCACAAACTTTCTATTTAGACAAAAGATGCCAGACTCTGCATACAATGCAACACCCCAGCAGAAACAGAAAATATATTTTGCACAGTACTAGGGGACAGCAGATGTAAATTTGAAAAAAACTAACAAGTACCAATCACCACTTTACAAATTAACAAATAGAAATAAAACAAATATAGAAAGTAAAATAATACCATTTTTATTGGACTAATACTTTTAGCTTTCAGAGGCCAAAACCTCCTTCCTCAGGTCAATACAGTATAGTGCTATTACAGTATCCTATCCTGACTGAGGAAGGGGGTTTTGTCTCCGAAAGTTAGTCAAAATGTATTAAAATTAGTCCAATAAAAGATTACCTTGTTTACATGTTCTATTATAAACATTTATTAATACAGCTACAATACTACTTTATCCTAAAGCAAAAAAATACAAATATATATTTTATTTACAGTTTGTTGTCTCTGGTTTCTGCTTTCCTCATCTTCTTTTCACTGTATTCCTTCCATCCAGCATGTCTCATTTTCTCTCTGCCATCCAGTGTCTGCCCTCTCTACTGTCCCCTCCATCCAATGTCTGCCCTCTCTCCCTGCCCCTTCCATCCACATATGCCCTCTATTACCCCTTTCATCCACCATCTGCCCCTGTCTGCCCTCTCTCTCTCCCTTCCATCCACTGCCTGCCCTTTCTCTCTGCCCCTTCAATCCACCATTTGCCCTCCCTCTCCCATCCATCCAGGGTCTGCCCTCCCTCTCGCTCCTCCTTCCATCCAGGATCTGTCCCCTCTCTCTGCCCCTTTGTATCATCCCCCAGTTCCAGCCCCCTTATCCCACCTGCCCCTAGTTCTAGCCTCAGCCAACATCTCCAGCTGCCCCTCCCTTTTCAGCCCCCAGTTTCAGCTCCACTATCCCACCAGTCCCCAGTTTCAGCCCCAGCCGTTTTCTCCCACGAGTCCCGAGCTTCAGCCCCCAACCACTTCTCCCTGTCCCCTTTTCAGCCCCCAGTTTCAACCCCAGCTCTTTTCTCTCACCAGTCCGAGCTTCAGCCCCAGCCACTTCTCCCTGTCTCTTTTTTCAGCCCCAGTCCCCACAGTTTCAGCCCCTGCCCCTTTTCAGCCCCCAGTCCCAGTACTAGCCCCCTTTATCCCACCTACCCTCCTTTTCAGCACCCTGTTCCAGCCCCCTTCATCCACATGCCTTGCATTAGGGCCCCCATTTTGAGCCCTAGACCCATTCTCCCACCTGACCCAGGCATGCCCCATTTTCCCACCAGCCCCAGGCATGGCCCCCATTTTCCCTCATGACCCCTCTCAGACCCCAGTTCCAGCCCCCCTTCTCCCATCTGAGAACCCCCCTCCCTCCCCACCCCACCCCACCACACCTCAGTCCCCTTCTCCCCTCTGAGAACCCCTCCCCTCCCCCACCCCCCTTCTCCCATCTGAGAACCCCCTCCCCACCCCCATCTGAGAACCCTCTCCCCACCCCACCCCTCTCCCATCTGAGCCCCCCCCCCCGACCCGACCTGCCTACCAGCTCCGTCGACAACAACGCCCTCTTCTCCTACCACCACCCTGCCTTTAAAAAAAAATCAGTGAAGCGGCGTGGCAGGCAGCGCCTCGCATCTGCCCTGCTTGTAAAAGAAGCAATCTCCTCCTCGTCATCGGGCCTTCTCTCACTGTGTCCCGCCCTCGCGGAAATAGGAAGTTACCTCAGAGGAAGGCGGGACACAGTGAGGAGCCCGACGATGATGAGATTTGCTTCTTTTTACAAGCAGGGCAGGCATGAGGCGCTGCCTGCCATGCCGCTTCACTGATTTTTTTTTAAAGGCAGGGTGGTGGCAGGAGAAGAGGGCTGGCGTTTGTCGACAGAGCTGGTAGGCAGGTAGGGACTGCAGCGCCAGCAGCCCTTGGGTGGAAGCAGCAGGAGCACCCCACCCACTGACACCCGGGGCGGACTGCCCAACCTTGCTACACCACTGGTTCTGTGGGGTTCCCATGGGGATGGAAGCTGTTCCTGCAGGGTTCCCATGGAAATGGAAGCCGTTCCTGTGGGATTCCCGTGGGAGTGTACACTGCACTTGCACCAGCCTCTCACTTATCTTGTACCTAGTTCTTTGAGTGCTGTCTCCTCCTCCTCCTCCTCCTCCTCCTCCTCCTTGCTTTAACAGCACAGATGCAGAAAGTCTCCATTAAGGAGGTGGTACAGACACAAATGGTGACAGAATTAAAAAAGGCATGGGATGAACACAGAGGATCTCTAATTATAAAATGGAAGTTATAAAAAACCTAAACTTAAATGGCTGCATGTGTGTGGATGCGTCGAGTGACGCTTAGATGGTGACTCTGGCTGTGATGAACTAGGGCCAATACCGGGCAGACTGTATGGTCTGTGTCTCAATTTGGCAATCTGGTTTAAGATGAGCTAGACAGCGACTTTAGTAGCTGGAACATGAGGACAGTGCTGGACAGACTTTTACAGTCTGTTTCCCGCAAATGAGAAGACAAATAGGCTGGAGTGGGCTTCGATGACAACTCCAGCAGTTGGAACGTAAGGATAGGGCCAGGTGGACTTCTATGGTCTATGTCCCAGAAATGCTAAAGAAAGGACCATAATCAAGTATATGATATTACATTCATGTTGATTTAATTATGAATTGGTTAATGAGCATGACTATTGAGCAGACTGGACCGTTCAGGTTTTATCTGCTGTTCCTTAATATTAATCCACTCTGCTGCCGGGCTGATGTGCAGACCTCAGCTTTGACGCAGGCAAAAGCATCCGATGTCACCTGACCTACTGGTGTGTGCATGTGGCGACCTCTCATCACAGTGCCAGTGAATCATAGACAAGTCTTACATGTGCTCCAGAGTGTTCCAAGTTCCAACTTCTGTTCCTTACTTGCCTACAGTGCTGTGGCTCGAACCCAGAGGATAGAGAGGGGGGAGGGGGGCGACTGGAATTCTTTTTATATGCCATTAAATTCTTGTGGGGACAGGTTAAATTCTTGCAGAAACGGGTGAGGATGGCTAAGATTCCAGCAGGAATGGGTGGGAATGGTAAGATTAGAGCAGTGACGGGCAGGGAATTGGTAAGATTTCTGTTCCATGCAACACTGCCAAAATAGAAAGACTATGAAACTAGCATTGGACATCCTTATTAAGAAAAAGATATTCTACAAGTAGCATTCCTGTTTTCACTGCTTTTTATGCTGGCAGGGAAAACCAATAGAGTCCAATCATTGGAGGAAGCATGGCGCCTGCTATGTGATGCTGATTTGACCATGACTACACTCCCACCGTATCAGTGGTGCCTATAGCGAGAGTGAAATTATGTCAGTGGCAATGAGTCCCAAGCAAACCCAGGAAGCCAAAAGCATGTCATCGGACAATCTGGAGTAAATTAGAGACTGATGATCTGACCTATTAGTATTTTATTATTATTATTATTATTAGCATTTGTACTAGCGCTACCAGACGCACGCAGCGCTGAACACCTGACACAAAGAGACAGTCCCTGCTCAAAAGAGCTTACAATCTAAGTAATACAGACAAACAAGACAGTTACAGGTGAGGGAAGTAATGGTGAGAAGGGAGGAAGTATTCTTAAGACAGACTTGGGCCGAGTTACAGATGGCTATTTTTTAAATATGGTATGTGTGCGGGGGCGTTCCAAGATGGCGGCACACAGTTGAGCGAGCTCTGACCTCTCTGAAATCGACGAGCTGTAAAAAATAATTCTTCCTACCTATGCCACACACCAAAAGGAAAGGTACGGTCCGGGTGAAGCTTCGACACCCCGGACCTCATTCCCCGCATCAGCTGTCGATTGAGCGGTTTACCTCGCGAATTTCTCTCCAAACCGCCCGAGAGTGTTATCTGCTGTCCTCCAGAGTGGGGAAACTCTGGGGGACTTGGGCCTTGATGTTACGCTTTCTCTCCGGCGATAGACCCCACCGCCCCACTCAGAAGAATGCCAGATCCAGAGAGGTTCCCTCGAGACCGAAGAGGTTGTCGTTGTTGAGCCCCTAATCGAAGGTGCTGGAAATGGCGGGGCCAGACGGGTTGCAAAGGCCAACAGGCCCAAGCATTGATTGGAAGCATTTAAAATCAGCTCCTGGCTCGGTGTCGTTGGAGAACATATGGATTGTTCTCCAACAATTGGCTGTGAACGGGGAAAAATCTACGAAAGAACTTTCTTCATTAGTAAGTACAATGAATACTTTTTCTGAATCTCTGACTATTATTAAGAAGGAATTTACTATTCAAACTATAGAGCTCAATCAAGATGTGAAAAAGTTACAGGACTTATCTTCAGAAATGATAAAGACAAATTATAATAACAAGAAAGATTGATCAAATTGAAAATTATAATTGAAGATTAAATTAAGGATATTGAACTTTCCAAGAGAGATAGGAGTATCACCATTAGATGCCTTTAAAAAATACTTAATTGAAATTTTGCAATATACCTCAGAAACTTTGCCTCCAGTAAATCAAAATGTACTATATAAGAAGCAAATCTCCTTGGAAGGTGTATCTTCAACTGGTAAACCTATAAGTGAAGTGGAGAAAACAACATTAAACGTATCTGAACCTGTTGGAGCTACTATATCAGATCAATCAGAAAGAATGATTTTAATGGTTCAATTTGTTTTTCAGCAGGACGTTGAAGCTATTAAAAGATTGTATTTTTGTCGAATGAATGATTTGTTCTATGGTAAAACAATACGTATATTTCAGGATGTTACGAAGCAAACACAAGACATTAGGAAGACCTTTTTGAGCATGAGAAAAGAGACCTAGGAATTGTGTGCCTCTTTCTTTTTGAACTATCCCAAGTAAATGCATTGTGAAATATGAAGGTTTAAAATATATATATTTTTCAGCCAGAACAGTTAAGAGTATTTATTGATTCAAGGAAGTATAAAATTTCTATGCTCTAGCCAATGGTGTAAGTTATAAGAATTTAAGGAAGAAAATGCGTGCAAAGTCTGTTCCTTACTATTAGTTCAATTTATATTTTCCCCAATATTCTTAATAATGCCCCCTTTCCATTTTGTGATATAAAAAAGGCATTAATTTATCCTCTTAAGAATGTATTTATGGGATGATGTAATTCCATTACTGTTTTCTGTCTGATTTTCTGAAGCAAAGATTGTCTTGTATTGTAAAGTTTTTGAAATTATAAAAAAAATATATATATATGGTATGTGTGCATATGGGAAGTGTGATTTTGGAGATGGGACATGCTTGTGTTGGGCAGATAGTAGTGGGTGAGGAGCAGGTGCTGGAGGGTCAGTTGGGACCTCTTAATTCCAATCTGGGTATTGGTTCTACCTGGATTGACGGGGGAAAATGAATACCAGTAAATTGGGAAGTGTGGTAGTGGATCTTTGGGTAATTTGGGGGTTAGGGGCTTGGTTGGGGGAAAGGGTTGGTTAGGGGTTGTTGTATGGTGGATTTCAAGTTTCATTGTATACAAGCAAAAAGGCCTGTTTTGGAACATATGAACGGGCCCTAGGAAGGCTGTCGTCTAAGCATTTTCTCATCTCTCTCCCCTGCCCTCCCCTCCATGTCGATCGATTCTCCCCCTCCCCTCCTCTGCTGTCACGCTTCTCGCCTTTCATGAACAGTGAGCCCTTGGACCACTACCGATGGCCGGCAGTGGCAGGAGAACCCCTCAAACAGGCAGCAAGGCACAGACCGGACTGGAGCAGCGGGACAGGAGTAGCAGCAGAGGCAACCAAGCTGGAACAGGCAGAGCAGGAACCGCAGTCTTCACCTGCGCTTAGCCACGTTTCTCCAGGAGTTGAGCCCCTGGGTGCAGGCGGCCGGTAGGGCTTACCAGGACAGTGCAGGGGCTGGACTGGAACAGAAGCACCGGCAGCGAGCAGGAGGAAAGTCCACAAATCAAACAAGGTCTTGGGCAGGCAGCAGCAGAAGAATAAGCCAGTAAACAGACAAGGTCTAACTGACACAAAAGTAGCAAAGTAGCACTGCAACAAAACTCTCACAGTCTAAGACTACACTGAGGACCTCTGTTGCAAGGCAAACTAGCAAGCTTCCAGGTGGTTATAAAAGCAAACAACAAGGGAGTTCACCAGGTAAGGATGCTGCTTGGTTCCAAAAATCCAAGCCAGTCTGGAAGGCTGGAAAACCTGGACGGACCGGCATGACTTCTGGAACATGGGAACTGGCAAGTAGTTAGTCCACCTCAGCTACCAGGTCTCGCCAGCAGGGGGCGAGATGAATGAGAGCCTTAAACATGGGCAAAATCATAACATCTGCCCTCCATCCCATCTCATCCATGTCCAGCAATCCTTCCCTCCCCTCCATACCTGAGGTCGCAGCGGCGGCAGGCTCGGCTCGTGTCACCTCCATCCTTCCCTTGCCTTCCCTCTCTGTGTCCCGCCCTCCTCTGATATAATTTTGTCTTTCCACGAGGGCAGGACACAGAGGGAAGAGAACGCTGGAGGCAAGCTGACGTAAGCTCATTAGCATACGTTTACGAACCCAGTGAGCCAGCCATCCAGGGACGCAGATTGACCAATTATTATATAGAGAAATGAGTAGATCTACAGGAATTTTTTTCTGGTGCAATGTTTCAGGATGTTCACAATGAATATTCATGAGACAGATTTGCATGCAACATAGGCAAATATAGAATTGAAATTAAGGCACAAAGATAGCCAAATCCAAAGATCACAGTATCTCAGATCTGAAATTTATTGTCTTTAAGGTATTCAATTCTTCATGGAGAGGTGGTGATTTTGATACTACTACTACTACTACTATTTAACATTTCACACAATTACTTAGGGAAGAACAGAGAGCTATCTTTGATCTGAACTCACTGAGGGGGTCTTTTACTAAAGCTTAGCTCGAGTTATCTGCAGCAGGGTCCATTTTATTTCTATGGGCCCTGCTGCAGGTAAGTCAAGCTAAGATTTAGTAAAATACCCCCTGAGTCCACATGGCTTAAACATGGCTTTAGAATTGGTACACTTTCTGTAACCATCAGCCTTCATATAGGTGCGTGCAAGTACAAATATATGTGTAAGGTAGAAACATACAGACATCCACATCTTTAAGTCATATGTGTGCTTTGATTTTGACTGCACTGTTTTTGATATGGATATGTGTTTCCAGTTATCTCCTTCCATACATTTAGCTGACACCTTCAGGTAACACTGTGTATATTGTATTTCTTCTGGTAAGCACCACTACCCTTACTTTTTTCACCTTAGTGACTTCATAGGTTCTCATTTGTACTGGGTTTGGGTAGCATCTGTCTGTCATCACACTGTCTGTCTTCCATGTTAATTACAGCCAGACATTGTTGGTATTTTCCTATATAGCAATTTTGGTGCCTTTTTTTCCACTGGTGTGGCATTCTATGTACTCCATGTTCACTTTTATGTTTACCTCTACCGGTGTGTTACTTTTATTTAATTTCTGATGTACCTATGACTGGGCTTAAGTATCTCTTTTTTCTTTAGCATTTGACCAGATCGCTTGGTTTGTCCCTTGGCAATAGAGGCTTTGCACTTCCCTTTGCTGATATGTTGCCTACTTATATGTTCTTCAGATTTGGTTCATTTTTTTTATGGTTCCCCCTTTTTTTTGGTCCCTTTTACAATTTATGTTTTCTCTCCACGAGAACAGTTAGTCCATTATTCTGTATCAGTCCTGAGGGTCTCTCAGTTTCTTTATGGATTTTTTTTTATTTGTTTCTTTTCCATAAGGTATGATTCAAAAGCACCTTACCTAGAATGGGTTTCTCCTATTCCTTTTTTTTTTTTCATCAGTGTGTTTCATCTTTTTTTTTATCAGTTTGTGCATACATGATTATTCGTTTTTGCAATTGCACATTTCCCATAACTTTCCCAACACTTTTTTACATTTCCAGCGGCACTTTTCAGACAGTTTTTGCCCGATTACATTTCTTTTTCTTCTGTCTTGATTCTACCTCAGCTTGCGGCGAGTTTGTATACTTATTACAATATGCAGAGTTTACTTTTCTTTCTTTATATTAGGCTTTTAGGGTTTCACTCTTTCAAGGTTCAATTTTGTACTTTTTTTTTCACTTTCCAGCATGGACCCTTTTGGGCTGCTGTATTTCCTCGCTGTAAGTATTGCTGGTCTTGCTCTTTTCACAGTCCTATACGGTGTCTCACATTGGCGTTTTGTTGAATATATTTTTTCTCTGCAGCTAGAGTTATCTTCATGGTACTTCCAACCATTTTTTCTACTTGTTTTATTAAGGTCTCTCTCACATTTTTTTTAAAAGGTATTTTGTTTTTTAGTGTCTCCTTTTTTGTTTTTAGTATCTTCTTTATGTTTGTCCACATTATAGGGTTTCTATTCCTGGTCCCATCATTTCACTTGGTTTTTCTAATCACACACCTTTTCTTTTATTTGCACATCTGCCACAGCTATTTAATATATGATTTTGCAATCTGGTCTTTGATACAGTTGCTATACATGTATGGTTTACATATGTATTATGGTTCACTGTGATTACATTCTGATGCATCTTATTTAATTTATTTTCTTTTAATTTGTTCATTTGCATTTTTTATCTTTTAAGTTGTTTTGTTATTTATGATCACATAACCTTTGGCATATTTTTACTCTTTTACATTTTTAATTCTATTGTTCCAATTTTTATCATCACATGTAGTATGCATTTTTAACCATATATATTTTCTGTTGATGTATGATATACTTGTATATGTTTTTTAGAAACTTTATCTGACCCCTGAGGAAGGTGGCGATTGATTACACCGAAAACACGGACCGTGTTGGGTCCCTTTGTTCAAGCATCAAATAAAGCGCCATATAAGCACTACTTCCTGCGTCGGAGTGTCTGTGGTCAACCTGTACTTCATTTTGATTGCAAATACAAAAGGGATCATCTCGATTACACCCAAGGATATGTCTTCCCATGGATGAATCGCAATTGTAAGTCATGTAGGAATTAAAAATAATAAAAAAGTGACCTTTGAGTGTAACTCGGGTGTGAACCCACGTGACAAGATGGTGGCACGTTAGTTTGTGGCTTGTGTGAGCTCCGGAGTTCAGCTTGCCGAAAACTCTTACCTTCTAAGAATGGCCCCATACAAAGCGTAAGGGAACGGTTAGGGCAGGAACCTCGAAGCCTAGGCCTCGCATTGGGCAGCAAACAATGGAGAGATACGCCACAACGGCACTTACCCAGGTTTCCGGGGATAGTCCTGCAACCTCTCTGGAAGGAGACCATGAGGGTATGGGACTCAATGTCACTCTTTCTCCCCCGGAACTCGAGCCACCGCCCCAACCCGAAGGGCGCCTTCTCCAGACGGGGTTCTTGCGACCGGGATCGGCTGCACAAGGACCCGCGGATCGAGGAATGGAGACGGCGAAACCCGATGGAGGAAGAAGGGAGGAATCCCTACTCCTGAGCTGAGAGTTCTAGTTGTTAAACCTGTGGCGGGTGACGCTGGAGAGTATTTATGGAAGCTCTCCAGCGCTTGGACATCTCAGTAGCCAACTCTACAAAAGAAATCTCGTCTCTTGTGAGTAAAGTAGATTCACTTTATAACACTATGGAAAATACAAAACAAGAATTTGCTCTCAATTGGTGGAAGTTAAACAAGAAATGAAGATTCTACAGGAATTAATTCACAACTGTTAAAGATAAGACTTTTATTCACCGGAAAATAGAACAGATTGAAAACTTTCACCCGCAGATTAACATTACGTTTTTTGAACTTTCCAAGTCCTTAGTGGTTAGCCCATTAGAAGCATTTAAGAAATATCTACAAGAAACTTTACATTATTCTCCTGAAATGTTTCCCCCGATAAGTAAGATATACTATATTCAATCAAAAAAAGTGTCTGAAATTCAATCAGGATACAACCATTGAATCTTTAAATCAAAATAAGGACAGTTTGAATTTGTCTGAGCTTCTAGCGACTTCTATGACCGAGGATTCTGAAAGATGTACTTATAGTGACTTTTGTATTTGAGCAAGACCTAGAATCGGTTTAAACGTTATACTTTAGAATGCAAAAGCCCTTTTTTTGGGCAAAAAGGTATGGATGTTCCCAGATGTGACTAAACCTACTCAAGAGCGACGGAAAGTTTTCTTAGCTCTTAGAGCTGAAACATTAGCTCTGGGGGCATCTTTCTATCTTAATTACCCCTGTAAGTGTGTGGTTAAAGTACCTAGGGATAAAGTACATATTCTTTCAACCTGAACATCTTAGTGAATTTGTTAAAGTTAAGAAATTGGCTACTGGTTAATACCAGCTTCTAGTCGAGAATAATGTTTAGACGGATAGGTGCGTGTTAAGCTATACATCTGCTATAATGTTTTTTTCTTTTCCTCTTAAGACTTCTCCTGTTATTTTCCTTTCATGTGATCCCCCATTTTTGTGGTCTACGGAAGATGAGTGAAAAAATTTTTTTTTACTATTTGCATGTTATGATTTCAAAATATGTATCTGTATTACCTATTCAAGTTTACAAATGGCTTGTAAAAAATTTTTAAAATGGAAAAAAAAAAAAAAGTGACCTTTATTAATTCTTTAAGCTACTCTTCAGGTGAAGACAATGCCCAGATACCACTGAGCACTGAGGGAGTGTTAAGCTCTGCTAACACGAGCTCTTTTTTTATCAACAGTCACACCAACACATATGGGGAAAGGGACAGCTCCTGTAATAGGAGGCAAGGCCCCACAGACAGAACAAGAAGAGTTAGTGTTTAATATATCTTCTAAAGTACTTATACAAGCACAGCGGTCCATTTTGCAATTTGGTATGTCTTTTGTGCCTGTTATATTTTTTGATGATTTTTGATCTTAGAAGGTATTTACAATGATTTCTCAGGAAACTTAGGCTACAATTATTTTTTGGATGAAATGAGGGCATGTTAGATAATCAGGAGCCCATGTATTTTTCTCAGGTTTATAGATTACCATCCATGGTGCCTCTGGGACCTGTTGATGCTATTATTGATACTCAGAAAGTGGTTTGAGTTAAATGTGGTGATTGTGTGTAAATAATAGAAGAAAAAGCCTCTGTATCCCCGGTCAAAATTTTCACTTTTATATGACTCATGGGGTGGACTCTTCATTGACTAAAAAAAACTCCAATTCTTTCATATTTACGTTTTAAGTTTATATTTTATAAATACCTCTAGGCAAATGATGCCTGATTCATATGCAACTTTTGTAATTAAACTAGTAAAAGAAGTCCGTTTCAGAGCAAATGAAACGGGCGCTAGCAAGGTTTTTGTCGCCAACACCCCCCCTCCGTCCCTGGGCAACCCCTTCGTTGTTCTGGCATTGCTCCGCCCCCAACGTCATGACGTTTGACGCGGAGGGCGGGGTCCAGAGCGATTTCCCACCCCCCTACCTCCCTGCCTCCCTCCCTGCCAACCCCTTTGTTGTTCTGCCATTGCTCCGCCCTCAAGGGCGGGGCCCGGAGCGATTTTGGTGGCTTCACCACCACGAGCCTTCGAACCTTTTGAAGGAAGTCAGAGCTTGGCTTCACTGATGTCAGTGTCCTCAGAACGTTGAGGGTGAGTTTTATTATAGTAGATTTGAGCATATATCACTTATCTTGATTGTCCGATTGGGTCCCCGTTTCGGCTTTATCAAGGAAACCAGGTGCTTAGCTTGTATCTATAATAAATGAAACCACAATAGTCCGTCATCCTCTGGTCTTTAAAGTAACATATCAATACTAATTGAGTGGAGGAGTGGCCTAGTGGTTAGAGTGGTGGACTTTGGTCCTGGGGAACTGGGTTCGATTCCCACTGCAGACACAGGCAGCTCCTTGTGACTCTGGGCAAGTCACTTAACCCTCCATTGCCCCAGGTACAAATAAGTACCTAAGCTGCATTGAGCCTGCCATGAGTGGGAAAGCACAGGGTACAAATTAAAAAATAAATTATGCATTCAGGACACTTTTCAGCCCGGTACAGTCTATAAAGCCCTTTACTTGTATCATATAAACAACACTGGAAAAGACTTACTTCTTATGCAGCGTGTCTCCTGTCCGCTGTTCACAACAATCTGTTTGAAAATGGCGCTCAATTTATTGACATTCGTTAATGCAAACCGATGGCCATTGGCTGAAATATTTAAAGGGACGTTCCCTAACTTATGACAGTGTTAAAAGAACGTACGCCCATTGAATTACTTTGTCCAGACCTTTAGGCTCCAAAGTTTTTAATTTGAAAATCCATCGCTACTCTAATTGCAGGAGGGGTTTGCCTTATCTCCTCCTCTGATGTCAGACCTGACCTGGTCCGATCGCAAAACAACGAAATTGCAAAAATTTGTGTTTGGTAACACTACATTATGCTGTTAAGGGAGAAACCGAGCTGTTTGCGTTTCAGGCAAGACTTATGTTTTTTCTAAATAGGATTGCAGGGATCTAGCCCTTTAAGGGATGTGGGTCACTAGGTGCTTTTCATTTTGGATGTAGCATTTCAGGCGCGGGGTATGTGGGCATGTTAAGAGTGTGAACATGACGTCAGGCATAGGCGGTCGGTGGCCCAACTGTTTGGGGAGGCTAAAGGGGGCGGGATTAGGGGTGGAGCCAGGGGCGGAGCTTATATACATAATTGTCTGATCACACAGAGAAAAAATAAATAAATAAAAATAAATAATCACAATTAATACCTTTTATTAAATTTAGATATTAGATATATATCATATGTCAAAGAATAAAGTGGTTGCTCAAAGCATATTCTAAGCACAATCGCTCAACTGCAAAACCACTATGCACAACTTTGTGCAAAAACACACCCAGAACCTTACTGTACCATAAATATTACACTGGGCAGAACCTAATACACCAATATACCACCCATATGGAAAATACAGACCATCAACAATATGAAACAAGGGATCATATCATCACAATTCTCATGCTCAGTGTGCTGCTGCGGCTAAGAAAGCGAATAGAATGTTGGGTATTATTAGGAAAGGTATGGAAAACAGGTGTGAGGATGTTATAATGCCATTGTATCGCTCCATGGTGCGACCGCACCTTGAGTATTGTGTTCCCAATTCTGGTCGCCGCATCTCAAGAAAGATATAGTAGAATTGGAACAAGGTGCAGCGAAGGGCGACTAAAATGATAGCGGGGATGGGACGACTTCCCTATGAAGAAAGACTAAGGAGGCTAGGGCTATACAGCTTGGCGAAGAGACGGCTGAGGGGAGACATGATAGAGGTATATAAATAATGAGTGGAGTGGAACAGGTGGATGTGAAGCTTCTGTTCACGCTTTCCAAAAATACTAGGACTAGGGGGCATGCGATGAAACTACAGTGTAGTAAATTTAAAACAAATCGGAGGAAAATTTTTCTTCACCCAACGTGTAATTAAACTCTGGAATTCGTTTGCCGGAGAAAGTGGTGAAGGCGGTTAGCTTAGCAGAGTTTAAAAAGGGGTTGGACGGTTTCCTAAAGGACAAGTCCATAAACCGCTACTAAACAGACTTGGAAAATCCAAAATTCCAGGAATAACATGTATAGAATGTTTGTACGTTTGGGAAGCTTGCCAGGTGCCCTTGGCCTGGATTGGCCGCTGTCGTGGACAGGATGCTGGGCTCGATGGACCCTTGGTCTTTTCCCAGTATGGCATTACTTATGTACTTATGTACTTATGTATGTAGAGCCCACAAACATCCTAATTCATGTTTAATGTGGGATAAAATGCCATAAATAAGTAAATAATTATAACTTTTAATGTTGAGCACCTGATTCTCAAAGTGGACATATTCCAAAACCTATAATGAAAATAAAATGATCTTTTCTACCTTTTGTCTGGTGAGTTTTTTCTGATCATGCTGGCCCAGTATGATTCTGCTGCTATCTGTCCTCAGTGCAGGTCAGGAAGTCATCCTCGTTAAATATCTCCCTGGCAACCCAGGACACCTCCAGCCAACCCCCCCCTCCCCTGCTCTCCCAGCAGTAAGGTAAACAACCCAATTAAACCAATTCTACAACTGGACAAGGCTAGATGGGCTTTCACTGCAGCTCCTGCTGGAGGATGGAGGTAAATCACAATTTAAACTCTCAGAGCACAGCAGGGGAGGGCTTAGCGTCCAAGCCTCTTTATACCGGGCGCCTATGACGTCAGACGCTTTCATCTGGCGTGTGGAGAGTCATACACAAACCTACTCGGGGTTAGGTGTCCAAAACAGTTAAAAGTTTGGTATTGTAAGTAAGGTGTTTTGAGAATGTTCATCTTCTTGAATTGGTTTGCTTGACCCATTACAGCATGTGTGCAAGCTGTGTTGGATTATTGGTTCTGTTTGTGTTTTAGTTCCCTTTCTGAAGAAGATGCATGAAACTCAGCCAGAGTTAAGGGAAGTGGAGCTGGCTAGAATAATTTGTTGAATGGACTAATTTGGTTTTAACAGTACTTATGCGAGCACGGATATATCCTCCAAGGGAAGTGGTTAAAACAATCTGTTTATCTGGGTATGATTTGTTTTGGGAGAATCTAAGAACTGTATGTGGGTATATATGCAATGTTATCAAGTGCACTGTACCTCTTTTTGAACACGCTAGTAGTTAAAGCATGTAGATTTTGAAGGTTACATTTGTTTGAGCTCATTAGTCCAGTAGTGAGGAGACTTATGTATATTTTGAATTAGGGCATTGTAAATATGTTCTTTTAATATATTGAATATATGCTATATACAGAAGGTTCTTTGGTTTAATCTATGCTATATGCGTAAGAGTTCAGAATCAGCCTAGATGTATGTACATACTTGGTAAGGAGGTGGAACACCAAATGTGCAATGATGGTTCCATCTGTGACATCACCTCATACTCCCTTTGGGGATATAATACATAGTAACATATAGTAACATAGTAGATGATGGCAGAAAAGACCTGCACGGTCCATCCAGTCTGCCCAAGAAGATAAATTCATATGTGCTTACTTTTTTATTTTTACTGTCCTCTTCAGTGCACAGATCGTATAAGTCTGGCCAGCTCTATCCCCACCTCCCAACCACCAACCCTGCCTCCCAACCACCAGCTCTGGCACAGACCCTATAAGTCTGCCCAGCACTATCCCCGCCTCCCAACTACGTCCCGCCTCCCACCACCAGCTCTGGCACAGACCGTATAAGTCTGCCCAGCACTATCTCTGCCTCCCACCACCGGCTCTGCCACAGACCGTATAAGTCTGCCCAGCACTAGTCCCGCCTCCCAACCACCAGCCCCAGCACAGGACCATATAAGTCTGCCCAGCACTAGCCCCGCCTCCCAACCACCAGCTCTGCCACCCATTCTAGGCTAAGCTCCTGAGGATCCCTTCCTTCTGCACAGGAATGGTTGGAATGGGTATGGTCTGAGCACATTTAAACACTATATAATTGCATTATAAAAAATTAAAAAGTATATTGTTTATCCAAGGTATAGTAGGTAGTGAGGTTGCAGACTTGGTATTGTATATTTTGTGGTCTTCCGTTGATATTATTTAAAGACTTATGTTCTGTCATCCGAGTGTGTAATTGCCGAGTGGTTTTTCCTACATAGAACTTGTAGCAGGGACACTGCAATACGTAGATCATGTGATCAGAATGACAATTAGTATAAGATTAATGAGTAACTCTTAAGATCTACTGGATTGATAAATTCGTCACCCTCTCTGGTGATGTTACATGTACTGCATTCAACTTAAAATGGCCTTTCATCGTGATGGTGTTCATTTCCAATTTTAATTGTGTTGGGCTAAGTCTTTCCTTTAAATTCGATCCCAAACTATACCTCCTCCAACAGGCAGCCCTCAGCACTGTCTCCCTCCAGCTCACTCCACAACCTACTATTCCCCCCCACCTCCACAAGGTACCCGCTCCAAACAATATACACTCATCTTTCTCATCCTGCTTCTCCCCAAAGGTGACGGAGGCTACCCACAGTGGAGTTGGCTCATGACCCCCCATAGTGCACCCTCAAACAGGATCAGAGGAGAACTACAACAGTAGACATCGGACCACCTGTGGCATCATCGAGCGCACCTTGGACAACTTAAGAACAGTTTCTGATGTCTGGACCGTTCTGGAGGGGAGCTCCTGTACAGCCCCCAAAAGGTGGCAAAGATATTCCTGGCCTGCTGCATGCTACATAATTTGGCAATGCGCAGAGGATAGGCCATCCCAGAAGAGCCACCACAGCAGCAGGCCTCAGATGAACAGGATGAGGAGCCCCCTCCACCTCCCACCCACAGAGAAGAGCAGAGAGTACACCAGCTGGGGGTCAGAGCCAGGCAAAGACTGATCGAGACAAGTTTTGTGTGAGAGTAAGTTGACATTTATTTCTATCACTGTGTATTACACACCAACACCAACACCACCCCCCTCCCACCACTATCACCCGCTCTGTGCATATTTCCCTCCCTCCAACCTTCACCCCACCCCCCCCCAAGCTGTCTCATTACTTTCCCCGCCCCCTCCCCTGGCCCCGTCCCCGTCCCTCCTACCCCTCCGTGTTCCTTTGCAGCTGGTGCTGCAGGGGAACTCTGTTGAGAGTCCTCTGATGAGCTCCCACTCTCCTCCTCTGTGTCCACAAGGCAGCCTGCTGCCTTGGCTGCCCTGTGGAAGTCCAGCCACCTTGCGCTCTGTGGCTTGCCCTGCAACCTGGGCATAGGATCCAGAAGGGGAGCTGGTGTGGTGGCTGCTGGACCAGTGGCTGGGGAGGCTGAGGCTCTCAAGCTCCTCTTCTTAGCAGGTGATTGCTGTGCAGTGATGGAAGTCGACGCCAGTTGTTGTTGCTGCATCAGGGCTGTATTAGGTGCTCTCAGGTCACAGCATAGGCCCTCGATGCTGTGCTCCAGCCGTTGGAGCTGCTGTATCACTTCACATTGGGCCTGTACCGCTTCCCGTTGCACCTGGCGCGCTTCCCGTTGCAGCTTCAATTTCTGGCGCCGGTAGTCTTCCATCTCCACATTCTGGCCCAGCAATTGTGTGGCGAGGGGCAGTAGCTGCCTCCTCTGGCTGGATGTCCTCTGCTGAGGAGGTGCCCCCCCTTCTGCATCTTCAGCTTCTTCTTCAGTGCCACCATCAGCAAAGGCTGACGGTGGTGGAGGGAGAGCCTCTGCTGTGGGTGGTGGAGGGAGAGCCCCTGCTGTGGGTGGTGGAGGGAGAGCCGGCACTGCTGCTGCTGGGTCCTGTGGTTCCACCCCATGGTCCTGTGTGGTTTCTTGTGCAGGCCCACTGGTTTGCTGCTCTGTGTGCTGGGGCTGGTGGCCACTAGGGCCAGCTTCTTCCTCTGACTAGCTGTCATCACCTGCAAAGCAAAGGGGAGGAAGTGTGTTGGTCAAAATAACCCACTTTTGTTTTTCAGCATTCATATACATAGCCCCACAGGCAAAGACCCAGAGATGGTGAGGAATGGGATTGGCAAGCAAGCCAGAGATGTCATTGTACATGGTACTGAGCTGGAGACAAGGAGTGCAGTGTACTACAGAGACTGATATGCAGAGAGCCACACAGGCAGGTGGGTAGATATAGAACTGTGGAAGGAGTGCAGAGGACACAGTGGCTACACAGGTGTGGGAAGGAGATATGCTGAGTTTGGTGATGGGGAAGGCCCCCAAAGCTGTGAAACAGTGGTAACCTATACACACATTGCTGGAAACCCTCCCCCCTCCACTCTCCCCCTCCCCCCTGCTACTCCCTGTGTCCTGGTCTGTAATGAATAGTGTTTTGCATTACATGTGGTGGTCTCCCCCATTTCCCTATTGAGGAGCACCACACTGTCCCCCACTTGTGTAAAACAGAGTGTAGTACAGCACAACAGATACCCCAGCTTCCTAATGGTCAACCTACCTGAGCCTTCAGGCTGTGCTGATGTGTCAAGGGACCCAAACCCATGGATCCCCTCCTGGGGCAAGAGCCCATGAATGATGCGCTCGATGGAGGTCACGTTAGTGGTGTCATCTGCTGGGGGGTTGGCATCAGCCTTCCTCCTGACATCACGCCTCAGCCAGCGCCACGTTTGTTTGCAGTCTTCCACATCCCTGTCACAGTGGAAGACTGCATTGAGCCGGTCCCTTACTGACTCCCATTCTCGCTGCTTCATTGTAGCAGCTAGCCTCTGGCCTGTGGGAGCAAACAGATGCATGTGCCTCCTCTGTATTTCTTGAACCAAGAGTTCAACTTTTGCATCGGTGAAATTACCCTTGCGGGTGGGTGGTTGCTTTGGTGCCATTGTACCAATGCGATGCAAAGAATCGAAAATACAGAGAAGGACGCTTAAATACACTCTCAGGGACACCCATGTGAGAATCAGATGGGCGTCCCTGAGATGGACGTCCTAATTTTGATTATCGACAAAATCCCTAAACGTCCCCAGCTGCTTCGGCGATTTGGGTGTCCTAATTTTGATTATAGGTCGGGAACTATGGGCGTCCCCAGCTGCTCTGTGTTTTGGGCATCCTAATTTCGATTATAGGTAGGGAATTATGGGCGTCCCCAGCTGCTCTGTGTTTTGGGTGTCCGCATTTCGATTAAGGGTGATAATGATAAGGTCCGCAGCTGCTCTTCCTATTTGGAAGTTTGCATTCCCTTTATTGGTGCCTCTTTAAAATGGCTTTCTCTGTGCTTGCACTTTAGAGATTTTTTTTTAATGGGTTGGTATTTCCAAGCGTTTTAGCTTCAGTTATAGTAAACTTGTTTTTGCCACTGTATGCTTTTGTACACCTGTTTGTTTTTGGGGTTTTTTTTTTTGTGGTGTCATCTGCTGGGGGGTTGGCGTCAGCCTTCCTCCTGACATCACTGCCACTTCCGTTTGCAGTCTTCCACATCCCTGCCACAGTGGAAGTCCGGTTGAGCCGGTCCCTTGCTGCCTCCCTTTCTCTCTGCTTCATTGTAGCAGCCAGCCTCTGGCCCGTGGGAGCAAGGAGATGCATGTGCCTCCTCTGCATTTCCTGAACCAGCAGTTTCAATTTCAGGGTCGCTGAAATTACCCTTGCCGGTGGGTGGTTGCTTTGGTGCCATTGTACCACAAGTTCAAGGTAAGCTCATACCTCTCAGCCACCTCTTCCCTTTCTGCTATGTAGGTGCTAAACAAACACTTCTTGCATCTTGCAGGACAGCTGGCCAAGTAATACACTGCACTCTGAGAGCCATGATTGTTTCTACCCAATTCATTGTACAGATGTACACACTCAGTTGTGGCTGCCTGTGGGGTGGGAGAGGGGGAGAGGCCCTGAGAATGGATGTGTGCATCCCTCATGGTCAAGGGCTCCCCCTTCTCTCTATGTTCTCTGCATTCAAATCTTACCTCTATTTTCAACAGGTTTGCTGGTGGTTGCTGTGTAGTGGTGGAAGGAGACGCCACTTGTTGCTGCATCAGTGCTGTACTGTGTGCTTTCAGGTCACTCCATAGGCCCTCGATACTGTGGTCCAGCCGTTGGAGCTGCTGTATCGCTCCCCGGTAGGTTCTATCCTACTTTATGTGGTGAACCCCAGCCCCCTTTTATGAAGTTCCCACCCATTCTGAAGGATATTGGGGGTGGGGGGGGGGGGGGGGAAGCATATATGCACTGAATGTCTTTTCCACATTATTCAACACAGTCCATAGTTATGGAACAACAACATTTCTAAATTCTATCCTGCAAACTATTTTCAAGGTGGTCACAGGTGTGTGCCTACCACGGCCTTGAGCCCTTAAGTCATGGTGAGGGAGAGGGGTTCTGGTTACAGTTCCTATTCTAAACTACCTGCAGGTGGCTACAGCCCGGTGCCTATATAATTCCCCTAGCCTGTGCCCTTCTGTACCTGATGTATTGTATTGCAATTGTGATGAAGTAAACATCCATCTAATGCTTTTACCATTGTTTTCCCTTTAAATAAACTGGATGGGCTGCAGATAGGACCCGAAGTGGTGAACTGGATTAGGAACTGGTTGACGGACAGACGCCAGAGGGTGGTGGTGAATGGAGTTCGCTCGGAGGAGGGAAAGGTGAGTAGTGGAGTGCCTCAAGGATCGGTGCTGGGGCCGATTCTGTTCAATATATTTATGAGTGACATTGCCGAAGGGTTAGAAGGTAAAGTTTGCCTATTTGCGATGATACTAAGATCTGTAACAGAGTGGACACCCCGGAGGGAGTGGAAAACATGAAAAAGGATCTGAAGAAGCTAGAAGAATGGTCTAAGGTTTGGCAATTAAAATTCAATGCCAAGAAATGCAAAGTGATGCACTTAGGGAATAGAAATCCATGGGAGACATGCTAGGCGGCGAGAGTCTGATAGGTACGGACAGGGAGAGGGATCTTGGGGTGATAGTATCTGAGGATTTGAAGGCAACAAAACAGTGTGACAAGGCGGTGGCCGTAGCTAGAAGATTGCTAGGCTGTATAGAGAGAGGTGTGACCAGCAGAAGAAAGGATGCCCCTGTATAAGTCGTTGGTGAGGCCCCATCTGGAGTATTGTGTTCAGTTTTGGAGGCCATATCTTGCTAAGGATGTAAAAAGAATCGAAGCGGTGCAAAGAAAAGCTACGAGAATGGTATGAGATTTGCGTTACAAGACGTATGAGGAGAGACTTGCGGACCTGAACATGTATACCCTGGAGGAAAGGAGAAACAGGGGTGATATGATACAGACGTTCAAATATTTGAAAGGTATTAATCCGCAAACAAACCTTTTCCAGAGATACAAAGGCGATAGAACGAGAAGACATGAAATGAGATTGAAGGGGGGCAGACTCAAGAAAAATGTCAGGAAGTATTTTTTCACGGCGAGAGTGGTGGATGCTTGGAATGCCCTCCCGCAGGAGGTGGTGGAGATGAACATGGTAACGGAATTCAACATGCGTGGGATAAACATAAAGGAATCCTGTTCAGAAGAAATGGATCCTCAGGAGCTTAGCCGAGATTGGATAACAGAGCGGTAGTGGGAGGCGGGGCTGGTGGTTGGGAGGCGGGGATAGTGCTGGGCAGACTTGTACGGTCTGTGCCCTGAAAAAGACAAGTACAAATCAAGGTAAGGTATACACAAAAAAGTGGCACATTTCTTGGGCAGACTGGATGGACCGTGCAGGTCTTTTTCTGCCGTCATCTACTATGTTACTATCCGGCTTATAATTGAAAAAGAAAAACGCCTATATTGCGACCCAAATCAGGAGATAGACGTTTATCTCACAAAAACAAATAAAGCGGTATAATCGAAAGCCGAATTTGGACGTTTTCAACTGCACTCCGTCGCGGATGCGGACAAAGTTGATAGGGGCGTGTCGAAGGCGTGGTGAAGGCGGAACTGGGGCGTGGTTATCGGGCGATCAGAGATCAAATATGCGTTTTTAGCGAGGACTTTAGGGCACTTTTCCTGGACCCTGGTTTTTCCACGAATAAGGCCCCAAAAAGTGCCCTAAATGACCAGAGACCACTGGAGGGAATCGGGGATGACCTCCCCTGACTCCCCCAGTGGTCACAAACCCCCTCCCACCACAAAATATGCCGTTTCACAACTTTTTATTTTCACCCTCAAATGTCATACCCACCTCCCTGGCAGCAGTATGCAGGTCACTGGAGCAGTTATTAGGGGGTGCAGTGGACTTCAGGCAGGTGGACCCAGGCCCATCCCCCCTCCACCTGTTACACTTGTGCTGGTAAATGGGAGCCCTCCAAACCGCCCCCCAAACCCACTGTATCCACATGTATGTGCCCCCCTTCACCCCTTAGGGCTATAGTAATGGTGTAGACTTGTGGGCGGTGGGTTTTGAGGGGAATTTGGGGGGCTCAACACCCAAGGGAAGGGTGCTATGCACCTGGGAGCTCTTTTACCTTTTTTTTTGTTTTTGTAAAAGTGCCCTCTAGGGTGCCCGGTTGGTGTCCTGGCATGTGAGGGGGACCAGTGCACTACGATCCTGGCCCCTCCCACGAACAAATGCCTTGGATTTATTCATTTTTGAGCTGGGCGCTTTCATTTTCCATTATCACTGAAAAACAAAAACGCCCAGCTCACAAATTGTCGAATAAAACATGGACGTCTATTTTTTTCGAAATACGGTTCGGTCCGCCCCTTCACGGACCCGTTCTCGGAGATAAACGCCCATGGAGATAGACGTTTTTGTTCAATTATGCCCCTCTATGTTTTCCCTTTTCCCCTCAGCACTATATACCATTGCTGATACATTTGATGTGAAGAGATGACCCAGCTGTTTGTAGCTCCTTCCTGGCCCTCACCAATGTGGTTTGGTTGAGGGTAAGGGTGTCTGGTGATCAGAGAGCAAACATCGTCTATGCGCTACCCTATGGTTATCTCCAAGTTTCTACTAGGCAGATCACTAGTGCTAGACAACATACCTATTATTTACACAACTCTGTGCTGTGGGGCTCTATGGTAAGGGGGGGAGAGGCTGGATGGGTATTCTGTTCCTCAACAGAAATGCCCACCCAGTCTCCCTCCCCCTTACTATACAGCCATGCAGTTTGGAAGAAACAGGTGGCCTTCTATATGGCCACACTTAAGACACATATGTATCAAAGTTTCTTTGTCACAGTTCACCTGTCATGCCACCCAAATTGCTGCCTCCGCTCACATCAACCCCAGCATTTGATAATACCACATATGTATTGCACAAAGTACAGACACAGACCCTGGTAGTTGAAAAAAAATGTAAAATTGTATTATATATTAACAAAAACAACTATATACAATTCAATGTGGCCTGTGTTCTCCCTCCATGACCCTTCTAACCAGTTCTATCAGCAACAGCAGAAGACGGCTGTGCGTATCTTGACGCAGCTGTACAGAGTGCCGCAGTGCTGCCACCTCCAGCAGCAACTGGTTTACTGCAGCAACCAGTTGCTGCTGGAGTTGAGGTACTCCTGCACTGTTGTCCATTGGGTCTGCTGGTGGTGTTGCTGGGTCTGCTGGTGGTGTTGTTGGGTCTGCTGGTGGTGTTGCTGCGTATGCTAGTGATGTTGCTGGGGCTGCTGGTGATGTTGCTAGGGCTGCTGGCGGTGTTGCTGGGGCTGGTGGGTGCTGCTGCTCCTCCTCCTCTTCCTCCTCCTCCCCCTCCAGAGGAGGCATATCAGCCCATTGGTTGGGCGCCAACTCCCATTCCCCACCTTCCCCAACCTCCTCCTGCTGCTGCACAGCCTCCTCCTACTCCTGCTCCTCCTCTGCCTCTGGTGCTGCAGCTGCCACCTCCTCCTCCTTCTCCTGCTGGCGCCCTGTGTATGTAAAAGGATTGTCCTTGAGATCAGCACATCCAACATGGCTTGCATAGTGCAGGAGCTGGCTGGCATGAGGTGGGGAATGGGGAAAGGTGTGGTCAGTGGTGCGCCCTGGGCTATACGCCCAGGGTGTGAGATGCATGAGATGACACGACAGGGAACCCTGGAAGCTGGTCTGACACAGAATACACAAGATGTGTTGGCAGGCCACACTCATTCCTCAGCAGCATGTTTACATTTTGAGTTGTGACTATGGTTGGATTACCAGTTTTGGGGGGTTTTTTGGGGAGTGGGGTGGGGGAGCACTATTTCTTTACATGACTTTAATATCATGCTATGACATCCACTAAGAGTAGGACCTCAGACAGGAATACCATGAAACCATATCCTGTTGGATTATTTGTAGTAAATAATTAGCAGATTTTATACACACAGCTTCAGCTTTAGAAATGTTAATTTCTTTTCTTCATCTCTCTCACATACACCCCAGAATAATTCACTGCTGAGTCACTTTAAAGTTGAAGTAACAAAACATCTGTTTACTCACAGTTTGTAGTTAGATTATATTCAGACAGGCTTATTTAACATAATACAATACATTTGGATTATCAGCTCTTTCCATGTGCTTAGATGGTAATGGATGCTCACACCATAGATCCTCAGCTTAGGAGAGACCATGAGCTCCATGTGCTGTGTCTAATCACACCCACAGGAAGTTGCATGGGTGTGCCTCTCTAGGAAATTCACATCAGAGGTCACAGAGTAATCACAGAGAAAAAATTGGTAACAGACAATGCATGTAAAATACAATACATTATTCCAACAAACCCCTTCTCATGCATAACTGTCATGCAATTATTAATTCATAGAAAGCCCAAGCTTTATTCGCAGATTCACAAAATGTTCTCTGGGTAACGGTTTGGTCATGATGTCAGCTGTCATCTCACTGGTGTGACAATAGTGTAGACTGATGACCCCTTCTTTCGCCAGCTCTCGCACGTTGTGATATTTCATTGCGATGTGCTTGGTGCGTGACTGAACCTTGTCATTCTGTGACAGTCTGATGCAGCTCTGATTATCTTCCATTATCTGGATTGGTCTCTGTTCAGCTATTCCAAAATCCAGCAAAAGTTTTTCAATCCACATCAGTTCTCTGCATGCTTCTGATACAGCCACATATTCAGCTTCTGTAGAAGACAGACTCACAATACTTTGTTTATGACTGGCCCAAGAAATTTGTACATTTCCATACATAAACACATATCCACTTGTGGATTTATATCAGAATGATCCCCTGCCCAATCTGAATCACAGTAACATATTAGTTTTGGATTACTATTGGCTGAAATCTTCAATTTACAATCAATGGTACCTTTTAAATACCTTACCATCCTTTTAACTGCAGTCCAATCTGATTTGGTAGGTGAGCTGACCCTTCTGCTCAAAATTCCTACTGCATTTGCTATATCAGCCCTGTATGTGGTAGTCAGATATAAAAGCTTACCTATGGCTGATCTATATTGGATGTTATCTGGTAAAGGTTCTCTTACTGTTTCATCCTTCAGAAAATCAGTGATCATGGGAGTGCTTACAACTTGGGCATCTTGCATACCTAAACTTTCAATAAGCTCATTTATTTTCTGCTTCTGGCTCAGAAGATAAGAACCATCATTTTGTTTCTCAATTTCTATACCAAGATAGTATGACACATTACCAAGTTCTTTTATCTCAACATTCAGGTTTAAATATTTTACAATGTCCTTGTACTCTTGCTCACTTTCGCTTGCAATGAGCAGATCATCAACAAAAGCTAAAATGTATGCATATTGTCCATTTCTGCACCTAGTGTACAAGCATTTATCTGCTTCACCTTGCTTACATCCTAAATTTGTCAATATTTCATGCAATTTGTCATTCCAACATTTTGCACTTTGCTTTAATCCATAAGACCTTTGTTTAATTTACACACTAGCTGTCTTTGTTTTGTATTTATGAAACCTGTTGGCTGTTCCATGTACAAGTCTTCAGTTATATCTCCATGAAGAAATGCTGTTTTCACATCAATGTGGTTGACTTGCATGCCTTTTGAGACTGCAATGCTCAGAAGTGTTCTAATTGTCGTGTGTTTCACTACAGGTGCAAACACTTCATCAAAATCTTCTCCATATTTTGAAGATATCCCTTTGCGACTAATCTGGCTTTATACCTTTCCACTTTTCCTTGTGCATTCCTTTTTAACTTGAATACCCATTTGCATCCTATAGCTTTCTTGCCAGGAGGTAATTTTGTAAGAATCCAAGTTTTATTTTTATGCAATGCATCAATTTCTTCTTGTGCAGCTTTACGCCATTCAGCAGCTTCTTCTGCTGGCATTTTCTCAATCTCATCCCATGTTAAGGGCTCTTGAGCTTCTGCTGACTTTGTTAGGTAAGACAGTCTTGGGGTGGAACACCTTTGTTTTCCCTGGATGAGCGTCTGACAACAGGTTGGTCTGACCTTTCCGCATCCTCTAAATCTGAGAGTCCTTCTCCAATTGATTCCCCTTCTCCAACTGTACTGTCTTCTGCAATGATCCTTTCTGTGTCTGCTTCCTCTGCCTGTTCCTCGTTAGATACAGGTGAGTTGCTTTCAGACATCTGCCTTGGTATGGCATTTATATACACTGGCATGTCTATTATGGTTCTAGTTTCATATTCTGGATGACAAGGCTCATCTGGGATAATCCAGCCTTTATCAACCCTTTTGTTTCATCAAAATATGTAACATGTCTTATGCCAACAATGCCAGTTTTCAGATTCAAATTCTATATCCTTTGTGTCCTGGAGCATAGCCAACTAAAATGCCCCTTTCTGTTGTGGAATCCAGCTTATGCCTTCTTTGCTTTGGTACATGAGCATATGCTGTACTTCCAAATGTTCTTATGTGTGACAGGTTTGGCTTCCTACCATGCCATGTCTCATGTGGTGTGCGCTCAGCGCCTTTAGTTGGCATTCTGTTTTGTAGGTACACTGCTGTGAGAATGGCTTCCCCCCATAGTCTTTTAGGGAGATTGCTATCTGACAGCATACATCTGGTCATTTCCACAAGTGACCTAAATTTCTCTCTGCAACAGAATTTTGCTCTGGTGTATAAGCTACTGTTGTGATATGCTGAATGCCTTCTTGTTCTAGAAATGTGCGCATGCTTTGTGAAGTGAACTCACCACCATTGTCGGTCTGAAGAACCTTTGGTTTTCTTTCAAATTTATTGCTCACCATGGCTACGTATTTCTTCAGCATGTCTGTGACTTGACTTTTTTCTTTCAGCAAATAGGCCACACAGTATCTAGAGAAATCATCCAAGAATATTAGCACAAATCTGTTATTTCCCAATGATGGGATATTAAACGGTCCACATAAGTCACTGTGTATTAAGTCCAGTACTTTATTACTCCTATTTCCTGTGTATGCAGGAAATGAGGGTCTCACACCTTTTTGAGTAACACAGTCTATGCATTTCTCCATTTTACCAGTATCTGCACTGATTTGAATGCCTGTGGCAAGTTGCTTACTGTAAAGATCCTGGATCACCTTAAAATCACGATGTCCCAGGCGGCGGTGCCAGATTTCCAGACTACATTTACCATCATTCTTCCTTACTTGCGCCAGATGTGAGGCTTCACCTGAAATGCTCAGTTTATAAACATCATTATGCATAAAAGCTTCAGCATACACTTCATCATTTTTAGAGATTGTGCACTTACTGTTTTCAAAATGAATCACAAATCCCTTCTTATCTAATGTAGATACACTAAGCATATTGCAAACTGCTTGGGGAATATACAAGACATCACTTACAGGAATTTCTTTAACTTCATTAGACACTTTGCATTTTAAGAATCCAATGCCTTTTGCTTGGATCTGAGTAGCCCCTGCGTTTGCAGTTTGAAGAATGCCTTCTTCTGGACACATTTCCTGAAAGAAATCCTTACAATTGGTTAAATGGCATGTGCTCCCCGAATCCAAAATCCAAGTACTTTCATTTGAATTATTATTTACCATAGTCAAAGATTTTTCTGCCATTAGAAAGCTCTTATGTTTATCATTGCTTGGAAAATTCTTTTGTTCCATTGGCTTAGGTGAGCTAGAGGGGGTGTTTTGTGTTTCCTTACACCATTTAGATACATGTCCCTCCTTTCCACATGAGTAGCAAATCAGCTTGCCCTTGGGTGGAGTTTTCCCATAGCTCCGCCTTCCTCTGTTCTTTGCCAAGAAATTTGTTTCATTTCTCTCTGACTGTTTTTGAGAACACATCTCCTCAGAATCATTAATTATGCATTCCTGCCTCAGCTTTGATGCTGCCTGTTCAAAAGATTGCCCTTCAATGGCTTCATTTACAGACCTAAAAACATCAAACTTCTTTGATAGTGAGGTAAAAAGAAATGCTCTTTTCAATGCATCACACATGGGAATTCCAGAAAGTTCTAGCTTTTGAAATGAAGACATAAGATGCATAATGTGATCATTACACTTACTTTTATCCCTTAATTTGGTTTCATTCAACTCTGCCAACCAAATTGGTTGCTGTTTTGCATATGTAGTTGCATACATAGTTCTCAGTTTATATAAAATTTCACTTGCTGTATCCTTTGCCTCCATCAATATGGCTTGTTTCTCTGAGAGAGCTTAAAAAAACATGCACTTCACGTAATAGTTTGCATTGTCCCATTCAGCCATATTTTCAGCTGTTCTGTTTTGGTCTAAACATATACTTAATTTCTTTGCTTGAAGGAGACATCTGAATCTTAGTTCCCACTGCTGATAATTAAATTCAGTTAATTTAGGCACCTTGAGAGAGTAGAAAAATGGTGAATTTCCTCCCTCAGCCATTTCTTAGCCTTGCCTTCTGTTTAGTGTGTGGGGGGAGAGAGAGACAGACTGAATCTTTCTTTTAAAACTTAAGAGAAAAATTTGGCTTTTTCACTGCCTGGTAATATTTCTCTTCTTCCTTTTTCAATTCCTGGGCTGGGCCCATAACCCTTTTGTTGGATTATTTGTAGTAAATAATTAGCAGATTTTATACACACAGCTTCAGCTTTAGAAATGTTAATTTCTTTTCTTCATCTCTCTCACATACACCCCAGAATAATTCACTGCTGAGTCACTTTAAAGTTGAAGTAACAAAACATCTGTTTACTCACAGTTTGTAGTTAGATTATATTCAGACAGGCTTATTTAACATAATACAATACATTTGGATTATCAGCTCTTTCCATGTGCTTAGATGGTAATGGATGCTCACACCATAGATCCTCAGCTTAGGAGAGACCATGAGCTCCATGTGCTGTGTCTAATCACACCCACAGGAAGTTGCATGGGTGTGACCTCTCTAGGAAATTCACATCAGAGGTCACAGAGTAATCACAGAGAAAAAATTGGTGACAGACAATGCATGTAAAATACAATACATTATTCCAACATATCCACCCCAGAAAGAGGGATACAGAAGTGAGGCACGTCATCTCATTCATCTCAGAGGAGGTTAGTTGGAAGGTAGCTGCAACCTCAGGCCTTGATCTGGGCCAGAGGTGTTATGACTTACTAGTTGTCTATTAGCCACATGGAAACTGATATTGTACAGGACATTTGCATTATTAAATAAATACATTTACAAATGAGTACAGGCACCCTGTTTACAATACTTACGTTGAGCCCTGAGGCGCCGTTGCATGCTTCTGATTAGGTTGGGGCTGTCCCGCCGTATACGGCAGAACCGGCATCTCAGGGACTCCAGGTCCTGCCAAATACCAAAACGTCTGCAAGATACAAGTTTGTACACCAGGAGTCAGGGGATGGCCCTTCTTGCTTTCACAACACAAATTCATTTGGCAGCCAAATTGTAGAGACACACAACACTGCTGATTGGAGGGGGGGGGGGGGGACATTACATTGGTACAGGTGATGTCATTGAGGTGGACATGAGGACAGAGAGTACCATTTGTGTGCAGTATTGTAAGGATGTGGGAATGTTTTTTCCTTTCTAGTACCTTTCTAGATTCTATTAATGAATGTGCATGTGCACATATTCCTGATTACCCTTGAATGCAGACTACAGTTAGTGTTTACATTGCTGAGGGAGCTCTTAAATGTGGTGCTACAGGAGGGGGACCTGATAGCCCAGGACCAGAGGAGGGGGGTGGTGGTGAAAAAAAGCAGTTACCTTTGCAACCTCCCTCTTATATGTGTCCATGCTCGAATGGACACAGTCCTGGGGGGCAGATGGTGGTGGTACATAAATAGCCTGTGACGGTGCCTTCAGGCACAGCTGCACCAGGAGCAGATTCTCTGCGATGGTGGTTAGGCTCTCTTCTCAGAGACATGTTTCTCAGTGAATAACTGTTGGAAAACATACATCACCTTATATGGACGCCCATGCGTGATGGACGTCCTTAAATGCACAGTTCCATATATGGACGATGTGCACGTCCTGGCATATATAATGGCTCCACAGATGGACAGCCGTGACGGACATCCATGGACCGTCGTCACGCGTGTGGGAGCTTTCCTTATATGGATCATTATCAAGTGTGCGAACGTCATACTGTATATACACAATAAAATATGTATGTTCCTTATATTTCCCATAGCTGCATGTTCCGGAAGTACAGTGCATGTAGTTGCGGATATGCAGGTACAGGGAAAATATAAGGAACATTGAGAAGTATAAAGTAAAGTAACAAAGACGTGTTTCTCACAGAACTGCCGAAGGACGTCCATCTTACTAGGCCCACTGAAGGATGGCGGGCCTGTAACAGGGACGTCCTTCGGCAGTTCTGTGAGAAATACGTCCTTGTTACTGTACTTTATACTTCTCAATGTTCCTTATATTTTTTCCGTACCTGCATATCCGCAACTACATGCACTGTACTTCCGGAACAACCAGGTACATCAAAGAAGTCCAAAGTATAGTAATAAGGACGTCTTTCTCGTAGAACCACTGAAGGACATCCTTTTGCAGTATTTTTACTTATACTTTGGGTGTCCCTGATTTGGGCGTTTTCAACTGCGATAATGAAATGTCTGAGGGCGTCCTTATTACTATACTTTGGTCATCCCTGATTTGGGCATTTTCAACTGTAATAATGGAATGGCTAAGGATGTCCATACTATTTTTTGATTATACCTACCTGTTTTCAGCCGACTTCGTGAGGGCGTCCTCATTCATACTTGGACGACCTTTCGAAAATGCCCCTCCACGCGTCTTTGGATGCATTTTGCATTTATCTAAACAGTTGTGATCCCAATAGTCAATTAACATGGCAAGTGGGAGCCCCTAGTGTTGATTTCTTTGATATTCAGATTACTCAGGTTGGTAGTGGATTTGACACACAGGTGTATCATAAAGAAACAGATAGGAATGCTATCCTTCATTACAGAAGCTTTCATCCACAAAAACTTAGAGATAGCATACCAGAGGGCCAGTTCCTCAGAATTAAACGTTTATGTGCAGATCAGCAGGCATTTATAACCTATGCCAGACAGATGACCAATTGGTTTTTATCAAAGGGGCTACCCCAAGAAGGTGGTTAACAAAGCATTTAAAAGGGCTTATAATGCTGTTCGGCAGTGGTTATTACAAACAGGGGATAATAGTAAGGATAGACGCATTACTTGTGTTTTACCATATTTTTCACGAGTTCAGCAATTGCAACAAATCATTTTGAAGCACTGGAATATTTTATCTCTCCATCAGGGATTTGAAACACCACCATGGTTTGCGTACACGAGAGGGAAAAATCTTGGAGAATTATTGAAAATATCTCCTCGTGATATTGAGTTATCTAGCAATGTAGGACATGCAGCTTGTGGCCATTGTGTTTATTGTCTGCTGACTTTAACAACTACTACTACTTAACATTTCTAGAGTGCTACTAGGGTTACACAGCGCTGTACAGTTTAACAACAAAGGACAGTCCCTGCTCAAAAGAGCTTACAATCTAATGGGCAAAATGTCAAGTGTCAAGTGGGGGCAGTCTAGATTTCATGAATAGAGGTATGGTGGTTAGGTGCTGAAGGCGACATTGAAGAGGTGGGCTTTGAGCAAGGCTTTGAAGATGGGCAGGGAGGGGGTCTGGCGTATGGGCTCAGGGAGTTTATTCCAGGCATGGGGTGAGGCGAGGCAGAAAGGGTGGAGCCTGGAGTTGGCGCTGGTGGAGAAAGGTACTGAGAGGAGTGATTTGTCTTGAGAGTGGAGGTTACGGGTAGGAACGTAAGGGGAGATGAGGGTAGAGAGGTAGGGAGGGGCTGCAGATCGAGTGCATTTGTAGGTTAATAGGAGAAGCTTGAACTGTATGCGGTACCTGATCGGAAGCCAGTGAAGTGACTTGAGGAGAGCGGTGATATGAATATATCGGTCCAGGCGGAAGATAAGATGTGCAGCAGAGTTCTGAATGGACTGAAGGAGGGATAGATGGCAAAGTGGGAGGCCAGTGAGGAGTAGGTTGCAGTAGTCAAGGCGAGAGGTGATGAAAGAGTGAATGAGAGTTCGGGTGGTGTGCTCAGAGAGGAAAGGGTGAATTTTGCTAATGTTATAGAGGAAAATCACTGGCTGACTACTGCTGACTTTAACAACAAATTGTATATTAATTCCTAACACTCAGAAGCAATAGTGGCTGAGGCTGAGAGGTAAAACTGATTGTTCTACTAATCAGGTCATTTACAGCATCACCTGTCCTTGTAGGAAATGGTATCTGGGTCAGACTAAAAACCCTGTAAAATAGAGAACTGCACAACACCTGAATAATTTAAGACTTAACAAAGATGATGTTCTGCTGATTGACCATTGAAGAATAACGGGACATGTTGTGGAAGATTTACGGTTTGTGATCCTGCAACATATTATTTTGTCAAGGGGAGGTGATATCACAGCTAGTTTGATTAGGAAAGAGCAACGCATGATATATCAATGGAAAACAGTGGAACTGTTTGGGTTAAACAAGGAAGCTGATTGGGCATCAGTGTAACTCAATTCACTGGGTGCCCTGTATTTTTAAAACATAAGCTCCAGCTACACCCAACTTCTGGTGGTTGGCTTCTAGTTGGCAGTGGAGCCATCAGTTGAGTTTCCAACTTGGGAAAATCCAAGCAGAATGTATTCAACATGTGGTGAGTAAATATTAAATGTTTTAGAGGAACGTTGGACGATATATTTGGTTTGTGTTAGTTTATAAGGTAGATTTTTGTATTGCAGTTTTAGTCTTCTGATGACACATATATGGCGAAACATGCAGTTACGTAGAGACTAAAAGACTAGAAATAGACCACTTGAAGTGTTTCAAGCACTGTTCACCACTCTCGTTTGGGGATATTCTGTCATTAAAAGTACAGATTGAAGCATTTGTCACCCCATTGGGGGTAGACATCACTATGATAAGCTACAAGGAGTGAAGTTAAATATGCTATATCAGCACAGATGGGTACCTAGAAATTGGTTTATGAAAGAAAGGCAGTGCTTATTTACAGCATGCATATTTAAGAATTAACCATCTCATTAGAAGATGGTAAAACAAACATTGAGGACAAGATCATATCAGGGGCGTAGCCAGGCAGCAGATTTTGGGTGGGCCTAGACAAGAAGTGGGTGGGCACAAGTGTTCTCTCCCCCTCCCCCACCAACTTAAAAAAATATCTCAGCTGGCAGGAAAATACTGCTCTCTACCTTGGCAGCCTGCTGCAGGCATGCGCTGAAAACTGAGCATGCGCAGTTGCCAGTATCAGCAGCTTAGGAAGCTCAGACTTCTGAAGTGGAGAGCAATGTTTTCAGCACCATCAGGAGG
The DNA here is from genome assembly GCF_901765095.1 of Microcaecilia unicolor. Lineage (NCBI taxonomy): Eukaryota > Metazoa > Chordata > Amphibia > Gymnophiona > Siphonopidae > Microcaecilia > Microcaecilia unicolor. Next base: position 158,839,638 of record NC_044041.1, read on the forward strand.
AGGGCTTCAGCTGGCTGAGCTTGGGATCTCCACCAGCTACCACTAAATGTGTGCTGCTGTTGGGTGGGCCTGAGCCCTAAGTAGGTGGGCCCCGGCCCACCCAGGCCCACCTGTGGCTACGCCACTGGATCATATTCTATTTGTGTATCACTAACATCCTATGGCGTTAGCAGTTTACAGTTTAACATCTGGCATAAGAATTCCTATGCGGGGGTGAGATAAGGTGATTGTTGGGTTTTAATGGGTTCTAGATTTTGTGAATAAAAATTTGGATTTTGATATAAATAATTTGTTTTTCAGTGATCAAAGAGTTAGGATGAATATTCCTTGTGAATATCCTAAAAACCTGACTGGCTGGAGTTTGGGAGCCACTGATGCTTGCAAATTCCTTGGCATAAGCAGGAGAATACATTCCTCAAACCATATGTGGGCTACCGTCACAGTTGTTACATATAAATGTCAAAGGCCTTAACTCTCCCAATAAATGACAGCTGTTGTTCCAGGAATTAATGCCGAAACAGCCCCATGTGATCATGTTGCAGAAGACTCATATTAAAAGACAGTGTGAGCATCTACTATCTCATCCTAGCTTTCACCTAGCATGCTCTAAAAAGCATGGGGTAGCATTATAATTTCAGGCTCTTTAATGCTACAGACTGCATGCAAAGCGAGACTTGGAGGGTCATTTTCTTTTTCTCCAAGGGCTGCTTGACTGATAGGAATTAACCTTTGCTTGTCTGTATGCCCCTTATGAAGCCCAAGCCTCTTTTTATAAAAAGGTTTTCACTTGTCTGATTCCTTTTTTACTGGGTAAGTTGATTATGGGAGGTGACTTGAATGCCGTTATGTCTCCAGATCAAGACTGCTCTTGTTCACCATCTGGGAAGGACAGGAGATTGGCCGCAGAATTGAAGCAAATGGTGGAAGAACTAAGGCTTGTTAATCTGATCATGAGCCCTTTTGGCTAGGTCGAGGCTTAGGAAGGACCTTGACCAAGGCCTAGGGTAGTCCAAACCGGCGCTAAGAAATATCACGGCCACAAAGCCCCGCATACTCAGGACAATCAACAAGCACCACCAGAAAAAAAGAGATAGACCACTTAGACAGGCCTCATGGCCGATCCGGAACCCATTCATACAGAGTCCAAGAATACGGGCCTCACAGCCAAACTGGAGCCGAGTCATACACTAGGGAAGGGAAAAGAACAACGAGGGGTGCCCGAAGGGACTGGAGCTCATGCAACGCACACAATGCTAGCTAGTGACACAAGGGAAAGGCGACAGACAAAAAGCTGGCAGATACAGACTACGACCAGAGGGAGAGAATGCAAACAAAGGCTACACAGAAACACAGGTAGCAGAGGGCAAAGCCCACAGGGAAAAAAGGAAAGCCCAGGACAGAATGGGACACTGTAGACACAGAATCTACAAGAGCAAAGCTCCACAGGAATGGCTAAACAGGGAAAAACAGGCTGAAGGAAAAGGCTGCTCTCAAAGACAGGAAAGAAGCAGGCACACAAGAGTACCGAAAGGGATAAGGCAGACACTAGAGAAAGGCTGCCTAGCAGAGGCAGGGCTTACAAGCATAGGCAGTAGAGAGAGGTAAGTTTAAATAGATCTGACTTCTGACGTCTGCAACTTCAGAACTCAGCTCAATCCCTGACAGGCCAATCAGAAGCGAGTCCCAATCATTCCCCTGCCTGTCTCAGCAGAATCATAACAAGGATCTATGAAGCCTGGAGGTGGGGACACCCTAGAGATTGGGATTATACTTTTTACTCTCATGTGAGGAGTACTTATTCTAGGCTAGATTATATCTTTCTGGATAAAACTTTCTCATTCATAGGAGGCTCCTCTCAACTTAGTTGTATTACCTTTTCAGATCCAAATGTTGGGTGATTTACCTGATGTGAGGGAGGAGGAGAGAGAGAAGTGATGGTCTCTGAACAACACTGCTTCGTGATGAGAAGGCTTGCTCTCAATATAGGAAGGTCCTTAACACTTATTTAGAACATAATCTTAACTCAGGGCCCTCTCTGGGTATTGTATGGGATGCATTAAAAGCAATTTCCAGGTATTTTTTAAATTAAGCAACAATTCAGAAGAAGCATAGGAGGGAAGCCCTTCTTTCGCTATTGGAAGCATGGCATTAAAGAACTGGATCAGATAAACTACACTTAGATAATTTGCAAACTGAAGAGCTAAGCTTAATACATTCTTTGGCAGTCTATGTTCAGAATAATAAGGTGGGTAAAATGTTAGTACCTAAAATTGTGCAAAATACAACTTAATAGAGGGGTATATAGGTTTAAAGATGAAGACAGAGAGATTTAGGAGTTATTAGCAAACATTATACCAACAGGATTCACATATCTCCGATACTGAGACGGGATTATTTAACGGGTATTGATCTCCCTTCTTTGGCACAAGCTCAGCAGACTAGCCTGGAGGACAGCATCACTACCAATGAAATCATGAATGCAATTAAGACTCCACCAAGCCAGCAAGACCCCAGTGCTTGATGGGTTCACTGGAGAATAGAGAGTTTTTAACTCTGTGAGGCAGTGAGAACCTTTGTCCCCCCGACCACGATGGAGGCATGGATAACAGTTATACCTATACCTCAGAAAGACCCATTGGAACGCCAATCTTATTGACTATATCAATCTTAAATACAGATATTAAGCTCTTGGAAAAGGTCTTAGCAAACAGTCTCTCATTTGCCCTACTGGATGTGATCCACATTGACCAGGTGAGATTTATAGTTAAAAGACAGGCCCTCCAACAATATTTGGAGGATTATGGAATTACTATACTTGGCACAAAAACACAAAACATAACAGGATACCTAGTGAGTATTGATGTCAAAAAAGCCTTTGACCAAGTTCATTGGCCATGTATGATTTGGGTCTTGGAAAAGACAGGGGTAGGGGAATACCTCAGGAAACAGATTGGGATCTTGCCAGGTATTTGTGACCTGGATTTGCCACTGTTGGAAACAGGATGCTGGGCTTGATGGACCTTTGGTCTTTCCCAGTATGGCAATATTTATGTACTTATGTAGATACAAACATGGTATCTGTCACTAAGAGCCTGTGTAAGGGAAAATGGGGGCAATTTGGCTATGTTGAATTAGGTAGAGGCACCACACAAGTGTGTCCCCTTTTGCCCTTGTTGTTTGCTTTGGTGATGGAGCCATTTGCTGCACCCATTAAAGCCAATGAAAATATTTCAGGGGAACTCAAAACTAAAACTTTATTCACAGATGATGTCCTTCTCTCTCTCTCAACCAGCCATTATATTATACAATAATAAAACTTGTATACTGCTAGATACAAGCAAAGATACTTACCTGTAGCAGGTATTCTCCAACGAAAGCAGGCTTCATATTCTCACACATGGGTAGACGCCAATCTGCGTCGCCCAGTCCGGCATTTATGCCAAAGTAAAAAAACAGAGCATTGTGAAGCAAAAGCCATGCTCCACTGCACATGCGCAAGTGCCTTCTCACCCACTGCAAGAACGTGATCCTCTCAGTTTAATTTCAAAGCAAAAGAATAAAAATAAAATAATGAAGAAGACAACAAGGGGAGGTGGGTGGGATTGTGAAAATATGAAGCCTGCTGTCCTCGGAGAATACCTGCTACAGGTAAGTATCTTCATATTCTCCAAGGACAAGGAGGCTTGCATATTCTCACAAGTGGGGAATCCCTAGCATCCAGGCTCAACAAAAAAAAACAACCATTAATCAACTGGGCCTCGTAACGGCAAGGACATTACACAGATTAACCTGAAACTATATACAATCTGAATGAGAGTGCAGCCTGGAACAGAATAAAACGGACCTAGGAGGGTGGAGTTGAATTCCAGACCCCAAACAGATTCTGCAGCACTGACTGCCCAAACCAACTGTCATGTCGGGTATCCTGCTCAAGTCAGTAGAGGAATATGAATGTGTGGACTGAAGCCCACATTGCAGCCTTGCAAATTTCTTCAGTGGAGGCTGACCTCAAATGGGCTACTAACACCACTATGGCTCTGACATTATGAGCCGTGACATGACCCTCCAAGGCCAGCCCAGCCTGGGCATAAGTGAAGGAAATGCAATCTGCTAGCCAAATTAAGATGATGTATTTCCCAATGGCGACCTCCCCCAACTTGTTGGGATCAAAAGAAACAAAAAGCTGGGCGGACTGTCGGTGGGGCCTTGTCCGCTTCATGTAATAGGCCAATGGTCTCTTGCAATCCAAGGTGTGCAAGCTGCTTTCACCAGGATGGGCATGAGGTCGGGGAAAGAATGTTGGCAAGACAATCAACTGGCTCAGATGGAACTCCAACACCACTTTTGGCAGCAACCCCCCAACCAACACTGGGCAAGCACACCGGCACCGGCAAGGACTGCAGGCACCGCCCAGTGAGCCGGAACACTAGGACTGGAATCCCCCGGACTGGAGGACACAGGACTGGAACACTGGACTGTCACACACCGGACTGGAACACACACCGGACCACAACACACTGGACTGGAGCACACCGGACTGGAACACACACCGGACCGGAACACACTGGACTGGAGCACACCGGACTGGAGCACACTGGAATGGTCCGTACAGCTTCACCTGCACTTAGCCACTGCCCCCCCCCCCCCAAGAGTTGAGCCCTTGGGTTCAAGTGGCCGGCAGGACTTACCGGATACTGGATGACACAGGGACTAGGACTGGAAACAGAAGTACTCCTAAATCCTAAACTGACCTAAGTGCTCCCAAGCCCTAAACCAACAGAAGTGTTCCTAACAGTAAACTAACAGGGGTGCCCCTACGCCCTACACTAACAGAAGTGCAGGGAAGCCACAAAGGAAAAGCAAGGAAGAAAAAACACAAGAACTAGCAAAGGTGCTTCCTAAGCACCAAGCTACAGCTGTGCCCCACAGCACTAAACTAAACCAAGCACTAAACCCACAGAAGTGCTTCTAACCGAAACTAACAAGGGTGCCCCTACCCCCTACACTAACAGAAGTGCAGGGAAGCCACAAGAGAAAAGCAAGGAAGGTACAATACAAAGCTACCACAGGTGCTCCTAAGCACCAAGCTATCACAGAGCTCCTACAGCACTAAACTACCAAAGGTGCTCCTAACAGCACCAAAACCTGAAGTACTTCTATCAGCAACAAGAGGGAAAGCAGGGGAGCCAAGAGGGAAAAGCAGGGAAACTAACACAAGCAAAGCAGAAGTGCTTTAAACACAACAGAACCAAAAGTGCTTCCAAAGCACCAAACACCGAAGGGCTTCTAAAGCAAAGCCCCAAACACAGAAGGCTACTAACCCCCAAGCACAGAACAGTTTCTAAAGCCACAGAAGGGGAAGCAGGGGAGCCACAAGGGAAAAAGCAGGGGAGCTAAATACATACAAGTCACAAGTGAACACTGCACTAACACTGACCTGGCCCTATAGCAATTGTAGCAAAAACAAACGTTGCAAAGGCCCAGAAGGGAAGAACACCACTTCCTTATCAAGGCCCTCCCAGATGATGTCACACTCCCTAGAGCCAGGCATACAGCACACTGAAACCCAGAGAGGCCCAACCCACACCAATGCAGCACCGTGAAGCACTTGAAGCCAGTACACCCAAAGAGAGGTACAGCTAACTCAGTCCACACACACAGCTGTAGTAAAGTGAAACAATTAGAGTCATGCTGCTGGAAGCTGCCAGCATAGAGAGAGCGAGCTAGCTCAGAAAGGACAGACAAAAGAAACAGAAGCCAGCTAAGAAGCTGACCCCCAGGAAAAAGGTAAGTTTGAGAGGGGTTCTGACCACAATCATAACAGCACCTCCCCCTCAAGGCTCCCGTGTCCCCACGGGAGCTCCAGGTCTCCAAAGAAAATTTAGGTCTCCATGGGTAACTGTGATGAAATCTCCCAATGGGTTTCACAACATAAATCTGGACGGCTGGGCAGGAAGTAACAAGTACATCTGGAACTTGGAAACCAGAGTGGCTTTGGCAGTCATGAGGCTCTTTAGGACGGCTGCTAGGCAGGATCTGAGTCTTGGATGCAACAAGGAGTCCACAACTTCCTTGACCTCTTGGCACTCCACTGTAGCAGCCAGAACTGGGTTAGAGCCAACACCCATCCTGAAATCTGAAGCCAGACAGGAACTCAAACTGGACTTCAGACTGGACCTTGCCTCTTGGCTGGAGCTGGAACTCAGACGGAGTTCAACATCTTGGCTGACATGGGAACTAGGAGTAAACTCAGCATCTTGCCTGAGACTGCAACCTGATCCGGCCTCAGCATCTTGGCCGGAACTGCCACTCAATTCGTACTCAGCTTCTTGGCTGGACTCGGTACTCAGCGTAGACTCAGCATCTTGTCCGGCACTGGAACTCGCTCCGGACTCAGCATCTTGGCCGTAACTGCAACTCACACCGGACTCAGCATCTTGGCCGGAACTGCAACCCACACTGGACTTAGCATCTTGGCCGGAACTGTCACTCAATTTGGACTCAGCATCTTGGCTGGACTCGGTACTCAGAGTAGACTCAGCATCTCGGCTGGCACTGGAACTTGCTCCGGACTCAGCATCTTGACCGGGACTGCAACTTGACCCGGACTCAGCATCTTGCCTGGAACTGGAACTCCAACTTGACCCAGACTCAGCATCTTGACCGGGACGGCAACTCTCACCGGACTCAGCATCTTGGCCAGGACTGTAACTCTCACCGGACTCAACATCTTGACCGGAGCTGCAACTCAATTCTGATTCAGCATCTCGGCTGGACTCTGCACTCGGTGTAGACTCAGCACTCATCATGGACTCATCTCTCGATGTAGACTCAGCATCCCAGCTGGGACTGCAACTCGATCCAGACTCAGCATCTTGACTGCCACCGCTGCAACTCGCTCTGGACTCAGCATCTTGGCTGCCACTCGATCTGGACTCAGCATCTTGGCTGCCACTGGAACTTGGCAGCAGCTTGGCTAGCAGGGCCACTCAAACTGGCATCGGAGGCTCGGTCAGAAGCGTCCCTTGGACTGGACTCAGGGGCTTAACTGGCCGTGCCACTTGAACTGGGACCGGAGGCTCGGCCAGAAGCGCCACTTGAACAGGAATCGGAGGCTCAATTAGAAGCGTCCCACGGACTGGACTCAGAGGCTTGACTGAAGGCGTTACTTGAACTGAGATTGGAGGCTCGGTTAGAAGCGCTGCTCGGACAGGCCTCTGAACCTGGCTGGAATTGGGCCTTGGCTTGGACTCAGCATCTGGGCTGGAAATCAAAACAGACTCAGAAGCTTGGCGGGCAGAGTCAGGAAGCCACCTTCTTTCAGCTTGGGCTTCAGGAGTATCCCGCAGGGTTGGCTCCGAGAGGAGTTGGAAGCGGTAAAAGAACAGCTTGGTAGAGGGATCAATAGCAGAAACTGGGTTTTCTTCGAACCCAAGCCAGGAGACACGCCTTCTCTCTGCTGCAGCTTCAGGAGTATTCTTCAGGGCTGGATCAGACAACAGTTTGACACTGTAATCATGGAGCGTCAGAAACGGATCCAGCTCAAAAATGGGGTTGGAACTGGGATCCAAACTGGTACTAGGAGGCTCAATAGACAGCGCCACTTGAACTGGATGCAGAGACTTGGCTTGAAGCGCTGCTTGGACTGGAATCGGAGACTCGGTCGGAAGCATCCCTCGGACTGGACTCGGAGACTCGAATGGAAGCACCACCTGAACTGGGATAGGAGGCTCGGTTCGAAGCGCCCTCTGGACTGGACTCAGAGGCTTGAGTGCAAGCGCCACTTGAAATGGAGTCGGCGACTCGGTTAGGAGCGTCCCTTGGACTAGGCTCCGAGGCTTGAGTGGAAGCGCCACTTGAACTGGAGTTGTAGACTTGGCTGGACGCGCAGCTGGGACTGGACTGGACCCCTGCTGGGCCCAGAGCGTGGAATTCCCAAGACGTCTCCTCTCAGCGACAGCTTCAGGAGTATCCCACAAAGCTGGATTCAAGACAAGGCTGCGGCGATATTCAGAGAGCGTGATAAAAGGGTCAATGTCCGAAACTGGGTTTTCAACGATCCCAAGCAGCCGGACATGTTTTCTCTCAGCTGCCGCTTCAGGGGTCTTCTTCAAAACAGGATGAGACAAAAGTTTCCCACGATACTGACGAAGAGTCATAGAAGGATCAAGAACAACGATGGAGCTGGACCCCATCTGGGCGGGTGATCTTGCTGGGCTCATGGCCTTTGCAATCTGTCAGGTTCTCAGGTTCAGAGCCCGCGGGGCCGGGCTCTGGAGCAAACGTGAGCCCTTGGGCTGCTGCCGAGGAGCGGCAGCAGCAGGCAAAACCCCCCAACCAACACTGGGCAAGCACACCGGCACCGGCACCGGCAAGGACTGCAGGCACCGCCCAACAAGCTGGAACACAAGGACTGGAATCCCCTGGACTGGAGGACACAGGACTGGAACACTGGACTGGCACACACTGGACTGGAACACATACCGGACCAGAACACACTGGACTGGAGCACACCGGACTGGAGCACACTGGACTGGTCCGTACAGCTTCACCTGCACTTAGCCACTGCCCCCCCCCCCCCCCCAAGGGTTGAGCCCTTGGGTTCGAGTGGCCGGCAGGACTTACCGGATACCGGATGACACAGGGAACAGGACTGGAAACAGAAGTACTCCTAAATCCTAAACTGACCTAAGTGCTCCCAAGCCCTAAACCAACAGAAGTGTTCCTAACAGTAAACTAACAGGGGTGCCCCTACGCCCTACACTAACAGAAGTGCAGGGAAGCCACAAGGGAAAAGCAAGGAAGAAAAAACACAAGAACTAGCAAAGGTGCTTCCTAAGCACCAAGCTACAGCTGTGCCCCACAGCACTAAACTAAACCCACAGAAGTGCTTCTAACCAAAACTAACAGGGGTTAGTGTGGCTTCCCTGCACTAACAGAAGTGCAGGGAAGCCACAAGAGAAAAGCAAGGAAGGTACAATACAAAGCTACCACAGGTGCTCCTAAGCACCAAGCTATCACAGAGCTCCTACAGCACTAAACTACCAAAGGTGCTGCTAACAGCACCAAAACCTGAAGTACTTCTATCAGCAACAAGAGGGAAAGCAGGGGAGCCAAGAGGGAAAAGCAGGGAAACTAACACAAGCAAAGCAGAAGTGCTTTAAACACAACAGAACCAAAAGTGCTTCCAAAGCACCAAACACCGAAGGGCTTCTAAAGCCCCAAACACAGAAGGCTACTAACCCCCAAGCACAGAACAGTTTCTAAAGCCACAGAAGGGGAAGCAGGGGAGCCACAAGGGAAAAAGCAGGGGAGCTAAATACATACAAGTCACAAGTGAACACTGCACTAACACTGACCTGGCCCTATAGCAATTGTAGCAAAAGCAAATGTTGCAAAGGCCCGGAAGGGAAGAACACTACTTCCTTATCAAGGCCCTCCCAGATGATGTCACACTCCCTAGAGCCAGGCATACAGCACACTGAACCCCAGAGAGGCCCAACCCACACCAATGCAGCACCGTGAAGCACTTGAAGCCAGTACACCCAAAGAGAGGTAGAACTAACTCAGTCCACAGACACAGCTATAGTAAAGTGGAACAATTAGAGTCGTGCTGCTGGAAGCTGCCAGCATAGAGAGAGAGAGCTAGCTCAGAAAGGACAGACAAAAGAAACAGAAGCCAGCTAAGAAGCTGACCCCCAGGAAAAAGGTAAGTTTGAGAGGGGTTCTGACCACAATCATAACATTGTTTTAACATCTTTCAGCAGAGGTGTGAGGAAATAAGGGATGAGAGACAGGCGGGAACAGTTGCAAAGAGAATTTTATGGGTCAGAATCAAAATCTTGAACTGGATCCTGTACTGGATGGGAAACCAGTGGTTTGGAATAAGAGAGGGGTGACATGATTAAATTTCTTTGAACAAAAATAAAGATGGATTGTGGTATTCCGTACCAACTGGAGATGTTTGGACAGAACAGAGGTAAGGCCAGCAAATACCATATTAACAATAGTCAAGATGAGACTAAAACAGAAGCATAGAAAATAACCATGGAAGCCAAAGGGTAAAAAGAAAGCATATTAGAGGTGTACATTTGCCAAAGCTGAAATAGTCCAAGTAATAAATTCAGAATAAAATATTTTTTCTGCTTTTGTCATTTGTGCATTTTATTTTTCCATTTGCTTTGGTCCCAGCATCTCCTTTCTGCTTTTTCCCTTAATTCTTTTGCCAGGGTTTTCTCTCCATTTGACATTTTGTCTCTCTTCATCCCCACCATTCATCTTCCCTCTGCATCCTTAGCTGTCCAGTCCAGCATCTCCCCTCTGTGTCTCTGCCTGTATCCTCCCCCCATGTTTGGTATCTGCCCTCTCAGTGTCCCTACCCCTCCCCTTGTGTCCAGTATCAATCCCGGGTGTCCCTATCTCTTTGCTCACTCCATGCCCAGTATCTTTCCTGTGTGCTTGTCCAGTGTATCCCCTTCAACCCCCCCCTGCAGACTCACGTCTGTCCATTGATCCAGAGTCTCTCTCTCTTTCCCCTCTGCTCTTCCCTGTACCTGGATCCAGCATCTCTCCACCCCCCCCCCCCCTTTCCACAGGTCTGGCATCTCTCCTTCTCCCCCATCCTATAGGTCTAGCAAGTCTCGCATCTTTCCCTCTCCCCCTGCAGTCCTTCTAATGTGGTAAGTCGCTGGCAGCAGCAGTGATGAAGACATGATGATTCCAGTTGGCCTTTTGGGGCCTTCCCTCTGCTATGTTGCACTCATAGAAAGTTGAATCAGAGGAGGGGGGAGTGGGACGCAGCACAGGGAGGGCCCTGAGGCCATCTGGAAATAGCTATCTTCATCGTTGCCACTGCCAGCGATTCGCTGTGTTTGGAAGACAAATGGGGGGGGGGAGGAGGGAGGGAGAGGTGCCACTGGACTCACAGGAGCCTGGGGAGTGGATAGGTAGAGATGCAAGACCCATGAGAGAGCAGGGAGAGAGTTGCTGGACCGTAGGGGGCAGAGAGCAGGAGCAGGGAACCTGAGGTCACAAAAAATGACTTTTCTATTGCTGGCTAACGTAAATCCGACGTTTGGTGCCTGACTTTAGGTGTGAGCACTTATGCCATGTCAAAGGCTAGTATAAGTGCTTGTTTGCACCTGTTGGCAGTTAGGCACGTAATTCCTAGCATTCTGTAACCTGCACACCTAACTCTTGAAAGTTTGGCTGGCTGTGGAGTCCTCAGGTAGTGTTGCCAATTGGACTCCACAGCAAGCCAAAGTTTCAGGAGTTAGGTGTGCAGGTTACAGAATATTAGGAGTTACGTGCCTAACTGTCAACAGTTAGGTGCAAGCACTTACACCAGCCTTTGACATGGCATAAGGGCTCACGCCTATAGTCAGGCACCAAATGTCGATCTTACATTAGTATTCCATAACAGACATTCTGCGTTTTATAGAAGTTGTGCTTAGTGCGCATCATCCCAATGCCTAAATGTTGGTGTTCTTTCTTGTAGCTACCTCATAAAGTCTCCACTGTATTTTATTTATTTATTTATTAGGATTTATTTACCGCCTTTTTGAAGGAATTCACTCAAGGCAGTGCACAGTAAGAATAGATCAAGCACGAGGCATAGGCAATTACAGCAGCCAAAATATTAAAATAACTAGTAAAAAAGGCCCGTTTCTGAACACAATGGACGCTAGCAAGGTTTTCCCCCAGGTCGCCGCCGCTCCCCCCTCCACCACCCCCGAGGTCGCCACCGCTCCCCCCTCTACCCCCGAGGTCGTCACCGCTCCCCCCTCCCCCCTCCACCCCCCCTGAGGTGATCCGCCTCCTCCAGACTGCCTCGTGCATATTTCACACACCTTCCCAGTATCTCCCTCCCTCCGAGTGTCAGGGTCCCCCTCCCTCCCTCCCAGATCCCCATGTTTCAGGGTCTCCCTCCCAGTTTCAGGATCCCCCCTCGCTCACAGTTGCAGGGTCATCGTGCCTCCCTTCCTCCATCCCTCTCGTCCACTGCCAGCCCCCCTCCTTACGAATTTTTGAAGTCTCACCCAGTCGGGATTACGACGGACGGCGGCAGCAACAGTAGCAGCATCGGTAAACGGTGTACAGGCTTGGGCCATCTTTGTCTCTCAGCTCTGGTCCTGCCCTCATTTCCTGTTTCCACAAGGGCAGGACCAGAGCTGAGAGACAGAGATGGCCCTTGCCTGTACGCCGTTTACCGATGCTGCTGCTGCCGCCGTCCGCTGTAACCCCGACTGGGTGAGACTTCAAAAATTCGTAAGGAGGGGGGCTGGCAGTGGACGGGAGGGAGGGAGGAAGGGAGGCTACGACGATCCTGGAACTGTGAGCGAGGGGGGATCCTGGAACTGGGAGGGAGGATCCTGGTAGTGGGAGGGAGACCCTGAAACTCGGGGATCTGGGAGGGAGACCCTGACACTCGGAGTGAGGGAGGGAGATACTGGGAAGGTGTGTGAAATATGGGCGAGGCAGTTTGTGGGGGGGCTGTTGGATCACCTCGGGGGGGTAGAGGGGGAGCGGTGGCAACCTCGGGGGTGGTGGGTGAGCGGCGGCAGCGACCTGGGGGGCGTGGCATTGCGGCGAGAGCGGCAGGGGCAGGGCCTTTTGCTCCTGACTTGCGGTTGGTCAGTGTTGCGGGTGACGTACCCCTCCTGCTCCTGCTCCTTATCGCCGAGCCAGTCTGGTGTCTCCTTTCCGGTGACGTCAGCGATCTACGGAGCCTAGCAGACCAACTCCGAAGGAGCCATGGTCTGAGGCAGCAAGATTAGAACGCTGGAGGTGAGAATTATTATATAGGAGGACAATATAAATGTGTCGCATAATATACTACTTACAATGTCAACACAATATGTAATAGAACATTATAACTGATAGTGAAGGGTAAAGCAAAGATAGAACATATAGATAGGTAAGAGAGTAAGGTGACTGATTTTAAAAAGTTGTACATGAGGTCAGCTAGGGTAGTTGATAAACATGTCCTGAAGCAGTATGTGCAACCCAAGTCGCTCCTTGAGTATGTGAGTGAGACTAACACTTTAGTTACTTCTTCCATTAAAGGACTGGTTGAACAGACAAGCTTTCACCTGCTTCCTGAAATACCTGCTTGTGTTAAGCGCAGCCTTTCAGGCTATGGAATAGAGGAGTAGGCTAATATTTAGAGCAGCAGGCTAACAATCAGGAAAACAATGGATCAAATCCTGCTTCTCCCACTGTCATTTCACCCTCTATTACCGCAGGTATAGCTTGAATTGTAGGTCCACATTTGCCTAAACTACTGAAATTTGGAAATACAAGTAATTTTTAAATTTCAAAATCCAAATTGATATGGTGGACTTGTCAAAAGGTGATTTCTTTTTAGAAATCTATCCAAGTTTGTATGCAGCACTGGCTTTGGCATGTGATTCCCTGGGATCCTGCAATTTTTCTTTTTAACCTCTCCCAGTGTTGCAGGAATGGATGCATGAATTACCCCTATTGTTAGCAGAATCTGTGGTACTTCAGGAGTCAAACAGCACACACCAGAATGAGGGAGAAATCTTCTTTATTTGCCAGCAAACAGAGTAGGACATCAGTTCTAGCTCTCTTCTCTCTCTCTCTCAGCTCTCTGGATGTTATGGCTTCTGTCTCAGCTCCTTCTCTTCTTCTGCTGTCTGTCTTCCTTCAGCTCTCCTTCTTCTGTCTGTTCCTTCTGACGTAAACTGCTTCTACTCCCACTTAAATACAGTGCTATCCCCCTCTCTAGCCCCCCTTACTTTCCAGATGGTAAAGAATAGATTGGTTACCTTGCCTCAGCCAATCATTACTTTAAAAATATCAGTTACATAGGTTTGATATTTCTCAAACTGACCTATGACCTGGGGCCTCTCACACTAGACATTGTGGCTCCCATCTCTTACATTTTCATTATGATTAATTTCTCAGCTATAGCTTAAACTGAATTCATTTAGGGACTAAGGGACATTCTCATATTCCTAGTCAACTCCATACTAACTGCTAACTGAACTCTGGCATTCATTAAGGGGTCAAGGGCCAGTCTTACTTAATAGCATACAGCTATAGTCTGTTATTACTTTCAGGACCATTCCTACATTTACCTATAATTAATCAAGACTTTTCTTGACCCTTTTCACCTATCAGCTCCATACATTAAACCAGCCAGGACTGCAGAAAACTCAAACCATATGCTGACCTTTTCACTGCAGCCCTACTCAGAACGTAAGGCAAAGAGTTGAACAAACATTAGATTTAAAAAGGTATTCTACATATTAACTACATAGAATAAACATATTCTAAAATAAGACATATTCTAAAATACACAGAATCAGTATTCCTTATAAGACATATTCTAAATATCAGGAATATCTACATATTAAGCACTTCTAAAATCTAATTCTTTTCTTCTAACTAAACAGCATTTCAGCCTAATCCTTTTAAATTGCCTGCAATATGCCTGGCTCATAATGGTATACAGATGTGCTAGCTTGCATTCCATCACTCACAAGGGGTGAAAGAAGTTTCTGTCTTTGACCTTTTTAACCTTTAGCTTAGCTAAAGCCAGACTTTCAAAATAATCTGAACCATCTGGCATTCCTTCACTTTACTGTACAGAACTGAGAATTTAACCACCAAACTTTTAAACCCTAAACAGAATTAACACTTAATATAATTTCTTATATATATAATTATGCCCATGGCTGCCTCACCAGGAGCAAGGAAAGATGGTCACCTGTATGCTAAGCAGTGCTTAAATGCGACTCGCCTTGTGATTGCACAAGCCCGGAGGCAGCCCTGTTGACTACCATTGATTAAATGGTATAACATGCTCTGGTACATTTGTGAGATGGACAGACTTGTAGCTGGTCTGAGATGTGCCTCCTTGCCCAAGTGATCATGGCAGGAAAGATTTGGGATGGGCCGGAAAGGGGCTTCGATGACAACTTAGAAGTTGGAGAATAAGGCCAGTGCCGGGCAGACTTCTATAGTCTGTGCCCTGAAAAATGGCAAGGACAAATCAAGATCAAGTATACATAAATACTATCACATCATACTTTTTGCTATGAGTTTATCTTGTTGAGCAGACTGGATTGTACAGGTCTTTATCTGCTGTCATCTACTAAGTTATGTTAGGAAAGATATGGCTGCCCTTTATTACATCAAGTCACTACTATGTTTTGTTCCTTCTTATTATTTTTCTCTGGGGGGTAGTCTGGTGATTTGGAGAGGGGGATTTGGGGGAGGGTAGTGGCTATTAATAGATATAAAAACTTTACTAAATTTAAGTGTATTGTAAGTATCTTTCCGTTTGGTTCTTGGTGTCGGATTTACATTATATTGTCTTAAGTTTGTTGTTCTTTTTTCACATTTTGTTATATCCCATAACCTCAATAAAGTTACCCTTGTAAATTAAAAAAAAAATCCGAATTGATCTTGTATCCTTAAAATCCAACTGGCTATGGGATCCGCAAAACATATTTGGGAAACTTTGACTTATAGCATTAGTGGGTGGGTGTGAATAGTTTCTTAGCCCTGTACTCTTAACCACAACTACGCTACTACTGCGCCTTGGCCCTACATCAGGGTTTGGCAGATCAGATGGGGAAAAATTTCCCAGCCCAAAAAGAAGCCCAAGGATAGCCCAGGCTGCCCAACGGGCTACATGAGGAGTATCGGGGTGGGGGGGAGAGTGTTTGCTCGCTGTTGCACCTCTTCGCAAACGGTTGCCATACTATACACCGGACCTTTCCAGAAAATTCAACAATCAACACTTTTTTTCCAAGTTACAAGAAAGACTTTATACATCCGGGTTCGTTTCCATGGAAACTTGGAATAAGTGGGAAAGTGTGGTGGTTCTCCTATCGCCTGCAGTGCTTTAACCTTGCTTTTACACACGTGTTGTATCTGGCGAAAAGTTTGTCCTGAACGGAAGAAATAAACATTTCTCGCGCACCAATTTTTTTTAGATTTTAATTTGGAGAATTTTTTCTTTTTAAGTTGTAGTTTTTTTTTTTCTCGCTTGTTGACCCAGAGGCAGCGGAAGAGGAAGTTGTCAGTGACGGTGGCAGACGGCGGTTGTGTAGCGTGCGTGCGACACCGGTGAGGCGAGAAAGAAGACGGGCACGGAAACATGTGAGTCTTGCTCCCAACACTAATAGGTAGCAGATGAGAGCGCTGCTTGTAGGGTACCGGTTTGGAGTTAGGGGTGTTGGTTTATGCGGTCCCTTTTCACATGAGGTCGTTATTCTTTGTGAGGGCTGCGTACGCTTTTGTATATTGCAAAAATGAATGTGACTTCTCGTGCTCAGGGCCCATTCATTTATGTAGTGTAAATGACATAGTTAAAGCGCCTTGAAAATCTGACTGGGGGGACTCCAGGACAGGTTTGGCAACCACTGCACTAGGCTATTCCTTCACAGCACCAGGTAGTATTTTTTTTATTTTGGAACGGCCTTTCCCTCATCCTCTAATATGCCAGACTTCCATAATAGTAACACAGTAAATGACAGCAGATAAAAGACCTGTACGATCCATTCAGTCTGCCCAACAAGATAGGCATTTTACATGGCATGTAATACTTTATACCTGAGTTTGATTTGTCCTTTTCAGGGCACAGATCGTAGAAGTCTGCCCAGCACTCTTCTTGTACTAAGTTCTGAAGCTAACATCGAAACCCCTTAAAATTTACACTCCAGCCCATCCATATCTATTCAGTCACGATCAGGGCATAGACTGTAGAAGTCTGCCAGCACCGGTTTTGCTTCCCAATTACCAGCGTCGCCACCTAATTTCCGCTAAGATTCTGTGGATCCATGCCTTCTAAACAGGATTCCTTTGTTTGAATTCCATTACTGTTTTCATCTCCACCACTTCCCGCGGGAGGGCATTCCACATATTCACCACCCTCTCTGTGAAAAAATACTTCCTGATGTTACTCCTGAGTTTGCCCCCCTTCAACCTCAATTCATTTCTTCTAGTTCTACCGCCTTTCCGTCTCTGTGAAAGGTTTGTTTGCGGATTAACACCTTTCAAATATTTGAACGTCTGTATCATGTCATTCCTGTTTCTCCTTTCCTCCAAGGTATACATGTTCAGGTCAGCAAGTCTCTTGTACGGTTTGCAACGCAAATCCCATACCATTTTTGTAGCTTTTCTTTGCACAGCTTCCAGTCTTTTTATATGTTTAGCAAGATACAGCCTCCAAAACTGAACACAATACTCCAAGTGGGGCCTCACCAATGACTTGTAGCGGGGCATCGACACCTCCTTTATTCTGCTGGTTATACCCCTCTCTATGCAGCCTAGCATCCTTCTGGCCATGGCCATCGCCTTGTCACATTGTTTCTTCACCTTTAGATCCTCCGACACCAACATCCCAAGGTCTGTCTCCTGAGTTGAGCTTACTAATCTCTCCCCTTCTATTTGGTATCTGTTTTTTGGGTTTGTGCACCCTAGTTCATCACTCTACACTTCTTGGCTTTAAATTTTACCTGAAGATCCCACATAGCAGCACAAAGACTGCAATAATGTTGATGCCGACGCTGTAACCTAAACAGACAAACACAACCAAGCACTTAAAAAAGTGGAGGAAAAAAGCCTCAGTAACGCCACCCAGCCAGCCTGAAACAACAAACTATAAGGTGTGGGCCCGGCGCACCATCATGTGGCTCCAAAAAACACTCCACTCCTCAATGTGCTGAAGTGTTTCAAAAAAACTGGTCAGGTAACAAACATGTGTATACATATAGAACACAATATAGTTCAGTCCAGTTCAACCCCACTGGTGATACAGCCACAAAACACTTATTTGGATTTCTTCTATTTCCTACTGTTCTTTTGACGCTCCACTGCCAATATCTTCACCAGCTGGTCTGTTCATCCAGAAAACCCAGGGAATAGGGAGTCCCCGTTTCGCAAAAGCTGCATCAGAGGTTCCGATCCTGTGTCCGATCTGTATCGCAAAATCAGGCTGGTGACGATATTGGCAGTGGAGCGTCAAAGGAACAGTAGGAAATAGAAGAAATCCCATGCCTTATAGTTTGTTTCAGGCTGGCTGGGTGGCGTTACTGAGGCTTTTTTTTCTCCACTTTAAGTGCTTAGTTGTGTTTGCCTGTTTAGGTTACAGCATTGGTATCAACATTATTGCAGTCTTTGTGCTGCTGTGTGGGATCTTCAGTTTTAAATTTTAACTGACAGACCCTCAACCATTCTTCTAACGTTCGGAGATCCCTTCTCATCATTTCTACTCCCTCCAGGGTATCCACTGTATTGGCTATTTTCGTGTCAGCCGCAAAAGGGCAAACCTTTCCTTCCAACCCTTCAGCAATATCTCCCACAAATATATTAAACAGATTAGGTCCCAGCACCGACCCCTGAGGAACTCCATTGCTCACCTTCTTTTCCTCTGAGCGGATTCCATTTACCACCACCCTCTGCCACCTGTCGGTCAACCAGTTTCCCTTTCAGTTCACCACTTTCGGTCCTAAGTTCAATCCTTTCAGCATATTAATGACTCTTCTGTGGATGACCTTATCAAAGGCTTTGCTGAAATCCAAGTAGATTATATATATTGCACGTCCTTCATCCAGTTCTTTGGTCACCCAGTCAAAGAAGTCAATAAGGTTCGTTTGGCAGGATTTTTCACTGGTAAAACCATGTTGCCTCGGGTCCTGTAACCTGTTGGTTTCTAGAAAGTTAACTATCCTTTCTTTCAGCAGCGACTCCATTATTTTTCCTACCACCGACATGAGACTTACCGGTCTGTAGTTTCCCACTTCTTCCCTGCCTCCACTTTTGTGAAGAGGGACCACATCTGCTCATCTCCAATCTCACAGAACCTCTCCCGTCGCTAAAAATCTTTTAAATAAATGTTTAAGAGGTCCCGCCAGGACCTCTCTGAGCTCCCTCAGTATCCTGGGATATATCCCATCCTGCCCCATAGCTTTGTCCACCTTCAGATTCTCAAACTCTTTCTTCTGTAAATGGCGCAGTATCCACTCCATTCCCAGATGTTCCCTTGGCAGCCGACCGCAGTCCTTCTCCAGGATTTTCCTCCTTGAACACTGAAGAGAAATAATTGTTTAGCACATTCACTTTATCTTCATTACTCTCCACATAGCCATTCTCATTATCTTTTAGTCTCACAATTCCTAACTTTTCTCCTTTCTCCAATATATCTGAAAAAGGTCTTGTCACCTCTCTTTACATCTTTAGCCATGTTTTCTTCCGCTCATGCTTTCGCTAGCCGTATTTCCCTCTTCGCTTCTTTGAGTTTAATCCGATAATCTTTTCCGTGATCCTCTCGTTGCGTTCTTTTGTATTTCTTGAACAAAGCCTCTTTTGCTCTTATTTTTTCAGCTACTTGTTTGGAGAACCATATAAGCTTCCTGCTTCTATTGTTTTTGTTTACTTTCCTCGCATAAAGATCAGTCGCCATATTTTTAGTAGCCTTTAGCTTGGACCACTGTTTTTCCACATCTCCTATGCCTTCCCACACCAACAACTCCTTCTTCAGGTATTCCCCCATTTTATCAAAATCAGTACGTCTGAAATCCAGTACTTTGAGTTTTGTGCGTCCGCACTCCGCCTTCGCCCTTATATCAGACCATATGGTATGATGATCACTATTACATAGGTGGGCACCCATCCGGATATTGGAAACACTTCCTCCATTCGTGAGCACTAGATCCAGCATTGACCCTTCCCTCGTGGGTTCCGTCACCATTTGTCAGACCAAGGCACTTTGACAGGCATCCACAATCTCCCTACTTTTTTCCGATTCCGCAGACGGGACTTTCCAATCCATGTCAGACAAATTGAAATCTCCCATCAGTAGCACCTCCCCTTTCATACCAATCTTTTGAATATCTTCTATCAGAGCCTTGTCTAATTTCTCCGTTTGTGCCGGAGGTCTGTAAATAACACCCGTGTGGTTCCATCTTCTCTTTCCAGGACGATCCATAAAGCTTCTTCCTTTTCCCAGGTTCCCTGCGTTTCAGCCGCTCTGATATTGTCTCTCACATACAGCGCCACTCCCCCACCTCTTCAGCCCTCTCTATCCGTCCTAAAAAGATTATAACCCGGTATGGTCACATCCCATTCGTGGGAATCGTTGAACCATGTCTCCATAATAGCAACAATATCCAAGTTTTCTTCAAATATCAGGGCTTGCAAGTCTTGAACCCTTTTACTTAGACTACGAGCATTTGTGCTCATGCTTTCCATGTGCTTAGTGAGTTTAGGTGGTTTTCTATATTTACATGACCTTTCCCTGTGCCGTCATTTTTATTCTGGGAGTGAGTTTCTGAAATCCCTTGTTTCCTTTTGTCACCCCCACCCTCTACTACTACTACTACTATTTAGCATTTTTATAGTGCTACAAAGCGTACGCAGCGCTGCACAAACATAGAAGAAAGACAGTCCCTGCTCAAAGAGCTTACAATCTAATAGACAAAAAATAAAGCAAGCAAATCAATGTGTAGAGGAAAGAGGAGAGGAGGGTAGGTGGAGGCGAGTGGTTACAAGTGAAAAGCAATGTTAAAGAGGTGGGCTTTCAATCTAGATTTAAAGATGGTCAAGGATGGGGCAAGACGTAGGGGCTCAGTTTAAATGTCTAGAAAAGTAGTGTCTGAATTTCTCCCCAAGGATCCTTTTTCCCATTACAGAAAGATGTCGCTCATCATTACAGTACAGCCTGTTATTTTTCCACGTATTACTTGTCTAAGGAGGCTGAGGAAAGCAGGCAGTGTAGCCAGCTTACATGCATGGTAGAGGAGAACCACATGATTCTGTCTTGAAGTGGACGCCTGTTTTTCTCTCTCATTGACCAGTAAGAGTTGTTGCTGAAGAGGGCAGTTTTCTAGGAGAAGGAATTAGTGACCATTATTGGGATGCAGATGAGTGTGTGTGTGAGGGGGGGGGGGGGGGTGCTTGTAGGCCAGCAGAGATTGGGGGCTTAGGATGGAGGACCAAGATCACAAGGATAGAGAAAAGAGCGAGAGCGAGCCCATCCTTTCTACCATCCTTCTTACTCCTGTGATCTCTCTTCATCACCATCCCCAATTCTCAGCCATCTTTTGTTCAGCAATGCTTTATGAGGATAAGTAGAGCTTCTGTTCTTGAGTGTGTATAAATTGTAAATTTAGGTGTTTGTTTCCAGCTAATTAGGGTTCTTTGAAGGTACAAAAAAAATCTGTGTTGCTATTCCACACGTACTATTGTTGTGTACCTTTTCTATTAGAATCAAGAAGCATCTACACAGAAAAAGCACAAGAACTGAGTGGAGATTACAAGAACAAGCCAGGGGTGGAGTGAGAGAATACTAGGGGTGATAGTATTTTTTCAGTGTTTATCCAGTAAATACCAGTTAATGGTTTTGCATTCAAGGCATTCTGTTGGTGAAAACCTAAAATCAGAAGCCCTAAGGCCCTTTTGTGTACAGATTATACCTTGCTTATGCCTATGTAAAACTCGGCAGATGTATTTGCATAGACATAACCTGAAAATCTGAATTCCATATCATCAAGCTGATCAATCCATAGACTGGTGGGTTGTGTCCATCTACCAGCAGGTGGAGATAGAGAGCAAACTTTTGCCTCCCTATATGTGGTCATGTGCTGCCGGAAACTCCCCAGTATGTTCTCTATCTCAGCAGGTGGTGGTCACACACAGCAGCAGCTCTGGCTAGGCCTCCAAGCCTAATTTTTAGGTTTTGTTGAGTGCCTGGGGTTGAGGGCTCTTTTGAGCAAGTGCAAACCTGGTGGTGCCAGGTCCCTCCTTTTCTCCCCCCTCCCGCTGGCTCCGTAAAAAAAAAAAAAAAAAATTTTAAACGTCCTTAAAGGCGTTTATTTCGACGTTTATTTAAACGTTCATTGCAGCTACTCACTGGGACACCAGTTCGTTACAGCTCGGAGCGGACAGCAGGTAATTTTTACCTTTTTATAGCGGGCAGGGGGTTCCCCGATTCTTCTCCTCGTGGCATATGGCGTCGGAGGGCGAGGGCGCAAAGGGTCGCTCCCCGGATCGCTTGAGCGCTTCTAGAGGGGATGCGGGGGTCTTACAGCCTGATTCGCCCTTGTTGGGTGACAGTTTCGTGACCGATGAATGTCCCGGTCCTTCCTCCAGCGTGGCGGTTTTCTCCCGCCATAAACGCCCATCCCCCGCTCCCTCGCCTCCGCCATCTTGGCCGGCCACGCGGCTCGGACGGCTTCTTCGTGGGCCGCCCTTGAGGTTGGAGACATTAATGCCATGAACGCCCTTAATTTGGGCGACGGCACAAAAGCGGCTAAAGTTAAGCGCCGTTCTTCCCGCGCGGCTCCTTCGCGGAGTGTCGCGCCGGACGCCATTTTGGATGCGCAGCATGTCTCTCCCCCGCTCTTGCGAGCGCCGGTTGAGGGTGCGTCTAGGGCTGTTGCCCAGGCTGCGGAAGTGCACAGTCTGGGGGGTTTCTCCCCCGAGTTTGTTTTGCTGCTGCATCAGGCTTTCCTCATGCAAAACGCTGCCCCTGCTCCCTCGTCTGGTAAAGAGGTTGAGGTTCCCAGAGGTAAACGCCCTCGGGTTGATTCCCAGGCCTTGGAGGACTTTGTCT
Organism: Microcaecilia unicolor; assembly: GCF_901765095.1. Classification (NCBI taxonomy): domain Eukaryota; kingdom Metazoa; phylum Chordata; class Amphibia; order Gymnophiona; family Siphonopidae; genus Microcaecilia; species Microcaecilia unicolor. The sequence continues at coordinate 158,862,226 of NC_044041.1, forward strand.
CCTCCGATGTAGATGAGGGCAGCGTGTCTGAGGTCTCCCAACGGTCCTTTGCGGATTCCTTGGAGGAGACGGATCCCCGCTCGGATGGAGCGGATGACCCCTCTGCAGCGCGGCTTTTTAGCCCAGAGGATTTGCCCAACCTGTTGTTACAGGCCATGGACACTTTGAAGATTTCCTCTCCGGAGGACGTCTCTCCCTCAGCCCCTGTTGGCTCTGCCATTATGCTGGGGACGAAGCGCCCGCCTAGAACCTTCCACGTGCATGATGCCATGCACACCTTAATTTCGGCTCAATGGGATGTCCCGGAAGCGAGCCTTAAAGTGGCTAGGGCTATGTCCCGCCTCTATCCTTTGGCTGTGAGTGAACGTGAGGCCTAACTGTGGCCTACCGTGGATTCTTTAATCACTGCGGTGACTAAGAAACGGCGTTGCCGGTGGAAGGTGGCACGGCCCTAAAGGACGCCCAAGACAGAAGATTGGAGGCGGCCTTAAGGTCGTCCTTTGAGGCGGCTGCTTTAAGTTTGCAGGCCTCAGTTTGCGGCTCCTATGTGGCCAGGGCGTGCCTGACTATGGTGCAGCGGGCTTTCCCCCTCGGATCATTCCTTGAGGGCTGATTGGCCGGCCCTGGAATCGGGCTTAGCCTATTTGGCAGGACTTGCTGTATGATGTCTTGAGGGCCTCAGCTAAAAGCATGGCTCAGACAATCTCTGCGCGGCGGTGGCTTTGGCTGAAACATTGGTCTGCTGACCACGCCTCTAAATCCCGCCTGGCTAGATTGCCTTTTAAAGGCAAGCTGCTCTTTGGGGTCGAGCTGGACAAAATCGTGACCGATCTCGGCACGTCTAAGGGCAAGAAATTACCAGAGGTCAGGGCTTGGGCTAGTACTCGTCCCGTACCTCCAGAGGACGGTTGCAGGAAGCCCGTCGGTACCGCCCGGCAAGTCGGGTTCCTCTGCCCCCTCTTCCTTCAAGAGGAATTTCTCCCCCAAGCAGCATTCCTTTCGCAGAGACCGCCGTCCCGGAGGTGCTTCCTCCGGTCCTCCCCCAGGGTCTCGTACCCAATGACGGGGCCTTGGTCCACGCCCCAGTGCAGATTGGAGGACGGCTGTCCTCGTTCTGGGCGAGTGGACCACAATAACTTCAGACGCGTGGGTGCTGGAAGTCATCAGAGACGGCTACAAGCTAGAGTTCTGCCGACCCTTAAAAGACGGGTTTGTACTCTCTCCCTGCAAGTCTCCGGTCAAAGCTGTGGCAGTGCAGCAGACCTTGGACAATCTGATCCGCCTGGGCGCGGTCGTTCCTGTGCCAGAAAGTCAGCTTGGCAAGGGACGTTACTCCATTTACTTTGTGGTACCAAAGAAAGGAGGTTCTGTCCGGCCTATCCTCGACCTCAAAGGGGTCAATTGGGCCTTGAAAGTGCGGCACTTTCGCATGGAGACTCTCCGCTCTGTTATAGCGGCAGTGAAGGCAGGAGAGTTCTTGGCTTCCTTGGACATCAAGGAAGCGTACCTGCATATTCCCATCTGGCCTCCTCATCAACGCTTCCTGCGTTTTGCAGTCCTGGGACGACACTTCCAGTTCAGAGCCCTCCCATTCGGGTTGGCTACTGCTCCGCGGACCTTTTCCAAAGTAATGGTGTCATCGCGGCCTTCCTACGAAAGGAAGGGATACAAGTCCATCCTTATCTGGACGACTGGTTGATCCGAGCCCCCTCTTATGCAGAGTGCGGCAAAGCTGTGGACCGGGTAGTTGCTCTTTTGAGCTCCCTGGGATGGATCATCAACTGGGAGAAGAGCCAGCTGCGCCCGACTCAGTCCCTGGAGTACCTGGGAGTTCGATTCGACACCCAAGTGGGCAGAGTGTTCCTGCCAGACAATCGGATTGTCAAACTTCAGGCTCAGGTGGACCAGTTCCTGGGAGCCTCTCCTCTTCGGGCTTGGGACTATGTGCAGCTGTTGGGCTCTATGACGGCCACGATGGAAGTAGTGCCTGGGCCAGGGCTCATATGAGACCACTTCAACACTCTTTGCTGCAGCGCTGGACTCCGATGTCGGAGGATTATGCTGTGCGACTTCCCTTGGACCCAGCAGTGCGCAAGGCGCTGAGCTGGTGGATGCAGACAGACAAATTGTCTGCGGGAATGCCTCTGGTGACCCCAGAGTGGATTGTCGTTACGACGGACGCCTCTTTGTCGGGCTGGGGAGCCCACTGCTTGGGAAGGACAGCGCAGGGGCTCTGGTCTCCTGCAGAGGCAAAGTGGTCTATCAACCTCCTGGAACTCAGAGCCATTCGGTTGGCGCTTTTGGAGTTCATCCCGGTACTGGTGTGGAAGCCTGTACGGGTCCTGTCGGACAATGCCACGGCTGTGGCCTATGTCAACCGCCAGGGAGGTACCAAGAGCGCCCCTCTAGCCAAGGAGGCTATGTATCTCTGCCAGTGGGCGGAAGCGAACCTGGAGCAGCTTTCAGCGGCCCACATTGCTGGAGTCATGAATGTCAAGGCGGACTTTCTCAGTCGCCATACCTTGGAGCCCGGAGAGTGGCAGCTATCTGCTCAGGCGTTCTTGGACATCGCGAAGCGCTGGGGCCAGCCGAGCCTAGATCTGATGGCGTCATCGGCCAATTGCCAGTGCCGCGCTTCTTCAGCAGAGGACGGGACCCTCGATCCCTGGGAGTAGATGCTCTTCTCCAACAGTGGCCGACACAAGAGCTCCTCTATGTGTTCCCGCCCTGGCCCATGTTGGGCAGGGTGCTAGACCGGGTGGCAAAGCATCCCGGCAGGGTAATCCTGGTGGGTCCGGATTGGCCCAGGCGTCCCTGGTATGCGGACTTGATCAGGCTCTCAGTGGACGATCCTCTGCGACTGCCAGTGGAACAGGGCCTGTTACATCAGGGTCCCGTGGTGATGGAGGATCCCTCCCCCTTTGGTCTTACGGCCTGGCTATTGAGCGGCAGCGTCTGAGGAAGAAGGGCTTCTCAGACAAGGTCATCGCCACTATGCTGAGAGCGAGGAAGCGCTCTACTTCTACTGCTTACGCCAGGGTTTGGCGTATCTTTGCAGCGTGGTGTGAAGCAGGCTCTCTTTCTCCCTTCACTGCTCCAATTTCTTCAGTGTTGGCGTTCCTGCAAGAAGGTCTGGAGAAAGGCCTGTCGCTCAGTTCCCTTAAAGTCCAGGTAGCGGCACTGGCTTGCTTCAGGGGCCGCCTGAAGGGTGCTTCCCTGGCTTCACAGCCAGATGTGGTGCGCTTTCTCAAGGGAGTTAATCACCTGCGCCCTCCTCTGCACTCAGTGGTGCCTGCGTGGAATCTCAACCTGGTGTTAAGAGCATTGCAGAAGCCGCCTTTTGAACCCTTGTCGAGGGGCATCTCTGAAAGACCTGACGTTGAAAGCAGTCTTTTTGGTGGCTATCACTTCAGCCAGAAGAGTTTCCGAGCTCCAGGCGCTCTCATGTCGAGAGCCTTTTCTGCAGTTCACTGAGGCAGGAGTGACTATTCGCACAGTGCCTTCCTTTCTGCCCAAGATTGTTTCTCGCTTCCATGTGAATCAGCAGCTCTGTCTCCCTTCCTTTCGTAGGGAGGACTACCCAGAGGAGTACTCTGCTCTTAAATATCTGGATGTGAGACGAGTCATCATCAGATACTTGGAAGTGACCAATGATTTCCGGAAATCGGATCATCTGTTTGTCCTGTTTGCAGGTCCTCGTAAGGGTCTGCAGGCTGCTAAGCCTACAGTGGCAAGATGGGTCAAGGAAGCCATTGCAGCGGCTTATGTGGCCGCGGGGAAGGTGCCGCCTATCCAGCTGAAGGCTCACTCCACGAGAGCTCAGGCGGCCTCGATGGCAGAGGCCGGATCCTGTCCTCCTTGGAAGAGATATGCAAGGCGGCAACTTGGGCTTCGGCTCATACATTCTCCAAGCATTACCGGTTGACTGTGGCTGCACGGGCGGAGGCCCGGTTTGGAGCTTCAGTGTTGAGGTCAGGGATTTCTATGTCCCGCCCTGGGTGAGTACTGCTTCGGTACATCCCACCAGTCTATGGATTGATCAGCTTGATGATATGGAAGGTAAAATTATGTATAATCATACCTGATAATTTTCTTTCCATTAATCATAGCTGATCAATCCATAGCCCCTCCCAGATATCTGTACTGTTTTTATTCTGGTTGCATTTCAGGTTCAAGTTTAGTCTTCAGTTACTTCAGAAAGACTTCGTGTTCAAGTTCTTCCTTCACTTGGATTCTTCAAGAGTTGAGACGAGTTTGTGTTACAGTGAGCTGCTGCATTCCTCTCCCCTCCGTTTTACGGGGCTGGATTGAGATTTAAATTCTGCCGGCACTCCCTCCCGCTTCGTGCGGCTGTAGGGCAGCTTTGTACCCCTCCCGCTTCGGCGGTGTTAGGGTCAGTCAGCTCCTCCCGCGGTTGCGGTTGCAGGATAAGCCGATCCCCCGCATCGGCGGGTGTGGTGTCCCTCCCCCGCTCCGCGGGGATGAGCTGGACGGATTCCCCTCCCCCACTTGTGTGGGGATGAGCTGGGTTAATTCCCCTCCCCCGTTTCGGCGGTGGTGAGCTGGGCAGAGTGTCCCTTCGTGGGTGTAATTCTCTAAGTGCTGAGTCCTGCGGATGGAGCTTTGATATCGACATACTGAGGAGTTTCCGGCAGCACATGACCACATATAGGGAGGCAAAAAGGATTGCTCTCTATCTCCACCTGCTGGTAGATGGACACAACCCACCAGTCTATGGATTGATCAGCTATGATTAATGGAAAGAAATTATCTGGTATGATTATACATAATTTTACCTTATACAGTAACTTATTTGAGGCAAACTTGGCATGGATGTTAAAGACAGATTGGTGTTACTGACTTATAGCAAGGCAGGAAGTAGACAGCCTGTTTTGAGAGGATCTTCTGATACAGGGTCCACACTAGCTGTTCTGCTTCTGCTCACATTGTTTTGGTTTGGTTGCAGGAGTCTGTTAAACAAACCCAAGAGTGAGATGACCCCAGAGGAGCTGCAGAAGCGAGAAGAAGAGGAGTTCAATACTGGACCCTTGTCTGTACTGACTCAGTCAGTGAAGAACAACACTCAGGTCCTTATCAACTGCCGCAACAACAAGAAACTTTTGGGAAGAGTCAAGGCCTTTGACAGGTGAGGCATTTGTGCTTACAAGGCTCAGCCCTTCCACACTATTGGAGCTAAAATATTCTTAAAGAGGGTAGCCAGTAAGCACTTGCTGACTTGACCTATTTCTCTGGATCATAGGTAGCAGAATGGTGGCCACATGGCATCAGCCCCTACCCTTCCCCAATCAAAAAGGTATCCTGATGCCTTTAGCTGCAGATCTGGGAGTACCCAATTACAATGTTTGAACACATTACTGGTACAGCAGATAAGGGTAGCTTTTGTATATATTGTATTACCAGATGTTAGCAAGATACAGGCCTTAAAAATGGCCAGTGTTGTGACACCATGTTGAAGGATACTTATAATCTAGTAGCCTTCCTCCTTTCCAGCAACATGGGTATTCTGTTCTGGTATTGCTGGCTAAGAATTGCTCCCAGAAAGCCTTCAAGAAAAGGTAGTCAAGTAAGGCAGCAAGTTTGAGTACATGCCCAGAAGTTGCTTTCTCTTGTGTTAATTTGCTGCTGGGGAAGATTGTGTTAGCTTGTAGTCATTCCTGTATGAACAGGCAGAGGAGACGTGATTGGGTGATGTCATCCTAGTCTGCTCCTTCAGTGGATTGGTTTTCTTCCTGAACTTGGAAAAGTGGTAGAAACCCTACTGTGCGTGTTTAGGAATCCCTCCAATGGCAATCTAATATCTGTTTCCTGAAGGACATTTGGGACTCTGTTAATTTAAAAGAGTCTTTTTTGTAAGACTGAGAGTCCTTATTGTAAGACTAACAACAAATCATGGCAGTAGAAATCAAATTTACAAACTTTCCATAATATCAGCGATAGGTTAAGAAATTACATCTCACAAAAGAATATCGTATGGAACAATAATCCCAAATAAGCAGCTACTCCTAAATAAATATAACAGCTATACTTTTATCATGGCGCTATATACCTTCAATTTTAACATTTTACAGTATAACAGTTTAACTTCCCTCCCAAACAGTAAGAACCCCCCTCTCATCCTCTGATATGTTACTGGTCCAAAACATCAATCCATAGATCTTAAGCAAAGGCCACCTCCCATAGGGAACTCCACACTTTCTCCCATTTCACCAGGGAATTTTGTCATCGCTGTTATTTTTACATACAATATATATATATAGCTTAACTTAGCTTGCCATTTATGTATAGGTGGAATTCCCACCTCCATCCAGCTAGCAGCCAGTGTCAATTTTGCTGCGCCGAGACAGTGATGGACCACTTTAGTTTGTGCTTATCAATCCTGGAATAGCTCTATTGAAAAGAAAAATTCCTTGGTCCCAGGTAATTGATGGTCCCATTAATCAACAAATTTGAAATCGTATACTCTTCCAAAATGCTCTCACTTTAGAACAAGTCCACCATCTATGACCAGGTGTCCACTTAACCACATTGATGCCAACAAGCTGATGAGGCCTGCAGGTACCATTGATGAATCCTGTCAGCGGTCAGATACCACCGATACCTAAGCTTTACATTGCAATAGGTTCTAATGTGCAAACAATGTTTGCTAGCATAAACTCCATAGCTTACCATTCAGAGGTTTCATACCTAACTCTCAATTCCTTGTCATCAACAGCAGATGAATCCATTAACTGATTGGTTGTATCCGCCTACCAGCAGGTGGAGATAGAGAACACTGAAAGCACATGGTGTTCCTGGATGCCCAGACCCCTCTGCCTTCAGTATATCTCTGACGCCCAGCCCCCTCTGCCTTCAGTATATCTCTATCTCCCAGCAGGTGTGGACGTTGCTTTCTCAGCTCCTGGATTTCTGCCTGGGGTGGCTCCTGTGCTTTGCCAGTAGAGCGGGGGGTGTTGTGGCTGGTGGTGCCCACTTTAAAGGCATACTTGGTTTTCCCTTTCCCTGCCTTACCCCATTCCCCCTCCTCCCGGAGTTCTTCTGTGGCTGCCTGCCTCTAACTTTCCTCACAGTAAAAAAAAAAAAAGTCTCGCTTTCTCAGTGTGGCGATTTCTGAGGCTTTCTCTAGAGCTTCTGGTTCGGTGCTGCTTGACCGAAGCTCGTTTGACTTGGTCTCCTGAGGTGAGAGTGGTACCCAGCTCCTCCGGGGAGGTTCCCGCTGACAGCGCTCTGTGCGGGGTAAGTTTTGGCGCGAGGACGTCATTTTCTTTATTTGATGGCTGCTGAAGGGGTTAATATCTGCTCCCACTGTGGGAAACGCAGATCAGCAGCGAGGCTTTGCAGTACATGCTGCCTAGATGCTAATGCTGGCACGAGCGTGGCGGGCGGTGATTCTTCCCGCCAGACGGAGTTGGCAGCGGGCGCCATCTTGGAGGCGCCGCGTGACTCGACCCTCGCAGTTGCGGAGGGGTCTGAGTGCAGGGGGACGCCTCGTTTCGAGGTTTCTAGAGGAACTATTGCCTCCGCTTCCCCCAGTGTGGGGGCGGATGCACAGGGTGAGTTTTTCTCCCCTGAATTTGTGCTGCTGATGCATAAGGCTTTTATGTTAAAAAGAGCACTGCCTGAGGCTCCTGACAATTCCTTTCAGACTGGGTTGCCTCCAGTTCTTGATAGCCCAGCATCTGCTGGAGACTTTATTTCTTCCCCCGAGCTTTTGGCTGACGCTAAGCGTAGACGAGTGAATTCCCCGTCTGAGGGGGACTCTTCACCCTGTTCTCCCCCGTGGTCTAGTTTCGGGGAGTCTGAGGGGTCTGGCAGGCCCTCACGGACTGATGATCCAGACAAGGGTGGCTGTTGGCCACAGGAGTTGGATGACCCTAAAGCGGTTCGGATTTTCCAACGCCACGAGCTGCCAGCTCTCATTTCTGATGCCTTACAGGCCCTTTGTATTGAAGATCCTGACGAGGGCGCTGCCTCTTCTATTAATCCTCGGATGGCTAGTACTAAGAAGCCTTCTCAGGCTTTTCCCATGCATGCTTCCATCCAAGAGCTTATTTCATCTCAGTGGTCTGACCCTGGTGGTCCCTTGAAAGTAGCCAGGGCTATGTGTCACCTTTACCCTCTGAGAGAAAGTCAGTTGGCCCTCTTTGGGATGCCTAAAGTGGATGCGTCACGGCTGTGACTAAAAAAGACTACTCTCCCGGTGGAGGGAGGGGTCGCTTTGAAAGTTATGCAGGACTGACGGCTGGAATCCGCGCTGAAGCGGCCTTTTGAAATCTCGGGTCCTTACAGGCGGCTATTTGCTGTTCCTATGCAGCTCGGGCCTGTCTTTCCTGGTTGCAGCAGGCGGTTGAGCAGCCCGCCGATGGAGCGGGTTCCCTCGCTGAGGTAGGCCCGCATATGGAGTCTGCCCTGTCTTTTTTTGGCTGATGCCTATTATGATCTGATCACAGCTTCGGCTAAGCAGATGTATGTGGCGGTTGCTGCCTGCTTCCTTCTTTGGCTCCAGCATTGGGCGGCTGACATGGCCTCTAAAAGGCTGGTGAGGTTACCCTTTCGGGGCCTTCTTTTATTTGGGGAGGATTTGGAGAAGATTGTTTAAGGACCTAGGGGACTCTAAGTCCCAACGGTTGCCTGAGGATAGGCCGAGGCCTTCTTCCAAAAGTCCTTCTTTTCCCTCCTCTTCCAGGCCACGTTTTCGCGAAGCTCGTAGGTATCGCCCGGGGCGCTCTGCGGAGTTTGGTCAGCGTACCCGTTTCTAGCAGAGGAACTCCTTTAGTTTGGACAAACGCACTGCAGCGTCTGGACAACGCCCAGGAGTTTAGGGGCGTCCTCCACAATGATGGGCACCAGTTCCTACTCGTCTGTTCCCGCAGTAGGGGGTCATCTCTCCCTTTTTCTCGAGGAGTGGACCAAGATTACTTCGGATCAGTGGGTCCTGGACCTGATCAGAGAAGGTTACCGACTAGAATTCACTGCCCCGGTGGGAGACGCGTTTTTGGTGTCCCGATGCGGCACTGCCGTCAAGCGGGTGGCGGTATATGAGACCTTGCAGGTGTTGCTGAAGCTCAGAGCGGTGGTTCCGGTTCCTCCTGCCGAACGCGGCTACGATCGCTACTCCATCTATTTTGTGGTGCCTCGAAAAGGCGGGTCGTTCAGACCTATCCTCGACTTACGCAGAGTCAACGAGGCCTTAGGCGTGCGACACTGCCGCATGGAGCGACACTGCCGCATGGAGACCCTGCGCTCCGTCATTGCGGCAGTACAGCCAAGAGAGTTTCTCACATCTTTGGACGTCAAGGAAGCGTATTTGCATTTTCCCATCTGGCCGCCGCATCGGCGGTTTCTCCGGTTTGCGATATTGAGCCAACTTTTCCAGTTTCGCACTTTGCCTCTCGGCCTGGCAACTGCCCCTCTGACTTTTTCCAAGGTGATGGTAGTGGTGGCTGCCTTTCTCAGGCGAGAGGGTATCAGAGTTCACCCTTATCTCGACGACTGGCTCATCAGAGCGGATTTGGCAGACGAAAGCCGACTTGCCACAGCCAGAGTTGTTTCAGTTCTTCAGACTCTGGGCTGGGTAGTCATATGCCCAAAAGTCACCTGACCCCCTCTCAGTCTCTCGAGTATTTGGGGGTCCAGTTCGACATGGCTTTGGGGTTCGTTTTTCTTCCCGACAACAGGCGTCTCCAGCTTCAGAATCAGGTCCGCCGGCTCCTGCGGATGCCTCGCCCTCGAGCTTCGGACTTTGTTCAGCTCCTGGATCGATGACGGCCACCATAGAGGTGGTTCCCTGGGCGAGCGCGTCACATGAGGCCACTGCAGCGTGCTCTGCTTCAGCAATGGTCTCAGATTTCCCAGGAATACCAACGCAGACTAAGGTGGCTTCCTGCGGCCCAGCGCAGTATGGATTGGTGGCTTTCTGACAACATGCTGCGGCAGGGGATGCCACTGGCTCTTCCTTTTTGGTGTCTGGTGATAATGGATGTCAGCCTATCAGGCTGGGGAGCTCATTGCCAAGAAGCACCGACACCGATCTCTTTTGACGCATGGTGCCGAGAGCTCCAGGATGTCAAGGGATCAGGCTCCCGAGAAGCGTCGGCACTGGGAGGAGTGCTCCCCTTCCATTCAAGAGGTGCTGGCGTGCCTGTCTCCCAGCAGCCGAGATCCTGAGCCCGCACCTGCCCCGCAGCCTTTACCAATTGCGGCTCTTGACGAGCTGCTTCAGGCCTTGCTTCCGGAGCTTTTTGAGGCCTTTATTCAGCAATGTGCATAGGGGGTGCCTGCGCCTACCATGCCTTCCGCTGCGGCCCGGCATGGCCCGCAGTGCGGCTTCTGGCACTCACCACTTGCGGTCCCAGTGTCAACTGCAACCCAGGCCAGTTCTCCTTCAGTGTTGGTGGAGGGAACTTTACCAGAGTTGAGGCAAGAACCGACTCCTCGACGCCATTCTCGAGGCCATGGTTCCTCGAAGTCGAGAAGGGCACGGTCTTGGACATCCCTTAGGGAAGTACTATCTGACACAGAGGAGGACTGCTCGTGGGAGTCTGAAGAGGATCCCAAGTTTTTTTCCCCCGATTAATCCTATGGGATTCCTTCAGAACCTTTCCCTCCACCTGAGAGAAGGCTATCGCCACCTGAGAGCCTCTCTTTCACCTCGTGCAGGAAATGGCTGAGGCCATACCCTTCCCAGTAGAAGTGGAGGATGAGCCCAGGGCTTAGATGCTCGAGGTCCTGGACTACACCTCTACACCTAAGGAGACTGTGACTGCTCCTCTGCATGATGTACTAAAGGCAGTCCTCATGCGGAACTGGGCGTCCCCTCTGTCCCTGTGGTCCTCAAGAAAATTGACACCCAGTATCAGATCCATGGGGAACCAGGGTTGGCGAGGTCTCAGTTTCCCCACAACTCCATGGTGGTGGATGTCGCTCTCAAGAGAGCCAAGAGTACTAGGGACTATACTTCGGCTCCCCCAGCCAGAGAAGCTAGGACCTTGGACTCTTTTGTGAGAAAAATGTATTGGGCCGCAATGCTCATCACCCAAATTCAGTCATACCAGTTCTTCACAAGTGCCTACTTGCAGAACTCGGTGAGGAAGCTGTCTGACTTGGTTGATGCACTCCCTCCGGAGTACGCCAAGCCTTTTTGCCAGCTGGTCAAGCAGCAGAAGGTGTGTCGCAAGTTCTTGGCCAGGGGCACTTACGACACTTTTGACATGGCATCCAGAATCTCTGCTCAGGATATAGCGATGCATAGACTCTCATGGCTGCGTGTCTCTGACCTGGACCATTCGGTCCAGCAGAGAATGGCGAATGCCCCATGCAGGGGAGATAATCTTTTTGGAGAGAACGTCGAAGAACTGGTTGACCAGATCAAGAAGCATACTGATGCTATGTCTTCTCTCTCCCGCCGGGCGCCTTCTGCGACCACCTCATCATCTAGGAAGTGTTTTGGTGGGTCCCAGAGTACTTCTTACCCCTTCTCTAGGCATAGGTATGCTCCGGCGGCTCGCCAGCCTACTCAGGCTACTCCCCAGTGTGCTCATTCTTGTCAACAGCATGCGCCTAAGGCCCCTGCTGCTTTCCAGCAAAAGCAAGAGACGGGCTTTTGACTGGCTCCAGCAGAGCATAGCCACCATAAAAGTGTCTGTGCCGGGCGACTTACCGGTTGGGGGGAGGTTTAAAGTGTTTTCACCAAAGGTGGCCTCTAATAACCTCTGACTGGTGGGTTCTTCAAATAGTCCGTTTAGGATACATCCTCAATCTGGAATCCAAACCTCCAAATTGCCCACCAAGAGCTCATTCATTCAGCTCTCAACACAAGCAGGTACTTGCAGAGGAACTCTCTTCCCTTCTAAAGGCCCATGCGGTCGAACCTGTTCCACCAGGGGAAGAAGGGCAGGAATTCTATTCCAGGTACTTCTTTGTGCAGAAAAAGACAGGGGGGATGCGTCCCATCCTAGACCTGAGGGCCCTGAACAAATTTCTATTCTGAGAAAAGTTCAGGATGGTTTCCCTGGGTACCCTTCTTCCCATGATTCAGAAAAACGATTGGCTATGCTCTATGGACTTGAAGGATGCTTACACATACATCTCGATACTTCCAGCTCACAGGAAGTATCTTAGATTTTGGCTGGGAACACATCATTTTCAGTACTGCGTACTGCCTTTTGGCCTCGTGTCAGCTCCCAGGGTTTTTATCAAATGTCTAGCAGTAGTTGCAACATCGATGCGCAGACTGGGAGTGCATGTGTTCCCTTATCTCGACGTTTGGCTGGTGAAGAGCATCTTGGAGGAAGGTGCTCGGGAGTCCATGCGGAAGACTATTCAGGTATTTGAGCTACTAGGGTTTGTAATAAACTACCCCAGTCCCATCTCCTTCCCGTCCAACAATTGGAATTCATAGAAGCCTTCTCGACTCACAGTTCAAGATTATCCTTTGGAGACGTGTGCAGACAATCTTTTGTCCCTTTGTCCAAGTTTCGGACCTCACAGCGGGTTACAGCTCGGCAGATGTTGAGATTTTTGGGCCACATGGCTTCCACAGTGTATGTTACACCCATGGCTCACCTTCACAGGAGATCTCAATGGACCCTGGCTTCTCAGTGGTATCAAGCCATGGGGAGTCTAGAAGATGTCATCTGAGTGTCCCCAGAGCTTGTACGCTCTCTTCAGTGGTGGACAGTTCGGTCCAATCTGACCTTGAGACTTCCATTGCAAATTCCTCAGCCTCAAAAACTGCTGATGACAGATGCATCACTCTTGGGGTGGGGAGCCCATGTAGATGGACTTCACACTCAAGGAGCCTGGTCGTCCCCCCAGGAAACAGGTCTTTAGATCAACCTTCTGGAGCTTTGAGCGATCTGGAATGCTCTAAAGGCTTTCAGAGATCGGCTGTCTGACCAAATTATCCTAATTCAAACAGACAACCAGGTTGCAATGTACTACACCAACAAGCAGGGGGCACTGGTTCTCACCCCTTGTGTCAGGAAGCCGTCCAGATGTGGCTCTGGGCACGCCATCAGGGCATGTATCTACAAGCCATTTATCTGGCAGGTGTAAACAACAGCCTGGCTGAAAGACTGAGCAACCTCACGAGTGGTCTCTGAACATGGGCGTAGTCTGCAAGATCTTCTGAGCGTGGGGCACCCCCTCGGTGGATCTTTTTGCCACTCCACTCAATCACAAAGTCCCTCAGTTCTGTTCCAGGCTTCAGGCCCACGACAGACTAGCGCCAGATGCCTTTCTCCTTCATTGGAGAACAGGCCTTCTGTAAGCATATTCTCCGATACCTCTGGTGGGAAAGACTTTGTTGAAACTCAAGCAAGATCGCGGAACTATGATTCTGATTGCACCTTATTGGCCGCGTCAGATTTGATTCCTTCTTCTTCTGGAATTATCCTCCGAAGGACCGTGGAGATTGGAGTGTTTTCCAACCCTCATCACTCAGAACAAGGGGTCGCTGCTACATCCCAACCTCCAGTCTCTGGCTCTCAGGGCCTGGTTGTTGAGAGCCTAGAATTTGCTTCCTTGGGTCTTTCGGAGGGTGTCTCCCGGGTCTTGCTTGCTGCCAGGAAAGTTTCCACTAAGAGGTGTTACTCTTTCAAATGGAGGAGGTTTGCCGTCTGGTGTGACAGCAAGGCCCTAGATCCTCTCTCTTGTCCTACACAGACCCTGCTTGAATTACTTCTACACTTGTCAGAGTCTGGTCTCAAGACCAACTTCGTAAGGGTTCACCTTAGTGCAATTAGGCTTACTTTCTACATGCTGATGTAGAAGGTAAGCCCCCTGTCAAACCTCCGCCAGTGTCATGGGATCTCAACGTCGTTCTCACCCAGCTGAAGAAAGCTCCTTTTGAGCCACTGAACTCCTGCCATCTGAAGTACTTGACCTGGAAGGTCATTTTCTTGGTGGCTGTTACTTCAGCTCTTAGGGTCAGTGAGCTTCAGGCCTTAGTAGTGGATGCACCTTATACTAAGTTTCATCACAACAGAGTAGTCCTCCGTGTGCACCCCAGGTTTCTATCGAATGTGGTGTCAGAGTTCCATCTGAACCAGTTAATTGTCTTGCCAACATCTTTCCCCCCATCCTCATGCCCACCCTGGCGAAAGCAGCTTTCACACCTTGTACTGCAAGAGAGTGTTTGCCTTTTCCATGGAGCGGACAAAGACCTTCAGACAGTCTGCCCAGTTGTTTGTATCCTTTGATCCCAACAGGAGGGGAGTCGCCATCGGTAAACACACCATTTCCAGTTGGCTAGCAGACTGCATTTCCTTTGCTTATGCCCAAGCTGGACTGACTCTGGCAGGTCATGTCATGGCTCATAATGTCAGAGCCATGGCGGCGTCAGCGGCTCACTTGAAGTCAGCCTCCACTGAAGAAAATTGCAAAGCTGCGACATGGTCTTGGGTCCACAAATTCACATCTCATTACTGCGTTGAGTAAGATACCTGGTGCAACAGCCAGTTCGGTCAATCAGTGTTGCAGAATCTGTTTGGGGTTTAGAATCCAACTCCACCCCCTTTGGCCCATTTTGTTCTGTTCCTGGCTGTGAGGCCCAATTGACTAATGTTTGTTGTGTTGGGTGAGCCTGTATTCTAGGGATACCCTACTTGTGAGAATAACTCAGCCTGCTTGTCCTCGGAGAAAGCGAAGATACCTGTAGCAGATATTCTCCGAGGAAAGCAGGCTGATCATTCTCACAATTCCGCCTACCTCTTTTCTTTCATTTATGCTTTTGGAATTAACTGAGGAGCACAATGGGCGGGAAGGCACTCCATGTGTGTGCAGTGTTGCACTGTATGCATGCCAGAAGGCTCTAGCAAAGCTTTTTTTTCTTTGCTATGCATAATTCCAGTTCCCAGGCTGACGTGGATCATCGATTCACTTGTGAGAATGATCAGCCTGCTGTCCTCAGAGAATACCTGCTACAGGTAAGTATCTTCGCTTTAGAAATATTTTGCAGGGTGTTCTCATACCTTGGCAGTTTTTCCATATATATATATATATATATATATATAAATCAACTCCTGAAGACTACTTAGTTTCCTACCCAAGGGAAACTTACGCTTAGGCTACTCTTCTTTCCTCTCTCTCTCTCATTTTCTGGGAGGTCCTGTCTCAGGGCTGCACCCTTGAGGCTTCTTGACTCAGGTCACTCTCGGTACTCCCTTGGAGACAACTTGCCTCGGGGCCTCTATGATCTGTTCTACCTCCCTGCCTGAGCCCTGCCCTTCTGACTCGTCAAGCATAACTCCAAGTACCCTAAGGTGGCTCACTCTCAGCCTCAGTGAGGAAGTGATCCTATCCATTTACCACCTTCCCCCTCAGCTTAGCCTTTACAGGTAGAGTGCTTGCACTATTTGGGACCACCTCAACTATAAGGGCTGAGTGCTATCATCTGCTAGGACATCCAGGACTCCCATGGACACCCAGGGTACTCCAACCTGCCCTTGGGCCAAACCCAGACTCCCACCCTTGATGGTAATGCTCTCATCAGCATAACGTAGATGGGGCACAGTAAACAGAGCAACCATTGGGCCCCGTCACACACAGTGGCTGCATTTAGCCAGATCTTGGGCACAAGGACACCGCTGCTTGCCATCTGTATCTAAGCTTGACCATCTGTGTTCCATATTGGCACCACATCTTCAGGCAACTGCATCTCCAAGAGTCTCTGGCTCCTACCCAACGGGACCCTCTTAGATCACACCGTCAAGTCTTTTCCTGAGGAGTTCCAGTCTGAGATGTTTCAGCTCCTTCCAAGCCCACACCTTTATTCTTGCTGTAGGAACTGCACTGTAGGATAGATGGATCGTTGTCCTGGATCATCCTGTCCCATTGAATCACTGAAGAGTCCAGTCATAGGCCTCTGGCCTCACCCTGTCTTCCTCAGGGAGTTGAAGTTTTGCCTACAGGCAGCGTACCACTTTCCATTTTAGCATCTTCATCTTCCTTACTTACTCTTGCGCCCTCTTCTGGGCTGCTCAACACTGGTTGGGAGACTTCACACTCCACAGGCAAAGTAGTACTGTCACAGTTCATGAGTTCACCAACAGCTCTGCCTCCTCTGACTGCATCCTCACCCCCAAGTTCAGGGTGAATCCTAAGACAGAACTCATGGTTTGCTCATTTTCTGAGAACTTCACTTTTTTATATCTTTCAGCGGCTTTATAGTGGCTTCCTCGTATACCTGCAGCAAGTCACTTGACACTTCCATGTTCCTGGTGACTGGACTGGCCCTCCTTCTCAGTATAGGACAGGCCATTCTCTGCCCAGTTTGGCACCTCTGATACCAGTCACACTCTAGGTTCACTGCTGAACCACTTCAGAAATCGCATGGACTAGAGCACTCTGGCCTCTTGAGCCCACTTGGACTCAGCTAGCAATCTGTAAGGCTTCCACCAGACCTCTTGTGATCCCGACTCTTCCTCCAGTTGTTTCCTTAAATCTTCTACTTGAAGAGACATCTCCCTTTTTTTTTTTTTTTTTTTAGTTACATTTGTACCCCGCGCTTTCCCACTCATGGCAGGCTCAATGCGGCTTACATATTTTATACAGGTACTTATTTGTACCTGGGGCAATGGAGGGTTAAGTGACTTGCCCAGAGTCACAAGGAGCTGCCTGTGCTGAAGTGGGAATCGAACTCAGTTCCTCAGGACCAAAGTCCACCACCCTAACCACTAGGCCACTCCTCCAGCACTACATGAGCACCTTGTATCTGCTGTTTCTCTTTCACTGTCCTCATGGCTTTCTTCAGCTTTTTCTCCCTTGTATGCTGACATCTCTCCAAAGCAGCTCTTGACAGAGAAGCCTTTTTGAGCTAGGTAGCCATATTCTCCTACTCTTTCAAAGTCTCACCTGTGGAGACTTCCATCTGGGTCAACTAGTCCTGCCTCTGTACTAGCTGGCCTTGCCGTGTTTGGACTCTATGCTCCAGCATTGCCATCTGTTCTCAGTACTCTTGCACACTGACAGACTCTGCACATGTCATCTTGCACTTCTACTAGCTGCTGGGTCAGCAGCCCAGTCGCTTCTGCCAGCCTGGCACACTCTAGCTGGGCAGCTCTCTCGCTTAAAGGCCCCCTTCTTCCGGAGGCTCAACGCTTGTACTTCACTATGGAGTAGAGAGTTGCATTGGGATAGTAATGTAGCCCGTCCCCACCTCAAATAATCTCTTCCGTCCCAGCCCGCCTTGCCCTTGCTGTGCTGCAGTCACCTTGAACCCCCTCCCAAGAAAGCCAGATTCTATAAGCAGTAAAAATAGTAGTAAAAGTAACATAAATCATTTTCTTCAGTACTCTGCTAAATACAGAATTAAGATACACATATGCATGACCAGCGTGTCCCCCTCTCCATCCTATTCTATCCCATGTGCTCTATTTTCCCTTCCCCACTCTTCCATGTATGCCCCCCTTACCAACCTTTTTTTCCCCTCTTCCTTACACCCACACTTCCTCCACCCTTTTTACCTAGGAGTTTAGATAAAACAGGAGATGGGGTGAGCCTATCTAGCCCGTTATATGGACTGAAGCCAGTAGGTGGAGATTGCCAGCACACTGGTTCACCCAAGACAATAGGAAATGCTATTGAAAACAATAGCAAAACGATTATTAAAAATAAGGGATTTTTCCTTGTCATCAAGCAGATGAAGCCATTACGTATGGGTTGTGTCCATCAACCAGCAGGGGGAGATAGAGAGCACTCAACTTTTCACAGTGCCTCATGGCCAGCTAGCTCCACTGCCTCTTCAGTATTCTCTATCTCCCCAAGCAGGGTGGCTGAAGCTTCTTCGAGCTCCATCAAAAATCTGCCTGGGGGTGGCTCCTGGTTTGCCAGTTGTTAGCCGTGGTGTTAGAAGCTATAGCAGCTTCACTTTGAAGGCACATAGGTCAGCCCTTTCTCTGCCTTACCCATGCCCCCGTGGATGTGGACATATTAGCTTGCTTTTCCCTGTCCTTTCCCACTCAGTGGATGCAGGCACATTGGTTCGCCTTTCCCTGCCTTTACACTTATCTGAGCCTCCGGAGTGTTTTTATTTACCTCTTTTGCCTCTGCTTTCCTCACAGTGTTAAAAAATAAATAATTAAAGTCGCGTCGTGCTTTAGCGCAGCGATCTTGGAAAAGAGGTTTTTTTCTTGAGATTCTTCTGCAGGACCGGAGCTGTGATACTTGGTCTAGTGAGGTAAGAATGTTTTCTGACTCCTCCGGAGTGGGCCCGCGATCGGGACGTTTTTGGCACAAACTGCCATTTTTGAATTTTACCGCCGTTTTTGGCGATGGCTGCGGAGACTGTAAAGCGCTGTTCTAAATGTGGCAAGCGCAAATCAGCAGCAGGGCTCTGTAATTCGTGCTGTACAGACGGTAGAGCCGGCCCAAGCATGGCGAGCGGCGATCTTTTGCGCTCTGAGCTGGCAGCGGACGCCATTTTGGATTTTCCACATGGCGCGGCCTTCGTTGCGACGGAGAGCCCTGAATCCGGGGGGGGGGGGGTCCTCTGAGTGAGGCTAATAATAGAGCTGATAGCCCTGGGCAGGATCCGGGCGGTCAGGGAGCGGTTTTCTCCCCTGATTTTGTTTTAATGCTGCATAGGGCGTACATGCTTAAAAGAGCTCTTCCACAGGGATCTTCGGACCCTCTACCTGCCCCCCCCCCCCCCCCCCCCCCCCCCCCCCCCCCGGTGGATCCTGGCCTTTTGGAGTTGGCTTTGCCTGTTTCTTATCCTCCTGATAAACGCAGAAGGGCTAATTCCCCTTCTGAGTGTGGCGCTCCCCCCTGTGGTCGGGCTATGAGGATTCTGAGGGGTCTGTCAGAACTTCTTGGGCTGAGGAGCCAGAGTCAGGTGCAGAATTGCCACAGGAGCTTGATGATCCGTCTGCGGTGAGGATTTTCCATCGCGAGGAGCTGCCAGCGCTTATTTCAGATGCCTTACAAGCCCTCTCGATTGAAGATCCTGGGAGTGGCACAGCCTCCTCTTTTAATCCAAGGATGGCTAGTACCAGAAAGCCTGCTCGAGCCTTTCCTTTGCATGTCTCCATCCAGGAGCTTCTTTCAGCTCAATGGGCTGACCCCGAGGGACCTTTGAAGGTTGCCAGGGCTATGGGGCAATTATACCCTCTGAGTGAGGAACATTTGGCTCGCTTTGCAATGTCTAAAGTGGATGCCCTGGTCACGGCTGTGACAAAGAGAACTACCCTCCCTGTTGAAGGAGGTGTTGCCTTGAAGGATATTCAAGACCGCAGGCTTGATTCAGCTCTGAAGCGGTCCTTTGATTTGGCAGGTCTCACTGTTCGGGCATCTGCATGCAGTTGTTATGCTGCTAGAGCCTGCCTGGCTTGGTTACAGCAGGCAGTGGAACAGCCTGGTGATGGAGCGGAGACCTTATCTGAAGTGGCTCCGCGGATGGAGTCAGCCTTGTTCTTTTTGGCTGACGCCCTTTATGATATGGTCAGAGTTTCGGCTAAACAAATGGCAGTAGCAGTGGCGGCTCGCTGCACTCTTTGGCTACGACATTGGGCGGCAGACATGGCCTCTAAGCAAAGGTTGGTGAAGTTGCCCTTTCAAGGCCTTCTCCTGTTTGGTGAGGAGCTGGAAAACATTGTTAAAGGCCTGGGGGATTCCAAACCTCAGCACTTGCCCGAAGATAGGCCGAAGCCTTCCTCTAAGGGTCAGGCGGTCCGCTCCTCTTACAGACCTCGCTTCTGTGAAGCTAGAAGGTACCGGCCGGGGCGTGCTGCTGGGTTCACTTCGCGTGCCCGCTTTCAGCAGAGAAACTTCTTTCGCTCGGACAAACGTTCCGCAGCTGCCGGTTCAAGGCCTGGAGTTCAGGGGCGACCCTCTCAATGATGGTGCGCCGGCCCCCTCCTCGTTTCTGGTCATCGGAGGAAGACTTTCCCTCTTTTTCGAGGAGTGGGCACAGATCTCCGCAGATCAGTGGGTCTTGGACCTGATCAGAGACGGATACCGAATAGAATTCGATGCCCCGGTGAGAGACGTGTTTGTGGAGTCCCGATGCGGTTCTGCCGCCAAACGGGCGGTGGTAGAGGAGACTTTGTACAGTCTGAGCCAGATAGAGGCTGTGACCCCGGTGCCTCCCACCGAACAAGGTCTAGGCCGCTACTCCATTTACTTTGTGGTGCCACGAAAAGGCGGGTCTTTTCACCCGATCCTGGACTTAAAAGAGCTAAACAAGTCCTTAAGAGTGCAGCATTTTCAAATGGAAACCCTGCGCTCCGTCATTGCGGCGGTACAGCCAGGAGAGTTTCTCACGTCTCTGGACCTGAAAGAAGCTTACTTGCACATACCAATTTGGCCCCCGCACCAGAAGTTTCTGTGGTTTGCGGTGTTGGGAAAACATTTCCAGTTTTGGGCCTTGGCTTTTGGCCTCGCCACAGCTCCCCGAACCTTCTCCAAGGTAATGGTGGTAGTAGCTGCCTTTCTCAGGCGAGAGGGTATCCAAGTTCACCCGTACCTAGACGACTGGCTCATCAGAGCAGACTCAGAAAAAGAGAGTCATCTAGCTACAGCCAGAGTGTTTTCAGTCCTTCAATCTCTGGGCTGGGTCGTCAATATGGCCAAAAGTTACCTGACTCCCTCGCAATCTCTAGAATATTTGGGGGCCAGGTTCGACACAGCCTCGGGCTATGTGTTTCTTCCCGAGCAAAGGCGGTGCAGGCTTCAGAATCAGGTCTCTCCTCAGCTGTCTCTTCTCCAAGCTGAATAGCCCTAGCCTCCTTAGTCTTTCTTCATAGGGAAGTCGTCCCATCCCCGCTATCATTTTAGTCGCCCTTCGCTGCACCTTTTCCAATTCTACTATATCTTTCTTGAGATGCGGCGACCAGAATTGAACACAGTACTCAAGCGATGGAGCGATACAACGGCATTATAACATCCTCACACCTGTTTTCCATACCTTTCCTAATAATACCCAACATTCTATTCGCTTTCCTAGCCGCAGCAGCACACTGAGCAGAAGGTTTCAGCGTGTTATCGACGACGAGGACGACACCCAGATCCCTTTCTTGGTCCGTAACTCCTAACGTGGAACCTTGCATGACGTAGCTATAATTCGGGTTCTTTTTTCCCACATGCATCACCTTGCACTTGCTCACATTAAACGTCATCTGCCATTTAGCTGCCCAGTCTCCCAGTCTCGTAAGGTCCTCTTGTAATTTTTCACAATCCTGTCGCGAGTTAACGACTTTGAATAACTTTGTGTCATCAGCAAATTTAATTACCTCGCTAGTTACTCCCATCTCTAAATCATTTATAAATATATTAAAAGCAGCGGTCCTAGCACAGACCCCTGGGGAACCCCACTAACTACCCTTCTCCATTGTGAATACTGCCCATTTAACCCCACTCTCTGTTTCCTATCCTTCAACCAGTTTTTAATCCACAATAGGACATTTCCTCCTATCCCATGACCCTCCAATTTCCTCTGTAGCCTTTCATGAGGTACCTTGTCAAACGCCTTTTGAAAATCCAGATACACAATATCAACCGGCTCCCCTTTGTCCACATGTTTGTTTACTCCTTCAAAGAATTGAAGTAAATTGGTCAGGCAAGATTTCCCCACACAAAAGCCGTGCTGACTCGGTCTCAGTAAAGCCTTGTAGATAGATTTTCCACTTTTAAACTTTTGCCAATTCTCTGGATGCTTGTGGCTTGTAAGTCCAGAGCACATTCTATTGTGATTTCTGACCATTCCAGGCTTTCTGTGTTGCACTGGCAGCACTCCCAGCATAGCAAGCTCCAAAAAAAAAACCCTCCGCCTGTTCTGCTTGGCTGAGAAAACCCTGGACTCGGATTGCAGACATGCTGTTCTTTAGCTACCTGTTTCCTTTTAATCCAAAGCAGTCCACGGTGTGGGTCACCAAGCATACCGTTTCCAGTTGGGTATTGGCCTTTATCAATTTCTGATACAAGGCTAACCTGCCTTTACCAGGGCACATTGTGCAAAAACAGGATCTACACTACAGCAACCTCAGAAATGCTCCATAAATGACATCTTTGAAGCTGCAAATTGGTTTTCTACTATTGCTGTTACTATTTATATCTATGGTGCTACTAGATGTATGTGATTCCGTGCACTAAACTCTTACGAGACAGTCCCTGCTCACCATGCTTTCCCAAAACATTAATGCCTGAAAAACACCTTGTAATATCAGGATGGCATTTGGACAGTCCATTTTGCATAACCTCTTTGGTTGATCTCCACTCCTTTCCAACCACCCAGGAGTTACATAGTTTTGGCTGCATCTCCCCCGTTTATCCATGGAGAAAGTGGAGTTAATTTCCAGTAAGGAGATAGCAGGAGACTGCGGCCATACTACCCTGCCCTCTTTGCTAAGTTTCAGCACTGTTATATCATTGGTCTACAGTGAGGGGGAGAGAGGGAGGGCCCTAATAATGTGATTCTTGCATATATTCACCAAGGGTTCTACCACTTCTCTGAGCTTAGCTCAATCTAGTGAGTGACCAGCCTGGAATGACCTTGCTCAGTCATGTTGCCTTTCCCAGTTGTCCACAGAGAACCTCCCTTTCACTGGTAAGTAACTCTGCTTTCTCTTTCAGGCACTGTAACATGGTGCTGGAGAACGTGAAGGAAATGTGGACAGAAGTCCCAAAGAGTGGAAAGGGGAAGAAGAAATCCAAACCTGTCAACAAGGATCGTTACATCTCCAAGATGTTCCTCCGAGGGGACTCTGTCATCGTAGTGCTGAGAAATCCCCTGCTTGCTGGCAAATAAATTGTCCCTATACCTGTCAATCCAAAGGCAAAGTAACAAGGACCCATCAAATCTACTAAAAGTTACTTTAATTTTCCTTTATTTTACATGAGGGAGCGTTATTCTTTAATAGTAGTTTTGATGTTTTTCCACTTTTTTCCATATATTAGTTTAACTTTGGAAGGATGATTTGAGAGTGGTAATAAGAATCTCCTGCCCTATTCCTGCTGCTGGGCTACCCCGCTGCATTGTTATGTGGAAATTTTTTATATAATAAATTTGAGGATAAAACTTCTGCTCTGTTTCTCTGGTGCTTATCATAATTTGTATAGTTTGATTTATTTCCAGATCTGTAGAGCCATGCAGGGTGAATTTAATGAGACAGAGGTAGCTGGTAAGATTCATATCAGTTGAACTTGACGTTCAAACAATTCTCAAACTTTTGCCATACTACTGAATTATCTGTGGTGGGAAAGGTCCCCCCCCCCTCCTGATTTTCCCTATATTGCATATATGTGGCACTGAATAGTTTCTGATAAACATGTAATTACAGAATTAAAGAACCTGAGTAATGACAACAGAGTTTATAAAATTGTCATTGAAGGAACAAAGTATCACTCCAGAGACAAGCAGGCCAATTGCATTGTCACATGTAGGTGAAGCAGTGGCATAGCTATGGGGGGCCTGGGCCCCCCCCCCAAAATTGGCTCTGGGGTCCCCGGTTTGGCTGGCAGGGAACCCCAACCCCCGCCAGCTGAAACGTTTATCTGTCCTGCACTGGTCTTGCATTTGCCTCCTCTCCTATTTTCAGTCATGCCGTGCATGCTCTCGTTTTAAAGAAACTGAGCATGCAGTGCACGGCGCACTGAAAACAGGAGAGGAAGCAAGTGTGGGACAGATAAACGCTTCAGCGGGGGGAGGGGGTAGCGGCTGGGGGAGGCATGCTAAAATGTGCCCCCACACACACACACTTTGGACTCTGCCCCCCCCCCCCCCCCCCTCCCGCCGAGGTCTGGCTATGCCGCTGGGGTGAAGTCATCTGACAGAGCCCCTCATTTTTTCATTTTGTCTTTAATTTATTGTTGTTTTTTTCTCTTAGGACACTTGACATTGCATCCAAACTCTCTGCTGGAGAGATTAGCAGATGTACCTTGCCAAAGAGATTATCTTTTGGGGGCAAGGTGGAGGAAGTAGCTGACCTAATAAAGAAGCACACAGATACCACCCAGACTCCTCTCGGCAGCCTCAGCCAGGAGATTTTCGAGTTTGTCTAGGTGATGGACCTACTACTCTGAAAGGCGTAGGTTTTTGCTGCCTTCTTACTCTGCCCAGCAGCCCCAGTCCCAGAGCTCTTGTCAGTCCCGCACTAAGAAGCCCCAGCCGGCTCCCCAGTCAAAGCAGGGGCCGGGCTTTTGACTTGCTCCAGGAGAGCACAGCCACAGTCCAAGTAACCATCATGGGACCTGGTGAGGGAGAGGCTCAATTTTTTCCATCAAAGGTGGCCCCTTGTAACTTAACTTCAGACTGGTGGGTTCTTCAAATAGTCCATCTTGGTTATGCACTTCATTGGTGTCACACCACCAAATTGTCCACTGAGAGCATCATTCATTAGCTCTCAGCACAAGCAAGTAATTGTAGAGGAAATCTCTGCCCTTCTATAGGCTAATGCGGCCCAAACCCATTCCACCAGGGGATGAAAGGATTCTATTCCGGGGAGTTGTTGTGCCCAAGGAAACAGGGAGATTCTGTCCCATCGTAGACCTAAGGGCCCTAAACAAATTCCTGGACAAAGACAAGTTCAGGATGCTTTCCCTAGGCACCCTTCTTCCCACGATTGGCAATGCCAAGCTTGTCCAACCCACAGGCCAGAATGCAGCCCACCAGGTGTTTTTTTTTTCCCCCTGCCTTCGGAAGCTTGGCACTTCTTGTGCTGCTTACAGTGGGATTCCTTCCTCCCCTTTGCGACTCAGCTGTCTGTAAGCATTAGCCATGCAGTGCCAGAAGTTTGAGTTGATCTCTCGGTTTCAAGTCTCATGAGACTTGAAACCACGAGACCAACCCAAACTTCTGGCATTGATTGAATCTGATCGATACTTCAGATTCCATGTAGGGAAACATCACTACCAGTATTGTGTTCTGCCTTTTGGCCTTGCGTCAGCTCCTAGGGTATTCAGTAGTTGAAGCGTCACTATGCAGACTGGGAGTTTACATGTTTCCCTACGTGGATGATTGGCTGTGCAAGAGTCAATGCAGAAAACTATTTGTGTGCTGGAGCTGCTAGGGTTCGTCATAAATGACCCCACGTCCCATCTTTTCCTAGTACAGCAATTGGAGCACATAGGTGCTCTGTTTGGTACAGTGCAAGCTCTGGCTTTTCTGCCCCAAGTGAGAGCAGATGCCTTGGTGACAATCGCCTTGCAAGTCCAAAGCAGCAAGTAGATCACAGTTTGGCAGATGATGTGATTGTTAGGCCACTTGACCTCCACAGTGCTTGTCCCATGGCTTATCTGTATTTGAGAGAGGCCCAGTGGACCCTAGCTTCCCAATGGACTCAGGCAGCTGGGAACCTAGCAGATGTCATCCAGGTCCCTACAGAGTTGGGTCACTCCCTTCTCTGGACAATTTGGTTAAATTTGACTGTGGGACTACTGTTCCAAATTGTGCTACCTCAAAAGATGTTAACAATGGATGCATCCAACCTGGGATGGGGCGCTCATGTCCATGAGCTTCACACTCAAGGGACGTAGTCTGCTCAGGAAACAGATCTTCATATCAAACTCCTCAAGCTGAGGGCCCTTTGGAACATCCTAAAGGCTTGCAGAGATCGGCTACTGCAACAAATTCTCATTCAAATGGACAATTTGGTTGCAGTGTACTGTGTGAACAAGCAGGGGATATGGGCTCCTACCCTTTGTGTCCAGGAAGTGATAGGGATGTGGCAGTGGGCCCTCCACGAGATGCTCCTGTGAGCCACCTACCTAGCCAAAAAGGACAACAGCCTGGCAGACAGACTGAGCAGGGTAAGGAAACCTCACAATTGGTCTCTCAATATGGGTGTAGCCCGCAAGATCTGAGAGTGAGGTACCCTCTCGATGGATCTTTTTGCCACTCATCTCAACAGTCTTCCAGTTCTGTTCCAGGCTTGGGTCACATGGCAGATGAGCATCAGATGCCTTTGTTCTTTATTGGGGGACAGATTTTTGAATGTGTATTGCTGCATTTTGTAGTGTCTGTAAACATTTGATGTTATTGAAGTGCCTGTATATACCACATTTCTGTAATCGGATACAGACATTGAACAAGGCAAGGATTAGAGTGAAAACAGCAGGTTTTTCAAACATATTTCAGGGAGTGTAGCTAATGTAAAATAAAAAATTCCTTTTTTTTATGGTAACACCTGTTCATGAACGGGTAGTCTTTAATCTCTGATGCCCAAATACAGCGAAGATACTTACCTATAGCAGGTATTCTCCAAGGACAGCAGGCTGATTGTTCTCACATGTGGGTCAATGTTCGCGTCGGCCCAGGAATTGGCATTTTGTAAGCAAAATTTAAATATTTAAAATTTAAGTATCTTCGCTTTCTCCGAGGACAAGCAGGCTGCTTGTTCTCACATGAGGGGTATCCGTAGCAACCAGGCTCACTGAAAACAACGAACATTGGTCAATTGGGCATCGCAACGGCGAGGACATAACAGAGATTGACCTGAAACCATAAACAACAGAGTGCAGCCTGGAACAGAACCAAAATGGGTCTGGGGGGTGGAGTCGGATTCTAAAACCCGAACAGATTCTGCAGCACTGACTGCCCAAACCGACTGTCGCATTGGGTATCCTGTTGAAGGCAGTAGTGAGATGTAAATGTGTAGACTGATGACCACGTTGCAGCCTTGCAAATCTCTTCAATGGAGGCTGACTTTAAGTGAGCCACTGACGCAGCCATGGCTCTAACATTATGAGCCGTGACATGGCCCTGTAGAGTCAGCCCAGCTTGGGCGTAAGTGAAGGAAATCAAATCTGCTAGCCAATTAGAGAGTGTGCGTCTTCCGATGGCGACTCCCCTCCTGTTGGGATTGAAAGAAACAAAAAGCTGGGCGGACTGTCTGAAGGGGCTTGTCCGCTCCATGTAAAAGGCCAATGCTCTCTTGCAGTCCAAGGTATGCAAACTGCTTTCACCAGGGCGGGTATGAGGACGGGGAAAAATTGTTGGCAAGACAATTGACTGGTTCAGATGGAACTCTGACACCACCTTTGGCAGGATCTTAGGGTGTGTGCGGAGGACTACTTTGTTATGATGAAACTTGATATAAGGTGCATGCACTACCAAGGCCTGAAGCTCACTGACCCTACGAGCTGAAGTAACAGCCACCAAGAAAATGACCTTCCAGGTCAAGTACTTCACATGGCAGGAAATCAGTGGCTCAAAAAGTGCTTTCATCAGCTAGATACGAACGATGTTGAGATCCCATGACACTGGTGGAGTTTTGACAGGGGGCTTTGACAAAAGCAAACCTCTCATGAAGCGAACAACTAAAGGCTGTCCGGAGATAGGCTTACCCTCTACACGGCGATGGTAAGCACTAATCGCACTAAGGTGAACTCTTACGGAGTTGGTCTTGAGATCAGACTCTGACAAATGTAGAAGGTAGTCAAGCAGGGTCTGTGTAGGACAAGAAAGAGGATCTAGGGCCTTGCTGTCACACCAGATGGCAAACCTCCTCCATTTGAAAGAGTAACACCTCTTCATGGAATCTTTTCTGGAAGCAAGCAAGACTCGGGAGACACCCTCTGAAAGGCCCAAGGAGGCAAATTCTAAGCTCTCAACATCCAGGCTGTGAGAGCCAGAGACTGGAGGTTGGGATGTAGAAGCGACCCCTCGTTCTGTGATGAGGGTTGGAAAACACTCCAGGCTCCATAGTTCTTCGGAGGACAACTTCAGAAGAAGAGGGAACCAAATCTGACGTGGACAGAAGGGTGCAATCAGGATCATGGTTCCGCAGTCTTGCTTGAGTTTCAGCAAAGTCTTACCTACTAGAGGTATGGGAGGATACACATACAGAAGGCCTGTCCCCCAATGTAAGAAAAAGGCATCTGACGCTAGTCTGTTGTGGGCCTGAAGCCTGGAACAGAACTGAGGGACCTTGTGATTGATCTGAGTGGCAAAAAGATCCACCCACACTCGGAAGATCTTGCGGACTATGCCCATGTTCAGAGATCACTCGTGAGGTTGCATTATCCTGCTCAACCTGTCGGCCAGAATGTTGTTTATGCCTGCCAGATAAGTGCCTTGGAGAAACATGCCGTGACGGCGAGCCCAAAGCCACATCTGGATGACTTCCTGACACAAAGGGCGAGATCCGGTGCCCCCATGCTTGTTGGTGTAAAACATGACAACCTGATTGTCTGAATTAAGATTACTCGGTTGGACAGCTGACCTCTGAAAGCCTTTAGAGCGTTCCAGATTGCTCTTAATTCCAGGAGATTGATCTGCAGACCTGTTTCCTGAAAGGACCAGGCTCTCTGAGTGTGGAGCCCATCTACATGAGCTCCCACCCCAGGAGAGATGCATCCGTCGTCAGCACTTTTCATGGCTGAGGAACTTGGAATGGTCGCCCTATGGTCAAATTGGATCGAATGATTTGAATTGTCCACCACTGAAGAGAATTCCGAAAGTCGGTGGACAGTTGGATTACATCCTCTAGATCCCCCGCAGCTTGAAACTATTGGGAAGCTAGGGTCCATTGAGCTGATCTCATATGTAGACATGCCATGGGCGTTAAATGAATTGTGGAGGCCATGTACCCCAGAAGTCTCAACATCTGCTGAGCCTTGACTGACTAAGACACTCGAACCATGGACACCAGGGACAGAAGGTTGTCCGTCCTTGCCTTGGGGAGATAAGCTCGAGCTGTCTGAGTGTTCAGCAAAGCTCCGATGAATTCCAATTTTTGGACTGGGGTGAGATGAGACTTGGGATAATTTATGATGAACCCCAGTAGCTCCAGCACCTGAATAGTCATTCGTATGGACTCCAGAGCACCTTCCTTCGAGGTGCTCTTCACTAGCCAATCATTGATATAAGGAAACACATGCACTCCCAGTCTGCGTAGCGATGCTGCAACTACAGCTAGGCATTTTGTAAATACTCTGGGCGCAGACGCCAGGCCAAAAGGCAGTACACAGTACTGAAAGTGCTGTGTTCCCAGCCGAAATCGAAGATACTTCCTGTGAGCTGGAAGTATCGAGATATGTGTGTAAGCATCCTTTAAGTCCAGAGAGCATAGCCAATCGTTTTTCTGAATCATGGGAAGAAGGGTGCCCAGGGAAACCATCCTGAACTTTTCTCGGATAAGAAATTTGTTCAGGGCCCTTAGGTCTAGGATGGGACGCATCCCCCCTGTTTTCTTTTGCAGAAGGAAGTACCTGGAATAGAATCCCAGCCCCTCTTCCCCTGGTGGAACAGGTTCGACTGCTTGGGCCTGTAGAAGGGCGGAGAGTTCCTCTGCAAGTACCTGCTTGTGCTGGGAGCTGTAGGACTGAGGTCCCAGTGGGCAATTTGGAGGTTTGGATTCCAGATTGAGAGTGTATCCTAACTGGACAATTTGAAGAACCCACCGGTCGGAGGTTATAAGAGGCCACCTTTGGTGAAAAAACATTAACCTTCCCCCAACCAGCAAGTCGTCCAGTACGGACACATTTACTGAGGCTATGTGAACTAGAAGCCACAAAAAAAGGAGGTTAAAAACCCTCGTGAGCTATGAAACAAAAAAGTGAGGAGAACAAATGAGGATACCAAAAAATGCTTTATTATATGAAAACAACCCTCAACTAGAGCCAGTCAAAAGCCTGTCCCTTGCTATTGCTGGGGAGCCGCAGTGGCCTTAGGCACACGCTGTTGATGAGAATGAGCGCGCTGGGACTGAGCCAGGGCAGGCTGCCGAGAAGCAGGAGTGTACCTACGTCTAGAATAGGAATAGGGAACAGTCCTCTTCCCTCCAAAAACTCTCCTAGATGAGGAGGAAGTAGCAGAAGACGCCCGGCGGGAGAGAGAATCCATAGCATCGTGCTTCTTGATCTGGTCAACTAGATCATCTATTTTCTCACCAAAAAGGTTTACCCCCGGCAAGGAACATCCGCTGCTGGACTGAATGATCCAGGTCAGAGACACACAGCCATGACAGTCTGCGCATCACTATACCTTGGGCAGCGATCCTGGATGCTACATCAAAAGTGTCGAACGTACCCCTGGCCAGGAATCTTCGACATGCCTTCTGCTGCCTAACCACCTGGCGAAAAGGCTCGGTCTGCTCCGGAGGGAGTGCATCAACCAAGCAGGACAGTTTGCCTCACCGAGTTTCACAAGTGGACGCTTGTGAAGAGCTGGTATGTCTGTATCTTGGCAGCGAGCATAGCGGCCTGATACATCTTCCTCCCAAAAGAGTCCAAGGTTCTAGATTCTGTGCCTGGGGGTGCAGAGGCATAGCCCTTAGTGCTCTTGGCTCTTTTGAGGGCGGAGTCCAACACCATGGAATTGTGAGGTAGCTGAGACCTCATCAATCCAGGTTCACCGTGGATCCGATATTGATTCAGCTTTTTTCGAGATCACAGGATTAGACAGAGGGAACGACCAGTTTCGCCTAAGGACTTCCTTCAGTACATTATGCAAAGGAGCCACTGCAGCCTCTCTAGGCGGAGAAGGATAATCCAGGACCTCGAGCATCTCAGCCCTGGGCTCATCCTCAACCTCCATAGGGAAGGAAATAGCCGCAGCCATTTCCTGGACAAAGGAGGTAAAGGATAGACTCTCCGGTGGAGAAAGTCTCCTTTCTGGTGGAGGGGAAGGTTCAGAGGGAATCCCATAGGACTTGTCAGAAGAAAAGTACCTGGGATCTTTCTCTTCCTCCCACGAACGCTCATCTTCAGTATCGGACATGACATCTGTCAAAGCAGTCCGAAACTGAGCCTGCCTCAACGCCGAGGAGCGACGTCCTCGATGGTGGTGCTGATAAGTCGACGCCTGCCTGGACTGCGGTGAAGCTTCCTCCACCAGTGTCAAAGAGGAGTCGACCTGGGTGGCAGCTGACACCGATGCCGCAGGCGGCACCGAAGTCGGAGAGACTTCACAGGCGAAGGGCCAGATACCGCTGCAGCAGACGGTACGGAAGGCGCAAGCACCCTCGACACCGAATCAGACTGGCGCAGCAGTCCTTCCAGAAGCTCTGGAAGCAGGGTCCGGATGCGCTTGTCGAGAGCCGCCATCGGACAAGGCTGCGGAGTCGGTAAAGGAGCCAGTGGCAGAATCTGTCGAGGCTCGGGAGCAGGCACCGGGCTACTAGAAGACCGACACATTGGGACCTCCTGAATAGATGAGGAGCGATTCTCTCGGCGCCGACGCTTCTCAGGTGCTGATTCCCTCGACGCCCCGGAGCTCCCGGCACCATGTGTCGGAGAACGATGGCGGTGCTTCTTCGCCTTCGCTCAACACCCGCCATCGAGACTCCTCGGTACTGATGAGGAGGATGTGGAATCCTTACGCCTCCTCGGGGCCGGGTCCGACAAAGGTGGGTCCCGGGGGGCCTGCATAACAGGAGGCCTCGAGGCAGGTGGAGACCCATTCGATGCCTCACTGCTTCCAACGTGAACTGGTCTTTCAGCAGCCATTACCTCCGCCCCCGACGTCGATGCTTCCCTCGATGTCGATGCCACCAACCTCGGTACCGAAGTCGACGTCGAAGGACCAAGCCCCCAAAAAGCTTTTCTCGTTAGCCTTCTCGAGACTCTTCCATTTCTTCATACGAAGACACAGACTACAAGCAGCTGGGCTATGGTCGGGCCTAAGGCACTGGATACACCAGGTGTGGGTACCTGTGATGGTCCGGTTGCACAGAGTACAATGTTTGAATCCGCTGGGAGTCTTCGATGACATGGAAGGAAAAACGGCTTCGGCGAAATCAAAAGACGCGATTGTGCTTGTTAAAAAGGCACAAAAATAAGGGAAAAATCCGACCACGCGGTCTGAAGCCGGCCGCGTTGAAAAAGAAAGGAAACTTCAAAAGGGAGGAAAAAGTAAAGGAACTCTTTTTTTTTTTTTTTTTTTTAATTTTAAAAACGATAATAAAAGAAAAAAACTTAGACTCTCTCTTGGGCCTGTGAGGAACAGCGAAAAACAACACCGCACCGCAGTGCGGAGAAAAAACAACTGAGGGAACACGCTCACGTGACGAGCAGGAAATCAGTCTGCGCGCTGCACGTGCGCCAGAAGGCTCTGGCAAAACATTTTTTATATTTTGCTTGCAAAATGCCGGTTCCTGGGTGGATGCGGATGTCGATCCGCATGTGAGAACAAACAGCCTGCTTGTCCTCGGAGAACTACAGGCAGTGGTGTGCTGGTAAATGTTTAACAACAGGCTGTCTTCCCGGTCCACCTCTGTGGCCCCTGTTCACCTCTGCGCCCACCCGTCCACCTCTGCACCCCCCCCCCCCCCCAAATTGCAGAGCTGGCTGTAGCCGAGGAGAGAGCCTGGGGGGGTGGCGGCAATGCATTACTCTCTCCAGGAAAAAAAAATTTAAATGTTCCCAGGTTCCAATCTAATTCATGTTTAATGTGGGATAAAATGCCATAAATAAGTAAATAAATATAAGCCCCGGGCCCGGATGGTTTTCGGAGCGAATTTTATAATGGTATGGAATGGTAATAGAATGGTATGGGATTTGCGTAACAAGACGTATGAGGAGAGACTTGCTGACCTGAACATGTATACCCTGGAGGAAAGGAGAAACAGGGGTGATATGATACAGACGTTCAAATATTTGAAAGGTATTAATCCGCAAACGAACCTTTTCCGGAGATACGAAGGCGGTAGAACGAGAGGACATGAAATGAGATTGAAGGGGGGCAGACTCAAGAAAAATGTCAGGAAGTATTTCTTCACGGAGAGAGTGGTGGATGCTTGGAATGCCCTCCCGCGGGAGGTGGTGGAGAGGAAAACGGTAACGGAATTCAAACATGCGTGGGATAAACATAAAAGGAATCCTGTTCAGAAGGAAAGGATCCTCAGGAGCTTAACCGAGATTGGATAGCAGAGCCGGTGGTGGGAGGCGGGGCTGGAGGTTGGGAGGCGGGGATAGTGTGGGGCAGACTTATACGGTCTGTGCTGGAGCCGGTGGTGGGAGGCAGGACTGGAGGTTGGGAGGCGGGGATAGCGCTGGGCAGACTTATACAGTCTGTGCCAGAGCCGGTGGTGGGAGGCGGGGATGGTGCTGGGCAGACTTATACGGTCTGTGCCAGAGCCGGTGGTTGGGGGGCGGGGCTAGTGCTGGGCAGACTTGTACGGTCTGTGCCCTGGAGAGCACGGGTGCAAATCAAGGTAGGGTATACACAAAAGTAGCACACGTGAGTTGTCTTGTTGGGCAGACTGGATGGACCGTGCAGGTCTTTTTCTGCCGTCATCTACTATGTTACTATATAAGCTGCTGAAGGCTGAGATCAGCCCACTACTGACTGAGGTTTTCAATAGTATGATCCAGCAGGAGCAGCTGCCCCAACATCTTAATGAAGCTCAAATCATACTTATCCAAAAGCCGGGTAAGCCAGCGGATAGACCGGAATCCTATTGCCCAATTTTGTTGCTTAATTCGGAGGTGAAGCTTCTGGCTAAGATCATGACGAATAGGTTTTCTAAAGTCCTTCCCTCTCTGGTAGCAGAACCGCAGGTGGGGTTCACTTGTGGGCGAGTAATAGCGAAGAATATGAGACGGATATTAGCAGCGCTGGAAACGGTTAGAAGGGAACGGATCCCGGCATTGTTGATCAGCTTTGACGCTGAAAAAGCGTTTGATCGGGTAGACTGGGGATTTATGAGGTGTTGAGGGCGTATGGAATAGGAGGGGGATTTTTGAAAGCGATACGAGCCTTATATGCAGATCCGAAGGCACAGGTGTGGGCAAACGGAGTAATGTCGGATAGATTTCAGATAAAAAGGGGCACCAGACAGGGGTGCCCACTATCGCCACTGCTTTTTGTTTTAACCTTAGACCCTTTGCTGTGGGAGATACAATCTAACCAGGGTATAAAAGGGGTTAACATAGGGCAGCACGCCTTTAAATCGGCGGCATTTGCGGACAACTTAATGCTTATAATGGACCCTAAGATGTCATTGCCTAATCTTATGGGGAAAGCTTAGTAGAATTTGGAGATTTTTCCGGCTTTCAACTGAACCTCATGAAGTCAGAGGCGTTAGCAAGCTCGGATGGCGTAAGAAGTTGGGGGGGGGGGGTGGATTCCCTCTGAGGTGGGCATTAGGGAACATTAGATATCTAGGCATCCAGTTAGCAATGGACACTTCAATATTATATAAGATCAATATTTCTAAGTTGCTACAGGAGACGAAGGAACAGTTGGCGACTTGGTCGGCTCTACCGGTGTCGTTCTTGGGTAGAATACATCTGATTAAAATTATAATCTTTCCCCGGTGGCTTTATGTATTTCAAATATTGCCTCTCTGGCTTACTTGCAGGGATTTGGCGGCGTTTCACCGGATGGTGGCAAAGTTTTGTTGGGGGGGGTCGAAAGTCGAAAATGAAGTGGAAATTCTTGGTAGGTAACACTGGGTCCGGAGGGTTGGGATTTCCTGATCTTAGGAAGTATAACCAAGCATGTCTGCTCCGTCATTTGCAAGATTGGATGTTGGGCACCAGTAATTACACAGATATGGATTTGGAGAGGAGTTACTTCGGTCCATGGCATGTGGCCTCATTACTACACGCTACTAGAGGGCAACTACCAGAGCAAGTCAGGAGGAGTTTACTGCTTAGGCCGATATGGCAATTGTGGAGAACATTGCTTCCGTTATGGCGACAGAATCCTATGAGTAGTGTGTGGCTGCCCCTGCAAGGGAATTTGAATTTTTCCCCAGGACAGGACAATAGGGTGTTCCACCAATTAAAAGTAAAAGGGGTGACTACTCTAGAAAGTGTACTTCAACCGGATGGCCCCCTGTTGGGCTATCCGGCCTTTGCAGAACTTTGTGGGAGGAACCCGTCGAGTATTCTGGCGTATGCTCAATTGGCTCACTATGTGAGGTCGCTGCCGGCTGGAAGCTTGTCGCCTGGCTTCGGTGAGCAATTGCGCGAATTGTTGGAAGGGGACGCTGTAGGTCAGGCGTCGACATCATGGTTTCACAGAGAATTATGTAGACGGGATCAAGTCCGGGATTTACAGGATCTTGCAGATCGGTGGAGTACAGAAGTAGGCAGACCAGTACCAGCTAGATTGTTGTTAACGGCCCTTCAAAGTGGTCCTAAGATGGTACATAATGTCGAGTTGCAGGAATGTCACTTCCGATCGGTGCACAGGGCCTACATCTCGCAACGACAGGCCTACCATATGGGGGTGGTGGCTTCACAGGGTTGTCTGAAATGCAGCAGGGCAGAAGCTACACTTTTTCATGGTTTGTGGCAATATAGAAGGGTCTCTCCATACTGGTCAGCAATATCTCAGTTCTTACAGAAGGTTGTAGGCAGACCATTTCAGCTAACTTATGAGAAGGTGTTGTTTAGTGCACCTAGCCAGTGGCGAATGGGCACAAGAGGAGAAAAAATATTCCTGGGGAAGGCTTGTGTTTTAGGGAAGAAATGTATATTCCTCTATTGGACGAAAGATCACCCTCCTTCCTTCTGGCACTGGAGGAATAAACTGCATGAATTAATGACCTGGGAGGCCAGAGGTGCAGGTCTGTCACCGGGTAGGCAGCGGAGGTTTCTAGCAGTTTGGGGGGTTTATTTAGACATAATCTCGCCAAGGGCGCGGAGTCAAATTCTGAACACGCTTTCTTGGAATCGGTAACTGTGGCGGGCTCTTTGAGTGTTGCACTGGGATAGGGGAGGTGGGAATGGGTAGGGGGGAGGAGGGGAGGTTCAGGACTTGGTAGTGGAGAGGTATTAAGTTCTGTATAAAGCTAAGCTGAGGAGATTGGGGAGAAATGTCAAACATAATTGGATGATGTCTTGAACTCTGTTGTTAGCCTGTAGACGGATAAGTCTGGGGAGGGGGGGGCTATTGAGGGGTTAGGGGAGAAATGTTGTAAAATTCCAAGGATGCTAACTTGTATTCAGTTGTTCATATGCAGCATATGTTTGGAGAATAACACAGTGAAAGTATTGAACAGTTGTGATATGCTGAAGTTTCAATAAAAACCGTTTAAACATAAGTAAATAAATATAAACTTTTAACGTTGAGAACCTGATTCTCATAACATGTCTGTTTTAGAAGCCATTTACCAGGAAAAACAAAATCTCTGCAGTATACCCAAAATGACACAAACCACATTAGCTTACAGACCAGGAATTAGTAGAACAGACAGTCTTGCCAACTCTGAAAAACAATGTGTTATCAAAATCTCAGAACCTAACAAACAGATCCCTATTCAGACACTTGGCCTTGCAGTCATACATGCAGAACAGAGGTAGCCCCTATTCAAATTCTTCAAAAATTAACCTGAAATCCTAAGAAGCACAATACCAGAAAAACAGAAAGAAACACGTTGCTATACACTGCAAAATATAGCAGATGTAAATTCTCAAAGTGGACATATTCCAAACATTAAAATGAAAATAATTTTTTCTACCTTTGTTGTCTGGTGACTTTGTTTTTCTGATCATGCTGGCCCAGTATCTGATTCTGCTGCTCTCTATCTGTTCCCTGGACTTTGTTTCCAGGGCTTCCTTTCCATTTATTTCTTTCCTTTCCTCCTTTCTTCTTCATTTCTGGTCCTCCGCAGACTTGACTGTCCAGTGGATCCAGCTTCTTGCTATTTTCGCCATCCATGTGCAGTTTTTCTCCTCTCTTCCTTTTCCCTCATCTCATCACCTTCCTCTCTCTTCCCTCCATGTCCAGCATTTCTTCTCTCCCTTCCCTCTCCATCCATGTCCAGCATTTCTCCCTTCTCCCCTCCGTTCATGTTCATCTCATTTCCTCTCTCTTCCCTCCATCGATGTCCAGCATTTCTTCTCTCTCTCCCTTCCCCTCCATCCATGTGCATCTCCTTCCTGTCTTCCCTCCCCTCCATCCATGTCCAGAATTTCTCCAGCCCTCCATCCATCCATGTTCAGCTACCCTCTCTCCCCTGCCCTCCCCTCTATCCACCCATGTCCAGCAACTCTCCTCTCCCCTCCCTTCCATCCACCTATGTCCAGCAACTTTTCTCTCCCCTGTCCCCCTCCAGCCATCCATACCCAGCAATTCTCTTCTCTCCCCTGCCCCCCTCCAGCCATCCATACCCAGCGATTCTCTTCTCTCTTCTGCCCCCCCCCAGCCATCCATAGCCAGTGATTCTCTTTTCTCTCCTGCCCCCCCTCCAGCCATCCATAGCCAGTGATTCTCTTCTCTCCCCTGCCCCCCCCCAGCCATCCATAACCAGCGATTCTTTTCTCTCCCCTGCCCCCCCTCCAGCCATCCATACGCAGCGATTTTCTTCTCTTCCTTGCCCCCCCCCCCCATCCAGCCATCCATACCCAGCGATTCGCCTCTCTCCCCTCCATGTCCAGCAATTTCTCCCTGAGCCCTGCTTTACCATCCATATCCATCAATGGCTTTGATGCTCCTCTCTCCCCTGCCCTCCCACTCCAATGTCCACCTGCCCGCCGTCTTCTCCCCCCAACATCCCTCTTTTTGCTCCTGCTGTCCTGGGTGGGTTTAAATTGTTGATTTACCTCTGTCGCAGCAGCCGCAGTGAAATTCCGTCTCTAACCTTCCCTTCGTTTCCTGTCAGTGTCCCGCCCTCACGGAAAGAGGAAATGGCGTCAGAAGAAGGCGGGACACTGACGGGAACGAAGGGAAGACGAGACGGGCTTTCACTGCGGCTGCTGCGACTGAGGTAAATCAACAATTTAACCCCCCCCCCCCAGAGCGGCGGGAGGTGAGGTAAGCATGGCTTGTGGTGCCCTCCTGCCATGCTTACCTCACCGCCGGGTTGCACCACCCCTAGGAGCCGGCTCGCCTGCCAGAACAACCAGCTCGCAAGTGCTTTAAAAAATGAACAACCAGCTCTTGCGAGCTGGTGTGAGCCGGCTCCAGCACACCACTTGACTACAGCTATCCATCCAGCATGCTGTGGTTTTTGAGATATTTAAAAGCAAGTAATGATCTGTAAGGCAGTCTCCAAGTAAGAAATGTACAGATGAAGGCATTGGTATGTAGGAGGAGCTAGCATTCTTAGTAGACTGGCCACACAGACATCCCAGCAGAGCAGTGGGGCACTGCAGTGGACTTCACATAAAAGCTCCCAGGTACACATCTCACTGTTACCCCCTTTTATTGTAAGGGGAGTCCTCCAAAACCCACCAAAAACCTACTGTACCCACCTATACACCATTACACTAGCCCTTATGGCTGCAAGTGTCACCTATATGTGGGTACGGTAGGATTTGATGGGCTGACACTTTCCATCACAAGTATAACAGATTCTGGGCATGGCCCAGGCCCCCTTCTCCACCAGTGCACTGCACCAACTACTAGACTACTCCAGGGACCTGTTTGCTGCTCTAATAGGACTGGCCTTAACATCTGAAGCTGTCATAAAAGCTGGTATGTACTGTTCCTTTCACATCTTTGGGGGGTGGGAGGGGGGAGTAAGGGGGTGTCATTCCTTTATTCTTCTAGTGGTCATCTGGTCATTTAGGGCACATTTTTGTGGCTTAGTCATTATTAAAATAGATCTAGCTCAAAATGTCTTCATTTTAGTCATGGATGTTTTTGTTTTGTTCTGTCCAAGTGTTAGGAATGCCCTAATCCAACCCTGACATGCCTTCTTGTGATTTAGATGCACTGCAGATGAAATGGATAGATAAAAGTCTGCAAAATAGGTTTTGAAAATAGCAATTTGAACATTTTGGCAAGCAAAACATCCAAATGCTGCTTTATGCCACTTTTTAAATGTTTTTCTCTTTTGAAAGTAAGTACATAATATAAGAACATAAGAATTGCAATACTGGGTGAGACCATTGGTCCATCTGGCCCAGTATTCTGTTTTCCAACAGTGGCCAATCTAGGGCTCAAGTACCTGGCAGAAACCTAAGTAGTAGCAACATTCTGTGCTACCAGTCCCAGGGCAAGCAGTAGCTTCGCCATGTCTGTCTCAATAGCAGACAATGGACCTCTCCTCCAGGAACTTGGCCAAACCTTTTTTTTTTTTTTTTTTAACACAGCATCTAACTGCTGTTACTACATCATCTGTCAAAGAATTCCAGAGCTTTGAGTGAAAAAATATTTTCTCCTGTTTTAAAAATATTTCCATGTAACTTCTTTGAGTGTCCCCTAGTCGATTCACTTCTATTCATTCTATACCACTCGGGATTTTGTAGACCTCAATCATATCTCCCCTCAGCCGTCTGTTTTCCAAGCTCCTCATATGAGAGGAGTTCCATCCCCTTTATCATTTTGGTTGCTTTTCTTTGAACCTTTTCTAATTCTGCTGTGTCTTTTTTTGAGATATGGTGATCAGAACTGAACACAATACTCAACGTGATGTCACACCATGGAGCGATACAGAGGTATTATAGTATTCTATTTACCATCCCTTTCCTAATGATTCCTAGCATCCTATTTGCTTTTTTGACTACCACCGCACACTGGGCAGAAGATTTCAGCATTTTGTCTACAATAACACCTAGATCTTTTTCGTGGGTGCTGACCCCCAAGGTAGACCCTAGCATCGGGTAACTATGATTTGGATTATTCTTCCCAATGTGGCATCACTTTGCATTTGTCCGCATTAAATTTCATCTGCCATTTGGATGCCCAGTCTTCCAATTTCCTAAGGTGTTTCTGCAATTTGTCACAGTCTGTATATGTTTTAACAACCCTGAATCATTTTGTGTCATCTGCAAATATATATATATATATTTTTTTTTTTTTTTAATAAAGTGATCTACAACACTGAAGTTGTCAAAGCTTCACCTGTCTTTTTGCCATTTGTGGGACATAGACTTTAGAAGTCTGTCTAGTAGTGGCCTTGGTTCTCCCAATTCAATTTAGATAGCAATAGGAGGTAGATTATAATGACAAAACAAACATAAACTATACTAATGGAAATCATAATGCAATCACATGAAATTAAAAAGCAATAAAAGAAAGGTCACATGATGCAATGAACACAATCAGATATGAGTCTGAGCTGCTTGGAGGGCCCTCAGTCCATCTGGCTTCATCATATTAGCAAGACCTTTCACTTTTTCATCATGGTGATACTAGGAGTGTAATTGTTTATAGACAGATTTGTGATGAAATCAAATCAAATGATGACCTGAAACTAAAGAGAGAAAAATCCACACCAGTGGGAAGACAATATGGTAAACGACCCTACTATCAGCAAACACACTTGTACTAGGGACATTTCCATTGCTGTAATCACCCACTCTGTTGAAACTCCACCCCCCTAGGCCCATTTTTATTCTGTTCCAGGCTGCACGCTCAGTTAGCTGTTTCTGTTTTAGGTCAATCTCAGTTATGTCCTCGCCGTTGCTAGGCCCAATTGACCTTTGTTTTGAGTGAGCCTGGGTGCTAGGGATACCCTATCAGTGAGAACAAGCAGCCTGCTTGTCCTCGGAGAAAGCGAAGATACATACCTGTAGCAGGTATTCTCCGAGGACAGCAGTCTGATTGTTCTCACAAACCCGCCCACCTCCCCTTTGGAGTTGTTGTCCTTTAATTCTTGCTTTTCGATATAACTAAGCAGGACTCTCGTGAGACGGGCGGGAAGACGGCCACGCGCGCCAGAAGGTTCTGTCAAAGCCTTGAAGATTTTTTGCTTTGAAAAATTCCGTTCGTGGTGGACGCCGACCCATTAGTGAGAACAAGCAGCCTGCTTGTCCTCGGAGAAATATGTGTGCCTTACTCTGTAATATCCTGCAAAAAAGTATTTCATGGTGGTAAGTGGCTTGAATATACTACACCCAAGCAAGCTCATGCCTTGCTTAGCCTGCTTCTATCCTCAGTCCCTGCACCAACATGAAAGATTTGTTTACTATATCTGACTTTACTAATTTAGCTGAATGGAGCCCATATCATGTTTAACATTGTTTGTTTCATTCTTTCTTCACTGGGACTACAGCTTGGCTGGACCTTGTATTTCTGGAATAAAAGTGTCAGGATCACAGCACGTTTAACTGTTCAAACTAAACACTTAGGTTCACATTTTTGTTTATGATTATTTGGATTTTCTATATGACCTTTTCTGGCAAGCAGGCTAAACTGGTAGACGTACTAAAATGATGGAAAAGAACTCAAAAAAATATATAGGTCAAAGGCCAGTCATAGCAAGAACCTATTTTCATAGTTTAAGTAGGACAGGACAAATGACTCATCCACATCTAATTAGCAAAGGGTAATCTATACAAACAGAAACATTAGTCAGACCAGTCATACTAGAGAGTTAGCCCAACAATTCTCCAAATGCTTGATGAAAAACAAACAACTGTAACTGTATAGGCAAAGGATGACCATTCCAGGCAGCAGGTGCTGCAAAAAAAGAACACTGAATGACAGGTACATCCATAATTTGCAACCCCATGCCTAGGAAGAACCAAACGGTCATTCAAAGAAAGTAAACATGGGGGACAATAAGGTATAATAGCATGGCATAGCACATGAATAGCAGAGTTTTTGAAGTATTTTAAAATTTTGTTTAATGTCTTTCAGTCCTTTGTTTTGTTTTTTTATGTCCCGAGTTGAGTTCTTTTGAGGACATTTTACAAAACTAAGTTAAAACAAAATATTTCTCTAATTAAGTGGACTTATATTTGAAAATTGAAAAAGGATACTGGATATCCTTTTGGACTCTAAGGGCCTTCTTTATCAAGCCACGCTAGCGGCTCCTGGCAAGGTAATACTGACAAAAGCCCTTTCATTTTGAATGGCTCCATCTGCATTGTCACGTGGGAACTGCTAGTGAGGCTTGATAAGAGGCCCTAAATGAACCTATGAATCCCAGATAAACAGTTTTCATAGTTTTTTCAAATTATGCCAACTAAGATCTATTAGGTTATCTCTGAGTAAGGAAAAGTTTGGGGTTTTAGCCAAATCACTACTCCTTCCTCAGATTACTGTAACTCCTTATACTG
This sequence comes from Microcaecilia unicolor, assembly GCF_901765095.1. Taxonomy (NCBI): domain Eukaryota; kingdom Metazoa; phylum Chordata; class Amphibia; order Gymnophiona; family Siphonopidae; genus Microcaecilia; species Microcaecilia unicolor. The sequence continues at coordinate 158,904,082 of NC_044041.1, forward strand.
TACAGCATCTTTGAAACTGGAAAGAAAATGTCAACTCTTGTAGAATACCGCAGCTAGGCTCATTTTTCATTTGGGCAAATTCGAGAGGGCCACTCCTTTGCAAGAATCCTTGCACTGGCTTCCAATTAATTCACAAATAGTGTTTAAAATTGCTTGTTTTTTTTTTAAATCTTGCCATGGTTCAAATTCTGAAGGAGTTACTAGGATTTTAAATATTCCAAATTTGTCCACTCTGCATGCAATTCAGAAAATTAAACTCAATTTCCATCGTTGAAAGGAGCTCGAAATAAGAGACAAATAGAATTGTCCTTCCCATTTCAAGGGACCAGGGTTTTTTTAATAGCCTTCTGAGACAGAGTAGAGAATTATCTTCCTACTGTCTTTTGAAAAGTTGTTAAAACGTATTTGTTTTCAAAGTAAGCATTTTAACAATGCTCAAATGGTAGCAGTCAGATTATTATATTTTGTATTTCCCTCCATTATTGAGGCTTCTTTTCTGAAAGCTTAGAATTTTCAAGGAAAAAAGTGGAATATAGGCTCATAGATAGTAATCAAGCCTTGAAAGTAACAAAACTTGTAGGAGAGAGTAAAATGTTCCTATATCAAAATAACTGCAAACGGAGCAAAGTTGTAGTAAATGTAAAAACCTGATTTTGTTAATGCCGAGACCTGAGGAATGAAAGAGAGCTGATAATCAATAAAGATGCCTACGCCTAAATGCGACTATCTCTGGGAAAACTCGACTAGTCTAGTGGCTGACTAAAATCCCCAGTAGTCAAAGCCTACTTCAAGCAATCTTGTATCACATCCCCCACAACCCCAACAGATGCACTGACACATCCCACTCAACGCCCAGCCACAAATAACCCCAATCTACTCACTTAGTGCTCCGACACTAATTCCCCTACCCCCATTTACTCACTCAGGCCCTCTTCCACTTATAACTCACCATCCACTCACTAACTCGGCATATCCTCACACACTTCTTCAGATCACTGCAGGGATTGTCCTACATGTTTGTGTACATCCAGTAGTGCTATAGAAATAATGGTAACCCCTCTCACAGACTCACTCAATCGTGCTGCCACTCCAACCCTCACCCACTCTAATTCAGATTTTGCAACTCATAACCCCCTATCCACTCACCTCTCTGCCATTCAGAACCTGTACATCTACTCAGTCAGCCCTCTGCTGTTGATCACCCCCCCCCCACCCAGTCCATTCCCACACCATCCTGCCATGCATTCAACCCACACTACTACTCATAACTTCCCATCTACTCCTTCATTTAGTCTCCCTGCCAGTCTTAACTGCTCCATTAACTCACTCCAATACACAAAATACACTCTACCCAATCACCTGTGAAACATGCCTCTGTGCAATCCTTAAGCATTTTTTTCAGTTATCTCTAACTAGTAAGGTAAATATGAGTTGTCACATTTAATCTGTGCTAGAAAATATTGGCCCTTTGCTTCTGGGCAACAGATAATCCTCTAAAGCTTCTCTTGGATTAAACATTTTCCATTAGTCCATATTTGTCACACACACATTCAATTTCAAGAGTGAGAGAGACATGCATACATATACAGTATAGATTTCTAACCCACTTTTTCTATTTGTTTGCACCTTGCATAGATGTCTTCTTTACAATGAAAACCTAAGAATACTGCTCACCTGTGAGGTGAAAAGAAATCTCTCCAGGGCAGTGTCAGCATGATGCCTGTCATGAATAGTTCCCAGGCTTATAACATTTTAAAACATAGCTCCCCTGCAGCTACAAGGAAAGGAGAATAGTTGCAGAAAGCTACATTTTGGGCAGAGGCACATCATTTCTAGGGACTGCTTTAGAGGGCAAGTAGGAGGCCAACAATAGACAGTAGAAAGTGAAGATACATACCTGTAGCAGGTATTCTCTGAGGACAGCAGGCTGATTCTTCTCATGATTGGTTCGACGTCCGCGGCGGCCCAGGAAACCGGCAAAATTTTGCAAGCAAAATAAAAATCCTTCGAAAATGCTCCGGCGCACGGGCAGAGCGCATGCGTGAACGGCTTCCTGCCAGCAGCATGAGCGTGTCATCCTCAGTTTAATAAAAAGCAACCAGAGAACTAGAACAACTCCAAAGGGGAGGAGGGTGGGTTTGTGAGAACAATCAGCCTGCTGTCCTCGGAGAATACCTGCTACAGGTATGTATCTTCACTTTCTCCGAGGACAAGCAGGCTGCTTGTTCTCACGATTGGGGTATCCCTAGCACCCAGGCTCACTCAAAACAATGAATATTGGTCAATTGGGCCTTGCAACAGCGAGGACATAACACAGATTGACCTGAAAAGAAAAACAAATAAGTGAGAGTGCAGCCTAGAACAGAGCAGAAATGGGCCTAGGAGGGTGGAGTTGGATTCTAAACCCCAAACAGATTCTGCAGCACCGACTACCCAAACTGACTGTCGCGTTGGGTATCCTGCTGAAGGCAGTAGTGAGATGTGAATGTGTGGACTGATGACCACGTTGCAGCCTTGCAAATCTCTTCAATAGAAGCTGACTTCAAGTGAACCACTGACGCAGCCATGGCTCTGACATTATGAGCCGTGATATGTCCGTCTAGAGTCAGCCCAGCTTGGGCATAAGTAAAGGATATGCAATCCGCTAGCCAATTAGAGATTGTGCGTTTTCCGATGGCGACTCCCCTCCTGTTGGGATCAAAAGAAACAAACAACTGGGCGGGCTGTTTATAGGGTTTTGTCCGCCCCACATAAAAGGCCAATGCTCTCTTACAGTCCAAGGTGTGCAACTTGTCTTCACCAGGGCAGATATGTGGATGGGGAAAAATGTTGGAGATTGATCTGAAGACCCTTTTCCTGAAAGGACCAAGCTCCTTGAGTGTGAAGTCCATCTACATGAGCTCCCCACCCCAGGAGGGATGCATCCGTCAGCACTTTTTGTGGCTGAGGAATTTGGAATGGATGTCCCAAGGTCAAATTGGATCGAATTGTCCACCACTGAAGGGAACTGCAAACGTCGGTGGATAGATGGATTATATCCTCTAGATCCCCTGTGGCCTGATCCCACTGAGAAGCTAGGGTCCATTGAGCTGATCTCATATGTAGACGTGCCATGGGAGTTACATGAACTGTGGAAGCCATGTGTCCTAAGAGTCTCAACATCTGCCGAGCTGTGATCTGTTGAGACGCTTGAGCCATGGACCCGAGGGCCAGGAGATTGTCTGCCCTTGCCTGGGGAAGACAAGCTCGAGATGTCCGGGTGTCCAACAGAACTCCAATGAATCCGAGTGTCTAACAGAACTCCAGTGAACTCCAATTTTTGAACCGGGACTAGATGGGACTTGGGATAATTGATCACAAACCCCAGTAGCTCTAGCACTCAAAGAGTCATCCGCATGGACTGTAGAGCGCCTGCCTCCGAGGTGCTCTTCACCAGCCAATCATCGAGATAAGGGAACACATACACTCCCAGTCTGCGTAGCGATGCTGCAACAACTGCCAGGCACTTTGTGAAAACCATGGGCGCAGATGCGAGACCAAGGGGCAGTACACAGTACTGAAAGTGCTGAGTTCCCAACCGAAATCGAAGATACTTCCTGTGAGCTGGGAGTATCGAGATGTGGGTATAGGCATCCTTTAAGTCCAGAGAGCATAGCCAATCGTTTTCCTGAATCATGGGAAGAAGGGTGCCCAGGGAAACCGTCCTGAACTTTTCTCGGACTAGGAATTTGTTCAGGGCCCTTAGGTCTAGGATGGGATGCATCCCCCGTGTTTTCTTTTGCACAAGGAAGTACCTGGAATAGAATCCCAGCCCTTCTTCCCCTGGTGGAACGGGTTGGACCGCACTGGCCTTTAGAAGGGCAGAGAGTTCCTCTGCAAGTACCTGCTTTTGCTGGGAGCTGTAAGAATGAGCTCCCGGTGAGCAATTTGGAGGTTTGGATTCCAGATTGAGTGTGTATCCTGAGCAGAATATTTGAAGAACCCACCGATTCGAGGTTATGAGAGGTCACCTTTGGTGAAAAAATATCAACCCACCCCCCCCCCCCCCGACCGGCAAGTCGTCCAGCATGGACACTTTTTCGGAGGCTATGCTGCACTGGAGCCAGTCAAAAGCCCGTCACTTGCTTTTGCTGGGGAGCCGCAGGGGCCTTAGGCGCATGCCGTTGACAGGAACAAGCGCACTAGGACTGAGCCTGAGTAGGTTGCCGAGAAGCAGGAGTGTACCTATGCCTATTATAGGAATAGGGAGCCTCCTTTTTCCTCCAAAAAACCTCCCAGATGAGGAGGTGGTACAGAAGACGCCCGGCAGGAGAATCCATAGCATCATGGTGCTTCTTGATCTGATTGATCACATCCTCTAATTTTTCACCAAAAAGCTTATCCCACCAGCAAGGAACATCCGCCATTCTCTGCTGGATCTTATGATCCAGGTCAGAGATGCGCAGCCATGAGAGTCTGCGCATCACTATACCTTGAGCAGCTATTCAGGATACCACATCAAAAGTGTCGTAAGTACCCTTGGCCAGGAATTTTCGACACGCCTTCTGCTGTCTGACCACCTGGTGGAAAGGTTCGGCGGGCTCCGGAGGAAGTGCTTCAACCAAACCAGACAGTTGCCTCACCGAGTTCTGCAAGTGGATGCTCGTGTAGAGCTGGTATGTCTGAATCTTGGCTGAGAGCATAGCGACCTGATACGTCTTTCTCCCAAAAGAATCCAAGGTCCTAGACTCTCTGCCTGGGGGCACCGAGGCATAGTCCCTAGTATTCTTGGCACTCCTGAGAGCAGAATCCACCACCGTGGAATCGTGAGGTAGTTGAGACTTCACCATTACCAGCTCTCCATGGACTCTATAGGGACTCAGCTTTTTTGGGGACCACTGGATTAGAGAGAGGGAACGTCCAGTTTCGCATAAGAACTTCCCCGAGTGTGTTATGCAAAGGAGCCATTGCAACCTCTGTAGGTGGAGAAGGATAATCCAAGACCTCGAGCATCTCGGCCCTGGGCTCATCCACAACCTCCATAGGGAAGGGAATATCCTTAGACATTTCCCAAACAAAGGAGGAAAAAAAGACTCTCAGGCGGAGACATCCTTCTCTCAATGGGCAGAGTAGGATCAGAGGGGACCCCATAGGACTCTTCTTCAGAAAAGTATCTGGGATCTTCCTCTTCCTCCCACGAACGCTCATCCTCGGTATCGGACAAAAGCTCTCTAAGAGCGGCCCGAACCCGAGCCTGTCTCGACATCAAGGAGCGACGACCTCAAGGGGGATGTCGAGTAGTCGACCCTTGCCTGGACTGCGGCGAAGCTTCCTCCGCCGACGTCGGAGAGTCGTCCCGGGTGGCAGCCGACGCCACAAGTGGCACCAAGGTCAGGGACCTCACCACAGGTGAAGGACCAGATGCCGCTTCAACAGACGGTGCAGAAGGTGCAAGCACCCCTGGCACTGAAGTAGACTGGCGCAGCAATCCCTCCAAAAGCTCTGTAAGAAAGGCCCTGATGTGCTCGTCGAGAGCTGCCATCAGAAAAGGCTGCGGGTCCAGTGCAGGGGCCGGTGGCAGAATCTGTGGGGGCTCGAAAGACGGTACCAGGCTGCCTGAAGACCGACGCATCCGCACCTCCTGTATAGAGGGTGAGTGGTCCTCTCGGCGCTGACGCTTCTCGGGTGCTGAATCCCTCGGCTCCCCGGAGCTCTCGGTACCGCGCTTGGAAGGAGATCGATGACGGTGTTTCTTAGCCTTCACTCGACGCCCGTCATCAAGACTTCTCAGTACCGAAGAGGACATGGAATCCTCATGCCTCCTCGGGGCCGGGTCCGACGAAGGGCGGTCCCAGGGGGCCTGCATAGCAGTAGGCCTCGAGACAGGTGGAGACCCACTCGATGCCTCGCTGCTCCCAGCGCGATGTGATCGTTCGGCAGCTATTACCTGTGCTCTCAAAGTCGATGCTTCCCTTGACGTCGATGCCGCCGACCTCGGTACCAATGCTGATGCTGACGTTGAAGGACCGGACCGATCCGCAAAAAGTTTTTCTCGAACCTCCCAAGACACTTGGGTCCATTTTTTCATCAAAGAACACAGCTTACAAGCAGCTGGTAGATGATCGGGCCCAAGGCACTGGAGTCACCACGCGTGGGGGTCGGTACCCGAGATGGTCCAGTTGCACCAAGTACACCGCTTGAAGCCACTGGGTGTCCTTGATGACATGGACGGAAAAACGGCATCTGCGAAATTAAAGGAAACAATTGTGCCAATCAAAAAGGCATAAAAAGGGAAAACAAAAGACGGCCACGACGAAAAGAAAAGAAACTTAAACTTAATGACAAAAACTAAAGAAAATAAAGGAACTATTCTAGTCTTTTGTTTTTTAAATAGTTTTGTAGAAACGAACAAAAAATAGAAAGAAGAAACGATAACGGACCAAAGACTGTCTCCTGGGCCTAGAGAGGAACACAGTGAAAAACCGTGTCACCTCAGACGCGGAAAAAAGAAAACTGAGAATGACACACTAGGGCCGTGGGTGGGAAGCCATTTGCACATGCGCGGTGCGCTCTGCCTGCGCGCCGGAGCGTTCTCAAAGGATTTTTATTTTGCTTGCAAAATTTTGCCAGTTTCCTGGGCCGCCGTGGACGTCGACCCAATCGTGAGAACAAGCAGCCTGCTTGTCCTCGGAGAAATAAAAATTATCTAACCTCTGCTATTAAATTTTCTTTTAGGGCATGGCAAAAAGCCAGGAAAAGGTAATGTGGTAGGGGAAGAAAACCAAAAGAGTGGATTAGAAGAAACAGGTCCATGATGAGCAACAAAGGGTCAACATGATGTCAATCCCTGTTTCACGGATCCTGTCAAAAAGGCAAATGCAGACTAGCAATTTGCATAATAAAAACTATCACCACCCTTTCCAACATTTTCCTTAGGTTCTTGTGCTGCAACATGTACCTTTCTTCTTGATAAACTTTCAATTATAAGCTGTGATGCCTTTTATTGAATCAGCATATCAATAATCCAGTAGTGTTTTAAATAAGCTGCAGGTGCATCTGAAGTAAGGCCCTATGTATATCATCTTTAGATAACTTCTATACTGCCCCAATTTATCACATCCTGCAAAAAAATCTAGTTTTCTTCACAACCAAGATGACTACTACTTGTGGGATAAATACAAAGGAATCCTGTTTTGAAGGAATGGATCTGCGGAATCTTAGTGGAGATTAGCTGGCGACGACGGTAATTGGGAAACAAAACTGGTGCTGGGCAGACTTCTACAATCTACGCCCTGATCGTGACTGAATAGATAGGGATGGGCTGGCTGGAGTGTGAATTTTAAAGAGCTTCAACTTTATCTTCAGAACTTAGTACAAGAAGAGTGCTGGGCAGACTTCTACGGTCTGTGCCCTGAGAATGGCAAGGACAAATCAAACTCGGGTATACATATAAAGTATCACATTCAATGTAAAATGAGTTTATCTTGTTGGGCAGACTGGATGGACTGTACAGGTCTTTATCTGCCATCATTTACCACATTACAGGAACTGTGTTATAGAATACAAAACTTGTTTCAGTAATTTGTTCTATATTTTTCTACAGTATTCATATTGTACTGCGATATGTTCTTTGCATTGTGCTAGGCTATTATCAAGGTGCATGAACATGACAGCCCTCACCCATATTGAACACAAGATGTTAAAGTTTTGTTTAACATACACCACAAACATACCTGAGTTGTATGGGATCATGATGTGCTTAGTGAAATGAGACCTGTGTCATTTTGTCAGTTCCATGATTGATCCCTTTTGATCCATGAATAAAAGAAGGGAAATGGGAACTGAGGAGAAAGGTAAATGGGAGAGGGGGGATTAAGAACCATGATAAGCCTGCCTGAACACAGAGGTGTGCAGTGTTATGAGACAGCCTGCCAGCAGATAAAGGATCACTTTTCGCTTAACACAGCTAACACTGAAAGGCACAGTGTTGTCTGGACAGAACTGCCCTCAAGCAATATATTTATATGTCTCATGCACAAAGCGTGAGAAGGGTGGAGGCACAAAGCTCTGCTTATAAAGACATATAGACAAGAAATCATTATTTTAGCTATCGCTGTTAAGAGCTGAAATAAGCCCACCAATCCTAAAAGGTGACCACTCTAGATCCTTCCACTCCAAAACTTGAGCTTTGTATCCCTCTGGCAGTCTACAACACACAGCAGCTGACATCTGGAGAAAGTAGGGATTAAATACTTCCTCACCCTGTTCTGTCCAGAGTCCCTTTCATCCCTCCGACAACAATGCTGGAGAAGTAAGCACTATGGGAGCTGAGTCATATCCTGGTAGACAACAGTAACACCATAGAAAACAATAATTACTTCTCCAAGACACAAAATGATTTTATAAATTCTGTCAGTAAAGAGATCAAAATTGAATTATATGGAGATGTTTATGCAACACCCTCTACCATACTCAAATATGCTACTTGGACAGAGTATGTACATGTTTCTACATGTGGAGAGAGATGTAGAAACAGCTATATATACCTTTTTGTACAGGTAGACACCTTTTAGTGACATAATCAAGAATAAGAATGCACACTATTCTACAGAAGTATGAACACATACAGGCATGTGCAAATAACTCAGAAAATGGATACACACAGGTGTGAAATACCTGTACAAAGACAGCTACACACTTACCATACATTAAAACATATGCACACATGTATTATCCTACACACTTATTACTAATGCAATCAATGAACATATGCCACACATCTATGGGACACTGATATAAAAGCACTAGTAAAAAAAGGCCCGTTTCTTTAAGAAATGAAACGGGCGCTAGCAAGGTAATGGCCTTCTACCATTAATGTTTTTAATGGAAGTGTTAAGACCAATGTGCTGTGATGGAAATGAATAATTTCCAAGGGTGTTATGAGTAATATCATGCAGGAGAATGAGATGTGTATTGTTTTATGTATTTGTATTGTTGTGTTTCTGTCTGGTTAGTGAGTATGTGTGAGACAGAGAGTATTTGTGACACAGAGAGTGAGTATGTGTGTGAGAGAGAGAGAGAGTGTGTGAGAGACAGAGAAAGACTGTGAGAGTGTAAGAGAGAGAGAGAGATTCAATGTTCGTCTCCCCTTCCTTCCCCTCCACTTCCCTCCACCAAGCTCAGTACCTGGGAGTTGAGAGACACTGTATGTGTGACAGAGAGACTGAGTGTGTGAGAGACAGTGTGTGTGTGTGAGAGAGAGAGAGTGTGAGTGTCTCATTTGAGAGATTGTTCATTTCCATGTCCCCTTCCAGTTGCAGGACCACCCCTCTCCCTCCCCCTCTTCCAGTTGCAGGAGCGACCCCCCCCCCCTCCAAGTTGAAGACCCCCACGCCTCACTCCCCTCTCTCCCCACTCCGAGTGCCCCTCGCCTTCCTAAGTGCCAGCCACAATTTAATAATTCTTACATCGTGGTCCGATGTCTGCAGTGAAGGCGAGCAGGCACAGCGCTTCAACGTGTGTTCCTTGCTGTCTCAGCTGTGCCTCTGGTCCTGCCCTGGCTGAGACAGCAAGGAACGCATGTTGAAGCGCCGTGCCTGCTCGCCTTCACTGCAGACATCGGACCACGATGTAAGAATTATTACACTGTGGCTGGCACTTAGGAAGGCGAGGGGCACTCGGAGGGGGGAGAGAGAGAGGGGGAGTGAGGCGCGGGTGTGTTCAACTTGGGGGAGGGGGGCGGCGGTCGGTCATGGAACTGGAAGGGGAGGGGGCAGCCGATCCTGCAACTGGGTCGTGATGTACTGGCGGTTTGCTGCGGTGCGGGCGGGCTGCAGGTTGATTCGCACTGCAAGTCTCTACGCTGTGCTATTGCTAGTGGGGCACTTGCGTTGACATCATCCGAGGCACAGCCAATCAGAAGCGAGACACGGTCACAGGCAGCCTCATGGAACGTTCATGGAGCAAATTATTATATAGGATATGTACTGGAACTTAAAACTGTTTCACCCCTTTGTTCTTCTCTGTGGAAAACTGACATCTGAAACTTTTTTTTTCAATCTGATATTGAAGGTGGGAAAGAGGTTGGAAAAGCATAACTTCAGAAGAAGATAGGAGGTAGGGTATCCATCCAATGTAGCTCTGGGGAGCTCTAACAGAAAGACTTACTCTAGGTTGCCTGACTACCTAATAACCCCTAGCCTTTTTACTGCTGATCTGATTAATAATTAGATTACATCCAGAAATAAAGTGAAGAGTTTATTTCTAAAACCCTTTAAGTCCAATGCAATATTGGCTTAGCAGGTTTTGGAAATAAGCCTTTCAATTGTCCCTCCCATTTCTCATCCTCCCTCCCAAACAGGTTAAAACCGTGGCTGTTGATCTTCCTTAGCAATTATTCAGTGAGTGGCTTGGTTTTTAGTTCTGTGGTAAGCAATTACTGAGGCCAAGTGCTTGGATAGTTTTCATGAAGAGGAGTTACCCTAGGGACTCCTTGGAAGGAACAGTACCAGAAGACACTTGCTTTGAAAAATGGGCAATTACAGATTTAAATCTTCCAACAGTCATCTTACTAGCCCCTTAAATTCTCATCTTGTTTCAGCCTTCAGAAGCCCTCTACTGACTGGTATGTAGATCCCTTTTGAATAAAGTGAGTAGTCAAATGTAGTTAAGTGAATAAATCTCCCATCCCATTTCCTAAAATGCCTCCTAGGCCATAGATCTCATCCCCTCCCTCCCACTACTTGTTACTTACTGGACTAGAAAATACCTTAAGTTAAAATGCTTTCTGTCAAGCTGCCTTCCTCCCCCCTCCCCCCATCTACAGTGCTGAGAATAAGATAACTTATTTTGACAAATCACACATCTGTCTCTTGATAAATAATTCACACATCTTCCTCCTCTCCCCTCCCAGGGTCACAGCTGTGTACTGATACCACTTTTCACCACTTCTGGCTGTAATTAATACTTTAAGTAAATTTGTTCTTTGAGGTGCTGGTGATTAAGAGGCGGCTGTCAGGCAATGTATCAGTAAAAGGATTGTTCTGTGCTCAAAGATTACAAAGTCACTTCAGAAGGGGTTTGGGGAGGGGATGCTAGAGTGGAAGCTTAATTTCACTCACCAAGATGCAACTGGGTTAAGAATGAGTGAAGCTGAACACCCAAAGAGAAACTGAGCAAAAGGCATAGGAGATGCCAGAAGTGCCATCTATGATGATCATGTAAGACATTTACTGTGATGCACAATATATTAGCTACGGCATAAACTAGATTTAAATATTTATATTAAGTCAAATCACATGTATATTTATTAACTTGGACTTTGCTCACACCTTATACATTTTTAATGAGATACTGTCACGGCTGTGCCCATGTTTCGTGCTCTCCTTCCTCTCGCCACCTGGTGGCCAGACCTGGTGGCTGCAATGGACTGTCTGGTTATTGTCACCCGTTCCAGATTTCAGCCTAGTCCGGTCCAGATCTTCCAGACTGCCAGACTTGCTCTTTTTGTTTGAACCTGCACAGCTCCCGTAGTTGCCTGGTGATTGCTGCTGCTGGGCTTATTAGCCATTCTGAAATCTTTCTGCTTTGCCTTTGCATCGCCTAAGGCCCTGGTTTGTTGGTGCTTGTTGCTCTTCTGCCTAGTTTGGCTTTTATTCTAGTTCTTGTCTGATTCTGGTTAGGCTGTGTGTAGTTTGGCTTGGGGTTTGTTTGTTTCCTAAGTCTTGTTCCTTGTTTGTCTTTTGTGTTTAGTTTTTGTTTGTCTGTGTTTCTTGTTCAGTGGCTGCCTGGCAGCTTTCAGTTCTGTCTCATGTTTGTCAGTGTTTGTTTCCTGTTTTAGTAGCTGCTTGCAGCTTCCAGTTCCTGCCCTGTCCTGTACGTCCTGTCGGCCGCCTGCAGCCAGGTGCTCAACTCCTGGGGAAGAGCGGCTAGTGCAGGTGAAGTCTTGCTGTTCCTATCTGAGTTCTGTCTTGTTCCTGGTGTGGGGTGGTTTTGCCTGCCACTGCCACTCCTTGGCAGTGGCCCAAGGGCTCACTAACCTAGTTCCTGCTTTGGAAACCTAACAGATTGGTACATCTAACAGCACTGCCTTTGAAGCAAAACCCAGCTTACAAATAGCAGCATTGTGGTTAGAACACAACTCTCTGAAAACAGAAGACCCTGCTTTAATTTCTCCTGCACTCTGAAAACAGGAGACCCTGCTTTAATTTTTCCTGCACTATCTTAATCATAGAAACTACATCAAAACTTGAGACTCAGATTAAAACAACTATTGAGGAAATATCTGGCAAGTTGAAACAAATTTGTCACAGGAGTATGATAAACAACATTTGGAGTTGACCCAGTGGATACATTTGCTTAAAGAATCTATACGTCAAGTAAAGATTAAAAAGTACAAATGCAACAAGCGTGACTATCAGGCTTGTTTTCGAAAGAGAAGGGCGCCCATCTTTCAACACAAATCGGGAAATAAGCGTCCTTCTCTCAGGGTCGCCCAAATCGGCATAATCGAAAGCTGATTTTGGGCATCCCCAACTGCTTCCCGTCACAGGGATGACCAAAGTTCCTGGGGGTGTGTCGGAGGCTTAGTGAAGGCGGGACTGGGGTGTACCTAACAGATGGGCGTCCTCGAGCGATAATGGAAAAAGAAGGGCGTTCCTGACGAGCACTTGGGCGACTTGGTCCATTTTTTTCTTACGACCAAGCCTCAAAAAGGTGCCCGAACTGACCAGATGACCACTGGAGGGAATGAGGGATGACCTCCCCTGACTCCCCCAGTGGTGACTAACCCCCTCCCACCCTGAAAATACAACTTTAAAAACTTTTTTTGCCAGCATGAAATGTCATACTCGGGTCCATCGCAGCAGTATGCAGGTCCCTGGTGGGGGAAGTATGTGTGTGTCAGCGGAGGCATAGCGAAGGCGTGGACATCCTTCTTTCAAACATTTTGGACGTCCTGAACTGCCCCACCCCACAGGGATGGCCAAATTTCAAGGGAGTGGCATGGAGGAGTGGCCTAGTGGTTAGAGCACTGGTCTTGCAATCCAGAGGTGGCCGGTTCAAATCCCACTGCTGCTACTTGTGATCGAAAATCCAAATAAATAAAGGGGATGTCGGAGGCATAGCAAAGGCATGGACATCCTTCTCACAGAAACATCCATATTTTGGACATCCTCAACTGCCATCGCAGGGAGGGAGGCATAGCAAATGACATCCTTCACCCATACTCTAAAAAAAAAAAAAAAAAAAGACGTCCCTGACGAGCACTTGGATATTTTCACCTGGACTTGTGTTTTTCTAAGGTTGTAGACGGCTATTATACACGCAGCTTGTCTGCATGTATGAAGCCATCTTTGGCATGGACAGAGCAGCCATGCATAATGCTTGGTTGCTCTGCACTGGCTTCCCCTCCTTAGGAAGGAAATCGTGTGCAAATGAGCTAACAGTGAGCAGCTCATTTGCATGCGATTTCCTTCATGCATGCCCGTCCCTTTCCGAATCGCTAAGGGATTGGTAAGGGAAGGGCTTTTTCCATTCAGTTAGTGCATCTGGCTGAAGGTAAGGGAGCTATGTACCTGGGAGCAATTTGTGAGTCCACTGCAGTGCCCCCTAGGATGCCTGGTTGGTGTCCTGGCATGTCAGGGGGACCAGTGCACTATGAATGCTGGCTCCTGACATGACCAAATGGCTTGGATTTGGTCGTTTCTGAGATGGGCATCCTTGTTTTCCATTATCGCTGAAAATCAGAAACGACCAAGTCCTGGGGACGACCATCTCTAAGGTCGACCTAAATTTGCTGATTTGGGCATCCCCGATCGTATTATCAAAACGAAAGATGGACGCCCATCTTGTTTTGATAATATGGGTTTCACCGCCCCTTGCTGGAGCCATCCTGCAAGGACGTCCCCAGGAAAACTTGGGTGTCCCTTTCAATTATGCCCCTCCACGAGTCTAATACAGTTTATCCTTAGATTTCAACTGATAGAGTTGCTAACATTAATGTAAATAATCAGAGTGCTTTTGATCACTCTTTAGATTCAGGATCCAAGTGAAGAAGACAATGACCACACAGGTGTAGTTACATCTAGGGCTAATAGTGTTTTTTTTTTTCAGCCAACAAGAAACATGGAAGCTATCAATGTGGAACAAAAAAGGTGACCTATCAAGATCAACGGAACACGCAGGGTCCCAATACCTGGGCAAAGAACCAACATGATCATCAGCAATATTAATTTCTTCAGCGTCAATTTCAGAGAAACAACAAGAGTTGTTGAATTACGGATTGCGCTTTATACCATCAGTTCCGTATGACTCGGATAGCACTATATAGATTTTTTTGGAAATTACAATTAAGATTATATTTTGAAAATTCTGGACATTGATGGTCATGTGTTGCTCTGAGAGCGGCAGCTGTGGGTTAGTGCCACTCCAAGGTCCCCGTTTGTTTCTCCTATAAAATCAACTTTTCCAGCTTGTTGTATCGGTCGCCTGAGGTCAGCATTGAATCAGGACCCCTGCATGGACCAGTATATGGTGCCAATGCCAGCCACGAGAACCAAACGGGGCACAAAGCAGGAGGAGAAGCCGAGTGGTGCAGAACCTAAGATGGCGGACGCGAGTCCCTACACTGACACGGCGTTTTCGAGTAGACAATTGGCGCAGATCACGGCAACAGTGGGAACTGCTTTGGAGCCCCACTTTGAGAGCTTAGCGGGGCAGTTCGGCAAATTAGAGACTTTGGTTATTGAGACAATGTTACAGACTTCAGTGGTGGAGAAAAGAATATTGGATCTAGAGGACACTTGGGCCCAGCAGAACCCCAAAGTCACAGCATCGCATCGTAAACTCCAGGAGCAGGCAGATAAAATAGGGGATTTAGAAAATAGATCACGCCGCAACAATCTGCGCATTGTGAGATTACCGGAGAAAGTACCTGATCAAAATTTGGCACCTTTGCTGGAGCAGTGGTTGGCGAAAGAGTTTGCGCTTTCAGACAGCTCTGGACATTTTTGTATTAAGAGGGCTCATAGACTCGGCCAATTCCAAGATGGCCGACTGTGACCGCGGATTGTGATAATAAAGATCCATAACTATATTCACAAGACTGAGATTCTGCTATAAGCTGAAGCATGATTCCTCATCCTACAAGGGAACGTCTATAAAACGTTTTCAAGACTACTCAGCGGGAGTACAGGAGAAGTGCCATTTTGCCACTATTTGTTCAGCGTTGGTGGAGCGGAAGATTTGTTTTATGTTGCTCTATCCTGCACTCTTGAAAGTTAACTTGGAGGGAAAATGGATCACCTATGACACAGCTTCTGCACAGGATTGCCTAAACAAGCTGCATGGCGGAGCGGAAGAAGCGGGCAGCTGAAGTGTGACTATTTTGCATGGACAGAGTTTGGTAAACAGGTGCTGAGTGTGTACTGACTTGGGGGGCTGGTTATTGTTTCTGGATAATGTGTGAGTCAGAAGCTTGTACAAGCGGCTGGGCTCATTTATAGTTACCCTTGTTGAATGATACCTGTGATGGGGGGGGGAGCGGGGACCCCTGTCATTTTGTGATTAATTCTCTGCAACAGTGGCTCATCGGGCAGAGTGGAGGGGTTTGAAGAGGATGGTTTGGGTAGGGGGTGGTTGAGGGAGGTTCAGTGAGGGGGGAGAGGGGAAGGGAGTTTGGGTTACGTAGGTAGTGGGTTTAACAGTTTTTTTGATGCTGGCCCTGATAGTCCGATTTTGGTACAGGAGGGGAAGGGGACACCTTTCAGTGTGCAGAGACTCCTGGAATTGCCAATAGTTGGTAATTTAGTGGACTTGGGGGGAGGGCTGGGTCCTCCAGGTCCTAAAGGAAGGTTCATGTTCAAAACAGCTTTCTGGAGAGCTGACAGTGATGCCACAGTGTAGGATAATAACGTGGAATGTGGGAGGGATCACCTGTCCTAAGAGGAAGAAAATCTTAGCATAATTAAAACGTCAGAAGGCTGGCATTGCGTGCCTCCAGGAGACACAACTTACTGACCAGGAACATCAGAAACTTAAGCAGTCATGGGTGGGTAGTGTCCATTATGCATTCTCAGGTGAGTGGAGGGAGGGAGTAGCGATACTTTTTCATAAGCACTTAGCTTACTCCTCAGATGTTTTGTTGCAAGATCCGCAGGGGAGATACCTTTTGGTGAAATTATGGCTTCAGGGAAGGGAGGTGTATGTCCTGTCCCTATATGCCCCAACTCCCTATGATCAAACATTTTTCCCAGCCCTGGTAGACAAATTGTTACCATATCAAGGGAAGACGTTAATGGTGCTGGTGACATAAATTTGCTCGCAGATCCTGCTGCGGACAGTTCAGGGTCAATGGGGTGGATAGCCATGTCTCGACCTGGGTGGGGGGATGTTGAATTCTTTCTGCACCTCCCTATCTCTGGTAGATGCATGGAGACTGCTACATCCAGGTGAGAAGGATTATATACATAGGTCACGGGCGCATGACACACTAGTGAGGCTAGACTATGTTCTGGTTTCGGCTTCATTGTTTTCAATGGTCACAGAGGCCCAGATAGGGGTGGAGGCAGTGTCGGACCACTCACCAGTTTGGATAGATTTGGAGGCAACGGTACGCTTTCAGACCTCCCCGGGGTGGAGATTCCCGAGCTATCTTGCACGTGACAAAGAGTTTCATTCTTTTCTGCATTCCAGGTGAGATGCTTCTATTACTCATAATAAACAACATCTAAATGATCAACAGCTATTTTGGTGTACTGCCAAAGCCCATGTCGCAGCACATCGCAAATGGGTGGCCAGTAGTATTCAAAATCTGGAACGGCAGCTAGGGAGGGCTAAACGGGCATATGTAAGGACTCCTACTGCTAGTAATCAAGAGAATTATATTTCTCTACAAATAACTTTAAATTCACTGCTGCAGGAACAGACCCAACATAGTGTCCTCTACCAAAAATATCGTTTTCATAGGTTTGGGAACAGAACAGAGGGGATGCTTGCCCGGGTGGTGAAGTCGTTTGGTGGGGAGGGGGGGGGGGGAAATCGCACCATTCACGCGCTTTGCAATGCTAAGGGCCAAGTAGTCAATCGCCCAGATCAGGTAATGCAGCTATTAAGAGAGCATTTTCAACGGTTATATGAGAGGAGACCCTGAGGGAGGAGGAGGCCCTTTTGGCCAGAGCCCAAATGCCCTGTCTGACGGAGGAGGCGGTGGAGGCCTTAGATGTCCCTATACAATCAAAGGAGCGTCAACGCGAATGGTGAATGCCATAACGGAACATTGTAAGCCACATTGAGCCTGCAAAAAGGTGGGAAAATGTGGGATACAAATAATAAAATTAAAGGCCTTAAGTCTTACTCTGTGCCAGGGGCGAATGGATTCTCTGGGAAATTTTTCAAGATTATGCAGTCAGATTTGGTGGGGCCCCTATTAGAATATTACCAGGCAGTGGTGCATAGAGGGGCTTTCCCACTACATGAGAACACTGCTTTAATTACGCTAATTTTGAAGCCAGGGAAGTCTCAGGTGGCACCAGAATCTTATCATCCGATTTCACTACTAAATGTTGACACTAAATTATTTGCCCGTCTGTTGACTTCACGATTGGCTCGGTTCTTACTTGGGTTAATCAGCCCGGCCCAGGTGGGTTTTGTGCCAAAAAGACATTCTGTGCTTAACATCTGTAAGGTGATTTTAGCTATTTCCCATTGCCAAAAAAACAATGTCTCTGGCCTGTTGGTGAGCCTGGATGCAGCCAAAGCATTTGACCAAGGAAACTGGGTCTATTTATTTCAGGTGCTACATTGGGTAGGGCTCCCTGAGTGGTACCTGCAAGCGGTCCAGATTCTGTATACTGAGCCACAGGCTCAGATAGTGGTAAATGGGGACAAGTCTCAGATGTTTGATATACAACATGGCACTAGACAAGGCTGCCCCCTGTTGCCGCTGTTATTTGACCTTTTTCTGGAGCTGCTGCCGCACTTGCTACTACTACTACTACTACTACTTAACATTTCTAGAGCGCTACTAGGGTTACGCAGCGCTGTACAAATTAATGACTAAGGACGGTCCCTGCTCAGAAGAGCTTACAATCTAAAGGACGAAATGTCAAGTTGGGGTAGTCAGGTAGATTTCCTGAGTAGTGGTGTTGTGATTAGGTGCCGAAAGCGACATTGAAGAGGTGGGCTTTGAGCAATGATTTGACGATGAGTAGGGAGGGGGCCTGGTGTATGGGCTCAGGGAGTTTGTTCCAAGCATGGGGTGAGGAGAGGCAGAAAGGGCGGAGCCTAGAGTTGGCGGTGGTGGAGAAGGGTACTGAAAGGAGGGATTTGTCTTGAGAGCAGAGGTTACGGGTAGGGACGTAAGGGGAGATGAGGGTAGAGAGGTAAGGAGGGGCTGCAGATCGAGTGCATTTGTAGGTTAGTAGGAGAAGCTTGAACTGTATGCGGTATCTGATCGGAAGCCAGTGAAGGGACTTGAGGAGAGGGGTGATATGAGTATATCGGTCAAGGCGGAAGATAAGGCGTGCGGCAGAGTTCTGGATGGACTGAAGGGGGGATAGGTGGCTAAGTGGGAGGCCGGTGAGGAGTAGGTTGCAGTAGTCTAGGCGAGAGGTAATGAGAGAGTGGATGAGAGTTCGGGTGGTGTGCTCAGAGAGGAAGGGGTGAATTTTGCTAATGTTGTAGAGGAAGAAGCGACAGGTCTTGGCTATCTGCTGGATATGCGCAGAGGAGGAGAGGGAGGAGTCGAAGATGACACAGAGGTTGCGGGCAGATGAGACGGGGATGATGAGGGTGTTAACAACTGAGATAGAGAGTGAAGGGAGAGGAGAAGTGGGTTTGGGTGGGAAAACAATAAGTTCAGTCTTGGCCATGTTCAGTTTCAGGTGGCGGTTGGACATCCAGGCAGCAATGTCGGATAAGCAGGCCGATACTTTGGCCTGGGTTTCCGCAGTGATGTCTGATGTGGAGAGATACAGCTGGGTGTCGTCAGCATAAAGATGATAGTGGAAACCATGAGATGAGATCAGGGAGCTGAACAATTCCCAAGAGGTGCAGGGGGTGGAGCTGCAGAATCAGTCCGTAAAGGTGCTTGCTTATGTAGATGATTTGCTACTGGTGCTGATGGCGCCACAAACTTTGCTTCTCCCCGCTTTAGCAATTCTACAACAGTTTGGTGCCTTATCAGTGTTCTCTCTCAATTTAGACAAATCTTGGGTGATAGCAATAGACCCTCACTTACAACAGGCATGGAGGGGGGAGTTTCCCTTTCAGTGGGAGGAGTCGGCATTGAAGTACTTGGGGGGTGCTGTTACCAGCAGATTTGACCACTTTACACAGAATTAATATTGATCCTCTCTTAGAAGCTACGAGGCAGAGGTTGGCTCTCTGGCAGGTTTTCCCATTATCACTATGAGGGCGGATAGCATTATTTAATATGATTATGGCACCTAAATGGCTCTATCTCTTTCAACAGCTCCCTCGGGAGGAGAGGAGATTGGGTGGCTCCTCCAGACTTATGTCTGGAGAGGTAAAAGGCCATGGCTCCCATTGGCTTTGATCTCCACCCCCAAGGCTCACGGTGGGATGGGTTTATTAAGCATATGATACTGAACTGTAGCCTGTGAGATGCGTCATATTAATGACTGATTCAGGAGTACAGAAGAGTTTTTCTGGACTAGCATGGAGTCCTCCCCAATACCTGATATTCATTTTAGTCAAATTTTGTATAAGGCGAGCAGGTTGCCCCCTAATGTTTTTCAACTCTCTCCTATTTTCAAAGCTCTCAGGGAGGTTTGACAGTGGGTGTGCTGAAGGTTTAATTTCTCACCAAGGGTCACACCTTTTCTCTCTAGTTGTAACAATCTTGCATTCCCCCCGGGTCAGGGACATACTAGGTTTGGGCAGTGGGCACAGAAGGGCCTTCAGTATATAACTAAAGTTGTGGATGAGGAGGGACGTATTCGTTCCTTTGAGTACCTACAGCAAAAGTTTCAATACCTCAGGGACATTATTATTCTTATTTGCAGCTTAGACATTATATATCCTCTCTAACTTGGACTGATTTTACTGAGGATGTGGCAGAGGTATTGTCGGAGGCTTATTTGCTTGGCTCCCAACAAGCGGTGCCTTTGAAATTTCACCATCAATATTTGAAAGACACAACGCCTGAACTGGATTATGCACATGTGGCATCGCGTTGGTCCCAGGATCTACATTGTATTATTATGTCAAACCAGTGTAAGTCTTATATCAAGACTAGTAAAACATGCCCGTTTCTGACACAAATGAAATGGGTGCTAGCAAAGTTATCCTCTGAGTTCCCGCTTGGCCCCCTCCCTCCCTCCCCTCCGAGTTCCATGCCCCCCTCCCTCTCCTCCGAGTTCCCGTGCCTCCTTCCCTCTCCTCTGAGTTCCAGGCCCCTCTCCCCTCCAAGTTCCATGCCCCCCCTCTTCTCCGAGTTCCAGACCCCTGCGCTTCCCTCCCTCTCTCTCTCTCCACTCCGAGTGGCAGCCTGACCTGCGCTGCCTGCCCTCTTCTCCCAGTCCTCTGCCTGCCGGCCTGAATTAAAAAGTTCTTACCTCGGGGTCCATCGGCAGCAGTAAAAGGCATGCAGGCACGGCGCTTCAGCCTGCCTTCCCTTCTGTCTCAGCTCTGCTTCAGGTCCCACTCTTCCGGAAACAGGAAATGAGGGCGGGACCAAAGGCAGAGCTGAGACAGAAGGGAAGGCAGGCTGCAGCGCCATGCCTGCTCACCTTTGACTGCTGCCAGCGGACTGGGAGAAGAGGGTGGGCAACGCAGGTCGGGCTGCCACTCAGAGAAAGAGAAGGAGGGAGGTGCGGGGGTCTGGAACTCGGAGGAGAGGGAGGGCCTGGAACTTGGAGGACAGGAGGGGAGGGAGGGGGGCAATTCTCCCGCAATTGAATCCTCACCTCCAACGTTCTGTGGCTGGCTGGTGCTGGTTTCCCTTCCTTCTTATTGATTTGACATCATCACATTCTGACGCGAGGGTGGACCAATGGGAATTGTGTTACGAACCCAGGCATCCAGATATAGAACGTTGGAGGTGCAAATTATTATATAGGATATTGCACTCACAAAGGCTTTCCAATGGTTCAAAGGGAAATGCTTTATAAATTTCTGCTAAGACTTTATTTTTCACCACACCGAGCATTTAAAGCAACTTTGACCAGGACTGCGACGTGCCCCAAGTGTGGGGACTGTACAGCTACTCTGGGACATATGTTTTGGTCTTGCTCCATAATTCACAGCTTTTGGAAGCAAGTGTTATATGCTTTAGATATATATTGGGGCTGCACGTTAGTTCATGACCCACTGATCCTTTTCTATAGCTACTCTTATGCGTCTCCACCCGATCCGGGGTTTAAGAGTTTTGCTCAATTAGCTATCCTTTTTGGAATTAAAGCCATTCTTTTGGCATGGACATCAGAAGCGGGGCCCTCACTATCAAGGTGGAAGTCATTGATTTTGCACCAGCTGAGGCTGGAGAGATATGGGATTGTATCATTGGACACGGGACCGGGGATCTGATTCTGCGAGATGTGGGAACCCCTTTGGCTTACCCTACCTTCTCGTGCCAGGAGCTACCTGTTAAATATTTAAAGGGTGTGTAGGGGTGGGCGTTCGGGGGAAGAGGGATGGGGGGAATTAAGAAAATTGTTTATGAAAATTTTCTGTTTCTTGCTGATTGTCGGGAGCCATTGTTACCTCAGGTTTTGTTTATATAATTATGCTTATGGTTCTTGTATGTTTGATTGCTTAATAACAAAGATTTAAACATATTTTGAAAATTCTGATTATAGAGGGGATACTTCTTTGGTCAGCCCAGCAACATCTTGGACACCATCAGGGATTATGGACTATTCTTTACAAACATTTCAGCATTTAATTCCTAGAGATTAAGACACTTTTGAATAATCTAAACTGTCTTCTAGAATGAGATTTAACATCACTAAAGTTGAAAGTTTTTAGCTTTGTCAGAATTATGATCTAACATAACATAGTAACATAGTAAATGATGGCAGATAAAGACCTGTATGGTCCATCGAGTCTGCCCAACAAGATAAACTCATTTTACATGGTATGTGATACTTCATATGTATACCCGAGTTTGATTTGTCCTTGCCATTTATGTGAACTTGGTGGTTTAAAGGTGGATAAAAGTGGAACCATCACTGTACAAACAACTGCTGATTATATGATTGAAGTAGGCAGGCAGTTATCTGACAGAAATACTTATAGGAAGTTAGATCATGATCCATTGAAAATTTTACCAGAATCTATTGAGAATGTGGTGGGTCAAGCTTTCTTAAATAATATGATTACTATGAAAGAGATGAGCTACCTCTGCAATAAACATCCTGCTACCCCTAGAATTTATTTTGTACCTAAAGTCCACAAAAATATTCAGGGGGTCTTTTACTAAAGCATAGCTCAAGTTATCTGCAGGAGGGCCCAAAGGAATAAAATGGGCCCTGCTGCAGATAACTTGAGCTAAGTTTTAGTAAAACACCCCCTCAGTCACCACCAGGCCATCCAATAGTTTCTATGTGACATTTGGTTCTAGAACCTTTGAGTAAATTTGTGGACTTATTTTTAAAACTTAAAGCTATGGCTTTAAGATCATATTTATAAGACACAACTCATTTATTGAGGGAATTGCAGGGGATACCCATCTCTACTCAAAGCATTCTGGTATCATTGAATGTGGTATCATTATATACCATGACACCTCAGAAAGAAGCCTCAATAGTCATTGCCCAAGCATTGCAAGATCCTCTTGAACCTGTGCGGATATCATCTGAACTTGTGATTTGTAAAAATTATTTTTTGTTTCGGAGAACATTTTATGAACAACTGCAAGGGGTGGCAATCGGTGCATCCCTTGCCCCGTCTGTAGCCACCTTGTTTGTGGCAAAACTTGAAGAGCAATTTATATATACAGTTCTCAATGGTTTTTAATTCTGGAAACATTTTCTGGATCGCATTTTGTTCATCTGGGAAGGAACTACTGAATCTCTGCAACAATTTTTTTTGAGTGGCTCAATTCTTTAAATCCATGTTTATTTATTTATTTATTTATTGCATTTGTATCCCACCTTTTTGAGGCTCAATGTGGCTTACAATGTATCGTATTTGGTGGTAATGGATTAGAACATAATCAATTATTGTTACATAGAAATTTTGAGTAACATGGTAGAAGTTTAAAACAAGTAGAGATTATAAAATAATTACATGTTGTTACATAGAGAATTTGAGTAACAAAGTAGAAGTTTAGAACAAACAGATATTATGAAAATAGGTCTGTGTAAGGTAAAGGAGATGCATGCATTTATATTTGTTGTTCTGTGTGGTATGCCTTATTAAAAAGATGGGTCTTCAGTGATATTCAGAAGTTTGTTAGTTCGTAGATCTTTCTCAGGTTGTGCGGCAGTGTGTTCCATAGCTTGGCACTCAGGTAGGTAAAGTTTGCTGCGTGCGTAAGTTTGTATTTTAGACCTTTGCAGCTTGGGAGATGAAGATTAAGGAATGTGTGGGCTGATCTTTTGGCATTCCTAGTCGGTAAGTCTATCAGGTCTGACATATAGGCTGGGGCATCTCCATGGATGATTTTGTGAACTAGAGTACAAATCTTGAACGTGATGCGTTCTTTGAGTGGGAGCCAGTGCAGCTTTTCTCGTAGTGGTTTAGCACTTTCATATTTTGCTTTTCCGAATATAAGTCTGGCTGCGGTGTTCTGGGCTGTCTGAAGTTTCTTCATTGTCTGCTCTTTACATCCAGCGTAGAGTGCATTACAGTAGTCTAGGTGACTGAGCACCATTGATTGTACCAGATTATGGAAGACTGTCATTGGGAAGAAATGTTTTACTCTTTTTAATTTCCACATTGAGTAGAACATCTTTTTGGTTGTGCTTTTCATATGACTCTCAAGTGTAAGATGACGATCGATAGTCACTCCAAGAATTTTTAGGGTGTCCGAGATAGGGAGTGTCAAATTTGGTGTGTTTATGGTGGTGAATTTGCTCGTATTGTGTTGAGAGGTAATTATTAAGCATTGGGTTTTTTCTGCATTAAGTTTCAGTTTGAATGCATCCGCCCATGAGTGCATGATATTAAGACTCTGGTTAATGTCATTGGAGATTTCCTGTAAATCTTGTTTGAATGGGATGTAGATCGTTATGTCGTCTGCGTATATGTATGGATTGAGGTGTTGGTTGGATAGTAGTTTAGCCAAGGGTATCATCATTAAGTTGAATAGAGTCGGCGAGAGGGGGGGATCCCTGTGGAACTCCATGTGGTAGATGTAGTCGAGTTAGATGTCACTTGGTAAGATCTTGTGGTTAGGAATCCCTTGAACCAGTTAAGAACGTTGCCTCCGATGCCGAAGTGTTCAAGGAGATATAGTAGAATATTGTGATCTACCATATTGAAAGCGCTGGACATGTCAAATTGTAGAAGTAGTATGCAGTGGCTTACCAAGGGGGGGGGGCGGTGGGGGCGGTCCGCCCTGGGTGCACGCCGCTGGGGGGGTGCCGCGCGCCTGTCGGGAGCATGAAAACAAAGAGCCGGCAGGCACACGGCACCCCCCCCCCCCAGCGGCGTGCATCCGGGGGGTTCTTTCGCCGGGGGGGGGCGTCACGCTGTTCCAGGGGGGCGCTGCACCCGGGGGGCGGGGCGCATCGGCAATCCGCCCCAGGTGTCAGCCTCCCTAGGAACGCCACTGGTAGTATGTTTTTGCCAGTTGCGATCAGTTGTCTACATTTGGACATGAGAGTGACTAGTACTGTTTCAGTACTATGGTTAGAACGAAATCCTGATTGGGAATCATGGAGTATTGAGAACTTATTGAAACAGTTGGTGATTTGTTTGGTTACCATTCCCTCCGTTAGTTTGGTTATTAGGGGAATAGATGCTACTGGTCTTTAGTTAGTTTGCTAGCATTTTCTTTGCGTCTTTGGCTATGGGGGTGAGTAGAATATTTCCTTTCTCCTTTCGGAAGAGACCATTTTGTAGCATTTAGTTCAGATGTTCCGTGAGGTCTGTTATAAATTGTTGAGGTGCCGATGTTATAAGGTTGTTAGGACATATGTCTAGTTTACAGTGAGATTTAGCAAATTTTTTAAGCGTTTGGGAGATGATGCCTTCTGATAGTGTCTCGAAGTTTGTCCAGGTTCTGTCCGCTGGGTATACACCAGGGTCTGGGTCTAGACAGTTAAGGATTGTAGCGTAGTCGGTGGTGCTGCTAGGTATCTGAAGTCGTAGTTTTACGATTTTCTCATTGAAGTATTTCGCAAGGCTCTCTGCTGTTGGTGCATCTGTACGGTTGGAAGTGATCGTTGTGGTGTCTATTAGTGTCGCGTTCTCGAGGACCTTGGCATACTGTCAGGCTTCTTCCCCGGGAGCACTGGGTTCGTGAGTCCTTGGGCCACTACCGTGGAGCGGCAGTGGCAGGCAAGATCACCTTCACGGTAGAGACGAGACAAGACTGGACCGGAACCCCGGACTGGAGTTCTATACAGGAATACACGGAACTGGAACGCACCAGACGGGTGCGCACTGGAGTGGAGCCCACTGGACTGGAACACACTGGAGTGGACCCACTGGACTGGAACATACAGGAGTGAAGCCCGCTGGACTGGAACACACTGGAGCGGAACCCACTGGACTGGAACCCACGGGACCGGAACCCGCTGGACAGGTACACACTGGACCTAGGCTTCACCTACGCTTAGCCACCTTTCCCCAAGGGTTGAGCCCTCAGGTTCGGGCAGCCGGCAGGGCTTACAGGAAAAACCGGAACTGGAACTTGCAAGCAGGAACAGCAGGAATCCGGATACAGAAGTGCCCCCCAGGCACCTAGGCGAAAGCAAGGCAGACAGGCAGGGAATGTCCGGGTTCCGGCAGAAGGCAGGTTCAAAGCAATGGTCAGGTCAAGGAGCAAGACTATGGCTGGAGCTTCAGTATCAAGGAGTACTGGCAACAGACTGAACAAGGGCTGAAGCTCCAGAAGCAAAAGAAAACACACACGGGAAAACCAGCAGGCTAAACACAAGAAAACTAGGAACTGAACACAAGCTAACAAGAAAGCTATGCCCAAGCTAACCAGTCATACACTAGAAACATACACTCAGCAAACCCAGGAGATCTGGTAAAGCTGTACACAGGCTAACAAGCAAAGCTGTGCCCAAGCTAACAAGTCATACACTAGAAACATACACTAAGCAAACACAGGAGATCAAGCAAAGCTGTACACAGGCTAACAAGCAAAGCTGTGCCCAAGCTAACAAGTCACACACCAGGAACATACACAGAGCACACAGGAGAACTAGCAAAGCTGTACACAGGCTAACAAGCAAAGCTGTGCCCAAGCTAGCTAGTCAAACATAGCAACTCACACAGAGCAAACAATGTAGCAGTGTACAGAGCACTCTACATACCAGGGCCCTTAGACGAAATGCAAAGGCAAGGGCTGCAGTCTCAAAGTGATTAATAAAGCCCTTCAACTCCAGAGGCACAACTGCAGCAATCTCCTTGCCTCCAAACAGAGGCTTGACACACAGAGAAGACAGCCCACAGGGAGGAACAGTGGGAGCCATCTTGGATACTGGCATAGAGGAGTCGGCAGCCATCTTGGAAGAGGCATAGCCCACACAGGTGAGGTCCAGTAAGGCAATCAGCACACAGAGCCAGAGAGAAACTAAGACAGAGACAGACACAGAGACAAGCAGAAGCCAGCACAGCCACTGACTCCCAGAAACAGGGTAAGAATGAGGGTGGTCACGGCCACAGACGTGACAATTAGTTTGTTCACTAGTTGGAAGAGTTTATGTGTGTCCTTGTAATTTGGTCCAATTATGGTTTTGTAATAAGATCTTTTAGTTTGTCTTATAGTGTATTTGTATTTTCTATGTAGTTGTTTCCAAGCCTCGTGTGTGGAGTCGTTTTTCTGTTTGTTCCATGCTCGTTCTAGCCTTCTAACTTGTGTTTTAAGGTTTTTCAGGTCTTCGTTGAACCATGATAGTGAGTTCTTTCTATGTGAGGTTCTGGTCTGAATCGGGGCTATGTCGTCTAGTATGTATTTGCATTTATTGTCCCATTCTTGGAGGAATTGGCATGTATAGATCTGTTGCCAGAATGTTGCTGGATCTATTCTTCCTCTTGTGGTGTAGGTTTTTCGTGTTTGTTTATTGGGTGAATCTTTCTTTCGCCATTGGAGGAAAAGTATTGCTTTGTAGTGGTCGGACCACGGTGTAGGTGACCACTTTATATCGTTTAGTACAAGGTTTAAATCGGGATCGAATTTGTGTGTGATGATGTCTAATGTGTGTCCTTTGTTGTGGGTTGGTGGCGCGTTTGGCTTATGGAGATCCCATAATTGTAGGAACTCTTCACATTCTTTGGTGCTAGTTGAGGTGGGGTCTTCAAGGTGTAAGTTGATATCCCCTACGATGATAAGATTTGAGGTAGAGACACATGTATTCGAAATAAAGTCCATGAAGTGTATTTGGGAATCTTGCCGGTTGCCTGGTGGTCTATAGAGCAGTACTGCATTAAGGCGTTCTTGTAGGTTTGGGTGATTGATTCTGACCGAAGCAATTTCAAGCTGTGGCGTAATGGATTCTGCTGTGGTTGTGATAGTGAATTGGGATTTGTAGATTATGGCTATTCCCCCTCCTCTTTCTCCATTTCTTGTCCAGTGGATTATTTTGTATCCTGGTGGGCAAAGGTCTAAGATTATGGGGTCTTTGAGGTCGTGGATCCATGTTTCAGTGATGAATAAGAGGTCAAGATTGTCTGTTGTGATCCAGTCTGTTATAATTGCTGTTTTATTGACTACTGATCTTGCGTTTATGTATCCTATTTGGATTGGTGTATAGGATTTGGCTTGGTGCAAGTGCGTGTTGATTCTTAATAATTGTCTGTTATCTTGGTATTTGGTTTTGTTGTGTCCTTTCTTCCCTTTTTGTTGGTTATTTCCGTGTGTATTTGTTTTCCCTTTTAGTTGGTTGTTAACTTTTAGGGCTGGTGGGTTGTGATTGAGTTGCTTGTAGGGTATTTGTGCTGTGGACAGATTATTGTCTATGTTGGGGGTTGTCCATGCGTAGTAAATTAGGGGGAGAAATAGATTATTAGAAGAATTTTGTTGATATTCATGTTGGTTTTAGGTAATGTTGGCTGGTGGTGCTTGTTGGTTTTGATGATTAAGATTTTGTATGAGCATCAAGCAATATCAACATGCGGCATTAATGTCCATGTTGGCGTTAGTTTGTATAGTGCAGCAGGAGCATATGTGAGTTAGTGTTCAGCCGTGCAAAACAGTGGTGATTGATTAAAATTTACAGTCAATCGTGCAGTTCAGTGTACGTACTTACAGTCCGCAGTACAATTCGGTGTATTTACAGTCAGTCGTGCAGTCCGCAGTACAATTCAGTGTATTACAGAATAGAGCAGAGGAAGTGGTTAAGGTCGGCTTTAGCAGTTTACAGTCCTACAATTCAGTATAATGCTATGAGATACATAGAAAGCATTTAAAAGGCAATTAGAGGTTTAAAGTCCTCAAACCGTTCAATGATACAGTGATTCTATGATTCTACCCTATATAAACCACATAGAATACTGAACTAGAAAGTTAACTCAGGAAGTCTCTCAGCTTGCAACAAGACAGAGGAGTTAGTTTATGTAGCAGCTTTACCCTACATCACTAATTTGGTTTAGTGACAGTCCCTGCTCATGGGAATTGTCTCGGGCTCTGGGAGTCCGCTCACTGTGTCCTTTCCTGACCACCCGTTTCTGGTGGGTGTGGGGTTAGCCAGTGCTCTCAGCTCGGCCTTTGCTATCTTTAGCTTTTAAGTCAGTACCGAGGGACAACAGAGTCAGGACAGTACCAGTGTGTCCTTCCTGGGCTGCATAGTGCAGTGCTGTTAGGCAGATGTCTGTTGCCCTCGTTTTTACCTTGATGCCCAGATCACCGACCAGGAATCGGTTAAAGTGCAGGGTGAGGGGATAGTCGAAGCAGGTATGCGCAGGAGTTCCTGCTTCACATGGAGTTGCTGCAGGCCTCTCCTTTCGCTGTTGCTGTGGTCGTAATGGTCAGCCGTGGGTTAAGGTCGGTCACGGAACACCATCAGGGTTTCTGCCTCAGGGCGGTCTCCCGACGTGTATCCGTGTGCACGGTAATTCTTTCTCCTCCGCTCTGTGCAGTCGCGTCCGGCGGTTGGTTGCTCAGCTTTCCTTGTTTCGCGGCTTGTGCCAGTGCGTCGATGTCTGGTCCAGGTCCGCCGCCTCATGTCGAAGTGGAAGTCGTCTAAGTGTTGACCTGCCCGGGAGTACCGTCAGTTGATGACTGCAACCGCACATTGCTCAGTTAGCACGTGAGGTCGTCGATCTCCGGTTCGGGAGAGGTCGGGTCCAACCAGGGTAGCGGCACGGCCACGAGGTGGGCAGGAGGCCGTTGTTGGTCCCTCGCACCGTCCTTTTCGCTCTGGAGCCCGTAAAATGCCCGCAAAATGTGTCAAAGACATTCTACGTTCAGCGGTGCCCTCTCCTCGTTGGCCAGACAGCCAAACGGTCTCATTCCCATCCGTATATCAGCCGAGGGTCACTGGAGCAGCCGCTCCGTGACCTTCTTGTCGGCAGCCATTTTACAGTTTAACATTTGATAGTAAGTCCATTGATTTTTTTGGATGTTCATATCTATAAAGACAAAGATAGGTTACATACATTATGTAGAAAGACAATAGCTAGAAATACCATCCTCCATTTTAAGAGCTTTCACCCTTATACTTTACGAAATCAGAATTTAAGTTTTATGCTAATCTATTAACTCAAAGGTATTTGGCTCGAGGATACCCTAAAACTATTGTGAGAAAGGCTCTCCTCCGAGCTAAATTTGCACAGAGAGAGGAGTTACTCTCCTATAAAACAGATACCACAAATAATAAAATAGTAGCCATTTTTACATTTATGACCCCTATTACTGTTATAGTATCACTTATTTTTTGATGAAACTCCTTTGATAGCATATAAGCGGGGTAAAACCATTGGGGAAATGCTGACCTTCAAGAGGATGGACTATGTTCAAAATGATAAAAATATTGTTATGATTCTGGCAGGGGAAGGGGGTGGACTTCATTCCTGATTGGCTGCCAGGGTTTGTACTGACTTCAGTGGGTAGTATTTTAGCCTGCATGTTTCTGCTTTCCCTGCTTTGGCGTTACATTTCCTTGTGACTAAAAGCCGGTGCAGGTCACTGCCAGTACATTGTGCTGTGCTCAGGCTTTGATCTGTGTTTTCTTTTCAGGGATTCTTTTCCTTCCCCGTGTGTCAGTTCTTGACTCCAGCTGGGCTTTCCCTCGCTGCTTGCAGTTCTCTGTGGGAAGCCAGCTGCTTGTTTGTTCAGTGGGGGGCTGGGCTCCCAATCGCGGACTCAGCAGGCTGCTGGTCAGCTGCTTTCTCTCTGATTGTTTGTTTACTGAAGGATCTCTCTCCCTCCTCTTCCTGCTTGCTACTCTGGTTCTTTTGTTTTCCCTTGCCCTGTGGCGTGGCTAGCACCTTGGGGTCCCATGGAGGGACTCCTGTGTTCCTTTCTCCCCTCCCTGGGTGTGTCTGGGTTCCAGTTCGGCCATGAGGCCCGTACGAGTGGCTCTGAGTGTCTGGGTTCCAGTTCGGCCGCGAGGCCCGCTTGTATGCCTATTTCCCTTTCTTCCTGCGGTGCTGCGGGGAGGGGTAGGCTAGGGGTATTGGGTAGTTGGGGGCGTGCAGTGGTAGGTCGGTCTCCCCCCGGCTTTGATCTGCAGGCCTCGGCCGGGGCTCAAGGGCTCACGACCAACCCAACAGATTACAAATATGTTGGACCATCTTAGTTGTGGCCACTGTCAGTGGTGTGCAACTATTATTGAAGGTTTAGACTGGACAGTTCCAACTAATGGCCAGAGATTGGTGGCATGCCACAATACCACTTGTGATTCTGATAATATCATATATGTAATACAATACCCTTGTGGACTTTTATACGTGGGGCGCACTAGTCGAGCTATTAAATTAAGACTGAATAAACATAAATCAAGGATTAAAAAGGGAGTGATGGCAGCCCCACTGGTTAGAAAAAAAGCATGGAGTCACAGATTTTAAATAGCAAATCTATATAAATAATTCTCACCTCCAACTTTCTGAAGCTCACTCTGTGGCAGGGAAACACTGATGCCCTGCACTGTTGGTAGGCTAGGCTGTCAGCACCACTCACTGTTATTCATGCACCACTCACTCTCACTCATAGACCCGCCCTCAGCCACGCCCCTTCTGCACATAATTCACAACCCCAACGTTCTAATGAAGCCTCCGCAAGTCCCAACGTTCTAATTGCATGGTGATGAAACCACAATTTGCCCATGAGTGTTTGCCCCATCCTCACGTCAAACGTGATGACGTTGAGGGTGGAGCAATGGCACTCAACCAATCACAGGGCCAGACATCGATATACACTATGAGCCACGCAGGGAGAGGAGTAGGGTAACACACGCAGCGTGTTTCCCTACTCCTCTCCCTGCCTACAAAACAATTCACAGAGCCCACCCAGCGTAACACCCAAGCCCCTCCGCGCCCTTGGCTACCGGCCGTTTCATTTGTTTCCGAAACGGGCTACTGAAGCCTCACCTGCAAGCCGTAAACGTCTCCCTTTGTGCTGGTGTACATATCCGGTTTCCCCATTACTGTCTGCCCCGCCCTCGTGTCAAACATCATGACGTTGAGGGTGTAACACTGACAATAAACTAATCAAGGACGCCCATTGGTTAATATCTGTTTCCACTCCACAACGCACCCATCATTCCCATACAGAAGAAGCCCAGAAGACGGGAGGAAGCAGAAAGAGGCACCGAGAACAGCAGCGGCGTCCTCCATTCCCCCCCCCCCCCCTTCACTCACTGCCATTACAACAAGAAGCTAGGCTTCTGTAGGGAATCCAGAGGAGCCCGGGGGGCTTGCTTCGCTTCTTTTCTTTTCATTTCTTCTTTTTTGCTTGCATGTGACCTGCTGTAGCCTTTTGTTTTTTTGTTTTTTTACACTGTGCTGTGCTTTCAGATGGCAGAGCAAATACACTTTCTGTGCAATAACGTCATTCCCATACAGAAAAAGCCCAGAAGACAGGAGGAAGCAGAAAGAGGCACCGAGAACAGCAGCGTCCTCCTCACCCCCTTCACTCACTGCCATTACAACAAGCAGCTAGGCTTCTGTGGAGAATCCAGAGGAGCCCGGGGAGGGGCTTGCTTCGCTTCTTTTCTTTCCATTTCTTCTTTTTTGCTTGCATGTGAGCTGCGGTACCTTTTTTTTCTTTTACACCGTGCTGTGCTTTGAGAGGGCACAGCAAATACACTTTCTGTGCAATAGCGTCATTCCCATACAGAAGAAGCCCAGAAGGCAGGAGGAAGCAGAAAGAGGCTGGGAGGGGGACTATGGAACTGGGAGGGAGGGAGGGAAGGTGACCCTGGAACTGGGAGAGTGGGCACCCTGAAACTGTGAGGAAGGGTGGAGGGACCCTCAAACTGTAAGGGATCCTGGAACTCGGAGGCACGGAGGGGATGACTGGAACTTACACAAGGGGATGACCCTGGAACTCGGAGGGAGGGAGGGGGGTTGACCTGGAAACTCGGCGGGACGGATGGAGGGGGGACCCTGGAACTGGGAGGGAGGAGGAAGGGGCCCCTGGCACACTCTCTGATTCTCACACACACACTCTCTCTCTCACGGACACACTCGCACCCAGTCTCACTCTCTCTGTCATACATACACACTCGCACCCAGCCTCACTCTCTCTGTCACACACACACTCACACATTCACTCTCTCTCACACAGTCAATATCACAAACACTCTCTCAAACATACACACTCCGAGGACAACCTTGCTAGCGTCCGTTTCATTTCTGACAGAAACGGGCCTTTTTCACTAGTATTGGATAAGATCATAGTGGGTTGGGAGGGTGGCGATATTAATACACTATTAAATTATAAGGAGCAATGGTAGATCTTTAAATTGTGTACTGTTTTTCCAGAGGGTTTGAGTATGGAACTAGATTGGGGATCATTGTTATAAAGGTTTTGATTGGTCCAAATAATCAGCTGATCCTATAAAAGTTAGAGTGCTCATGCCAGAGCCATTTTGAGAATTGTGTTTAAGAAAAGAGTATCATGGCTGGATGAGTGACTACCTGTGTTAAGCTGTATTGTATTACAAAAAAATTGTATATTACAATTATTTGTCATTTTTAGAGAAGTTAATGTTTGTATTGTATTTAGGACTGCCCCTGAAGCTGATAAGAGATGTGGCCTTGTTGGTCGGTCTGTGATACTTTTAAGGATGTGCAATAAAGTATTATAAGTTTGAAAAGAGATGCTTTTATTAGTGCTGGGCCTTTTTTGGGGGGAGGAATATCATTGAGAAGCTCCCATCATAGAGATCACATCTACTGATTTCAATTAGGTAGATCACTTTATTGTCATGTGCTGAGAGTGAGGATGCTGTACCATTCAGGGGAGAGTAGAAGACATCTTGACTGGTAAGTTGAATACTGTCAGCAATATTTGGGAATGGAATCTTGGTTATAACCTTGTATCATCCATGTTTAGCTGCCAATATGTTATTTGCATTGTGGAGACTTGCAACTAGTGTTTAAGCATGGGTGGTTGTGGCCCACACAGAATGGAGGGTGCAGTTCTGGCCACCTTGTTGGGCAGACTGGATGGACCATGCAGGTTTTTATCTGCCGTGTTACTGTGTTACTGAATTAGATGCTGTGCCTGGTTATGTTGGGTGTAAACAGCATGGAATCTGTTTACTTTTTGAGTTCCTGATAACTACTAACTTTGATTGGCCACTACTGGAAATGGGATACTTAGTTTGATGGACCTTTGGTATGACCCACTAGGACAGGTCTTATATGACTAGAAGGCCATATTTAAATGAAGAAAACTTTACGTGTGATAGTAAGACCACAATCAACATGCCTATATTAAGGCTATCAGTCTTCCTCATTGTATGAACTTAATGTATAGCATTGAAAGTTAAAATTCATGGCTGTTATGTTAATTGTGATACACCGTAATACCTGGCAGTGAACCCTTACATTTATAGATGTGTAACTAATAAATGCCCAGAAAATATTCCTGGTGAAAACAAATCAATCACTAAGTAACATGGCCACCCCAACACTCTCTCAGTATTCTCCCTGCTATGCACTGTCTGTTTTTTGTTTTTTTTTTCTGTGTGGATGGTTCCTCAGTTGCATGAAGTTATTTTTTTTCTGAAAATATCTTTATTAAGAATAGTTGACATGAGTCATCATGATGCTGTGAGGGAAGGAGAACGTGCGCCTGACCCCCTCTGGGGCACCAGCTTTAATTTTAATAGCATTTTGATAGTAAGCTTTTGATACTAGAAAGCTTACATGGACAGATTTATGGACCGTACATCAGGAACAATGACTGGTAAATTGATTCATATGGAGCACCAGCGTGGCCAATTGGTTGACAACATGGCAGCACTGGTCTCGGGAGCAGTTACCCAATTTGCCATAGTGATGTTGGCCAATTTACAAAGCGCAATAAAACAGTTGGAAATCTTACCGAGACCAATAAACGCACTATGGAGCTGGAGGCGCAGGTTTCAGGCCTCGAGGATGATGCACATGTTTCATGGGATGAAATGAAGAGACTAAAGGACTTGGTCAGTGCTCATGCAACAAAACCGGAAGGTTTGGAGAATTGTTCCAGGCGCAGCAACGTGTGATTTTTGGGGATCCCAGAAACTGTGTCTGATCATCATCTTCTGACAGAATTGGAGTCCTGGATGGAAAAATCACTCCCTTTGTGTGACAGCCTGGGCCCTGTGCGTTTGAAAAGGTCTCACCATGTGGGGCGCAAAATGGCAGGAGAGTGGAGACCTAGGGTAGTAATTGCAAAATTCCACAATTACGTCCATAAAGAAGCTACTATGAGAGTTAAATCCTGCAAAGACATATTAAAATATGAAGAATCCCAGGTACGTCTCTTGCAGGATAACTCGGCAGCTCTGCTTGAGAAGCGTAAGAAGTTTTATCCATTATATGCAGCCTTATCAGAGTGTAAGATTCACTTTATGTTTATATATTCTGCAGTATTGAAAATATATCATGATAGAACATGGCACTTATATGATTCCAGAACCGCAGCACAAGATTGTCTCAACATCATGCTTGCATCCTCAACGCCCAGTACTTAAATGCTGGTTGGATATATTTATTAATTTGTATTGGGCCTAATAGGTCCACCTCTCCTGGTTTGGGAACTTGTTCGTATTTCATCGTAACAGAGGAGCCTTAGAATGCATCGGGAACTGGCTGTATCCTTGCCAGTTTCAGGTTGGGATGTTGGCAGCTGGACCCTATGGAGGTAATTGTGGTAGAGGATTGAATGAAAGGAAGGTAGGGGGAAGGATGAGGAAATTGGAGGGACTGTTTATAGAATCTGGTTATTTTGGTCTTTTTTGCGGTTTTATGCTGTTTTGTGTGGCAGCCACAACATTTCTAATGCTTTTAGAGACATGTTCTCCTAGGGTGAGGGCTGAGCATCCCAGGAGTTATTCAGACACACGGCTTGGTTTCTGTGGGACAAGACTGGTTGTGCTTTTTTTACAAGACTTCAGAAAAAGGTATTCACCTTCTTTCTTGGAATGAATCGGGCATAACTTCCCCTATTAAACGTACAAAAACTTTGACACAAATCGGTACAGGGCGGATATTATTGGTTTGCAAAAGACCAAGCTGTCTACCCTTGAACATAAAAATTAGGGTGGGAATGGGTGGGAGGAGTGCATTATTCAGCCTCACTAAATAGAAACAATACACATAATAGTAGAATTTCCAGCAGGAGTCGAAGTTCAATACTTCACTCTAAAGCTACCTGGTGAATCAAAGCTGACCTCCAACAGGCCACCGATGGGGCCTCTGGTTACATCCTATATTGCAATATACATTTAATCCCCAATAAAAACAGATCTTTTCACAAACCCTAAAAAGCCCTTTGGCATGGGGGGTGGAAATATTATACATAGCAAACAATATGAAACAACCTCAGTACTTTCGGATCATCTCCCTCCTCTAATGGCTCCTCTGAATAGACCAAGGCCACATCAGATAAGGAGGGAGAAGCACAGCTAGACTCCTCTGCCCACTCCTGCAGGTATTCGATTACTATCTTATTATTACATTGTTAAATTGTATTTTACTAACTGTAGCCTGCACTACGGTATTGTGTAAGCCACATTGAGCCTACAACTAGTGGGAAAATGTGGGGTATAAATGTGTTAAATAAATAAATAAACAAACAAGATCTCTTAGGCACCGGAGGGCCATGGATGGGGGGGGGGGGGGGGGGGAATTGAAGCTCCTTGCAGCAACTCTGGCTGTCTCTGCTTCAGTATATAGGCCTGGTGTAACAGCAATATAACAGCAATATAAACTCCGGAAAAAAACAAAGATTCAAATACAGCTGAATGCTCTGTTGGGCCCTGAAGCTGTAAAATGATGGCTGTTCTCTGTGTGTGATCAGTTGCTCCTCACTGCCAGTCAGCCCTTACAAAACAGCACCTGTTTCCACACTGTCCTGCACCAAACTGCACACCATGTCTGTCAGAGAACCTGAAGCCCCCGGCATATTCGGATGCTGTACCAAATCCAAGGATGTGCTGGTGCCAACTATTCCCTCCATGCAGGGCCGTGCCAATGCAGTAAACGGGGTAAGCAAGGCAGGGGGGCGCCTGCCTTCAAGGGGCGCCATCCCTGCCTTCCGCTCACTTGCAAAATCTTTTACCTGAAGTTGCAAGTGGAAGTGAAAGCAAGGCAGCAGTATTCACTGAGTCAGGGAGGCTCTTCAAGTTATTTGAGAGAATGCAACCAGATTGCTATATATGCTTTGGTTTGGCGATAACTCCTCACTCAGGGTGAGCTTCAGCGCTTGAACAGCATCAAATTAAAGAGAACCTGAAATTTTAAAAGTGCTAAAAATAAGTTTTAAAAGTATTTGCATTAAATCTAATTGCAGAATTCAGGTGCTGGGAGTCTGTACTTGGTTGTCATATGCTCAGATTTGTTTAAATCATATGCAAATTAGTCCGTTTTTGGGAGGTTCTCATTTGCATATTTATGGATAAAAAATGATGGAATGTTTACAGCCTTAATGTTAGGTCATGGCTCTGATCAAAAGTGTGGAGTTTGATCCAAAAACGAAGGGTTTATCTAGTGTTTTTCACTAAAAATTCCCATGAGTGTCTGTATGTTAATCTGCATTCAAATAGAGCTCTCTGATTGGATGATCAGCTTCTGTTAGAAATCTGCAGGGAAGGGAACAGAGTGAGACAGCAACTGACCCGGTTTGGCCAAGAGAGACATGCAGCTGTGAGTTCCTGTGTGTGTTGACTGAAATTATAAAAGAGTGCCTGATTATGTGGTAAATGAGAAAATATGAATGAAAAGAGGTTTGTGGAGATTGAAGTTTCTCTAGTGAGAAAAGGATCTGAATATTTCAGGATTACTTGAAGTTTATGAAGAATAGAAAAGGGTGAATTTCAGTTTAAGAGTGTTTAAATCCTATAAGCTATATAAAGGCTAGGTAGATTTAAGTGACTGTAAGCAAGGAAACCTTAATATTTGATCTGAAATAAATATTTGATCTGAGATAGTTGATCAGAGATAAATGTTTGATCTGAATTATATCCTTTGGTGCAAAGGAGATTAGAAAAAGAATCTTTGGAAACTAAGAGGACTTTGCTCACATTTTGAATTAGCATTCCTATTTTGAGTTGGAAATCTTTGAAGTGTTATGAAAATACATTTTGCTTTAATGAAATTGCTAAACTCTTTAGAGTCAGAGACTTATCAATGAGGGATACATACAGTGCTATTTTTTCCTGAGGTCCGGCTTACTTGCCTGCTCCCTTCTGTTCCTGCTCTGCTAGATGGAGGGGGGGGCGCCAACTGATAGTCTGCAGGGGGGCACCAGAGACCCTAGGCACGGCCCTGCCTCCACGCCCTACAAGATTTTCCAGCTTGCATGCACTGCTACACCAGCTGGTGGGTCCCACAGCAGGAACACCACTTATCTGCCTTCGCAGAAGTCATCATTCACCCCGTCACAAGCGCAGCACAATGTGTCCAAAGTGGTGAGTCGGGATCCCCTCCCTGCACCAAGAATTTGCAGCTGTCCAAGCAGTTCTCAGTCAAACTTTAGTCAGACTTACTGCTGGCTGTTCCCCTCGAGCTCAGTCTCCACAAGTCTTAACATAGGTGAGAAAGGCTGAGGACTGATACCCTGCCTCACAGTCTCCAGCAAGCTTCTTTCCTCCCCCCCCCCCCCCCCCCCCCCCCACAGATTGTTGTGCTGGAAAAGTAGAGCTCCACAAGAAGAAACAGGGGCAAGGTGAAGGGAGGAAAGAAGTGAAGTCATGGGGCATCAGAGACCGGGATCTAAAGACCTTCCAGATATGACTCTGCAGACTGAAACCACCAGCAAAGTTCAACTGGAAACACACTGACCAACTGGACCAGGAGCAAAGCTCACATTTTGAATTAGCATTCCTATTTTGAGTTGGAAATCTTTGAAGTGTTATGAAAATACATTTTGCTTTAATGAAATTGCTAAACTCTTTAGAGTCAGAGACTTATCAATGAGGGATACATACAGTGCTATTTTTTCCTGAGGTCCGGCTTACTTGCCTGCTCCCTTCAGTTCCTGCTCTGCTAGATGGAGGGGGGGGGGGGGCGCCAACTGATAGTCTGCAGGGGGGCACCAGAGACCCTAGGCACGGCCCTGATCTCAAAGAGAGAAAATTAGCACCCCAATGCATGAGTTTTTTCAAGTGGTGTCTTAGGGGAGTGGTTCTCAATCCAGTCCTTGGGGCAGACCTAGGCAGTCAGGTTTTCAGGATATCCACAAGGAATATGCAAGAAAAATTAGTATGCACTGCCTCTTTTGTATGCCTATTCCTTATTGTAATAAGATTTAGGTCTTTTTACCACCCTCCCAATATTCATACATATCCTGGGAAAAGATTGAAATGATAAAAGACCAAGGCCACGTATGAAAAAAGCAATTTATTAGCTTACCGATAGAGTATACAGAATTAAAACATTTCTCATAGGAGTACAGTTTGCTTATACAAAAGTATTGGCTAAAAACTGTCTCAAACATTTACTTATCATGCTGCTACTTATATAGTGTTTCTATACAAAGCCCTTTCATAAGACATTACTTCATTCTTTTCACTCATCTTTTTCTCTTGTGTTGTACAGCCAGAAACTCCCTGCTACTTTGTCTATTACCTCATGTTCTATTTCCTGAACTCCTGTGCACATACCATTCTAACTACAGTCTTGTCTGTCAGTTTGGTCAGCCTTCACCTTTAACAACATCCCTTGATCCACAACCGTGCTGCTATTTCTTCATCTCCCCCCTTGAAGGCCTTCACGTTGAACTTGGGAAGTGGGCCTTGTTCCCTCTGGCTATGCAAAGAAACCCAATTTTTGTTATCTGTGTTTGCTAAAAGGTTGCAACTCGTAAGTCGCCGGAAACATGAACCACAGCCTAGTCCTGCACCTAGGACTTGTGTCTTGCCTTCTTTTCTGTACTGGACTCTACCAGTCACCATATTAGTTAATAAGATACAGTATTAGTGCCCCGATAGTAGGTTGTCTTAGGTTGTAGGCCACTCAAGTCCCTTAAGCAGGATGGGAATTGGAACCTATCTTACCCGTCATCGCCATACTACCTCATGAGCACTCAATATGTCGAGTTCAGTTTCCTACATGAATGACAAAAACCCTTCACAAAGGTGAATCACAAGAATGGTTGGCAACAGTGGCCGGACAAATTTAAATATACAGAGCCAGAATGAACAAGGTGGGCAAAAACAACTAACATGGTCAAGCACATATCTGGATGTTCCTAATACCTTAGTGCTATAGTATACCTAAACTAAATATTTAAAAATGTTTAAAACACATGTGAACAACATCTTTAATTATCTACGAATGTACAATTGTTAAATAGTTGTTAGTTAGATTATACAGCGATATCGTCACTATCAGTAGTTCTAACTTTTAAATGCTCATACAATACATAAGCAGGTTCTGCAGTCATTTTCTTAGTTAACGCAGCTTCAATAAGGCGTTGCACTAAACTACGTATACATGGTATAATACAACAGCCAAATAAAACAAAAATAGCAATGACAATAATAATAGTGGTTAAACCAGACAAAATAAAGTTTTTCCATTTTCCAAATGCATTGTCCATCCATGATGTCCAAGAACTCCTGCATTTTCCACTACTTCTTCAGCAAGTGTTGTGAGACCTTGCAATGCTTTGGTAATGGTGCCATAAGGAGCGGTATTATTGGGAATAAAGGTACAACATTGTCCTTTAAGCATAACACAAATGCCCCCTTTCTCGGCCAAAATCATATCAGGCACCATACGGTTTTCCCAAGCCATTCTACTGGTGGCATCAAGTTTTGAAGCAATACCTTTGACAGCATCTCTAGTGTAATTGATAAAACGT
Source organism: Microcaecilia unicolor (assembly GCF_901765095.1). Taxonomy (NCBI): domain Eukaryota; kingdom Metazoa; phylum Chordata; class Amphibia; order Gymnophiona; family Siphonopidae; genus Microcaecilia; species Microcaecilia unicolor. Next base: position 158,944,661 of record NC_044041.1, read on the forward strand.
TGTTGATTATAATATATATAATTAATCCAATCAACATTTTTTATTTATAGTTGACCACAAAAACAATGAGGATTCAAATCCTGCAGCAATCTGGTTTCTGGCTTTAATCTCATCTGGCACTCCCCTTGGGACTCCTATAGCATCAAAATAGACACGATCATCAAAAGACCCTCGTATGTCATGTTTACGTCGGCTTGAAGAATGAGGAGGGGCGTTAGAAGCGATAATGACAGGAATGGCCAATTGAACAAGAGCACAAGTGCCTGTCCAATCATACGGGAGAGTTGGATACAGAGTGTGAACTCCACAATACCACCACATATCAGAACGCGATGTAGAAAGACTGGACAAATCAACGGTCAAAGACGTTTGATCACGTGTCATATTACATTGAGTAAAATGTCCCAATGCTGTAGAGGTTTTGTTTGGGGAAGTGGTACGTGATATACAACTAGAAAAGTTAGCAATGGAAGAAGGAGGTACAAAGATAGCTGGAACTCGTGTTTCAGGAGGTTTTAGAGGAAACAAAAGATTCAAAGATTTACAGGTCACAGTATTAATAATAGGTGAATTGCTGAAAAGTGACAGGATACAAAGAATGTCATTAGGGTCGTTATGCCAGGTAAGTGGAAAGGGAACAATGTGAGGTTCAGGTTGAGAGGTGGTACATATATAACAATCAGAAAGGTTTAAGGAATGAGTGATATATCTAACCCAATATAACCAACTGTTCGTGTCTCCATAGCCTGTTTCTAAAAAGATTGTCTCTTTTAAAGTAGTTACATTACATTACAATAGAGTATACAGAATTTAAAAATTTCTCATAGGAGTACAGTTTGCTTATACAAAAGTATTGGCTAAAAACTGTCTCAAACATTTACTAATCATGCTGCTACTTATATACTGTTTCTATACAAAGCCCTTTCAATAAGACATTACTTAATTCTTTTCACTCATCATCTTTTTCTCTTGTGTTGTACAGCCAGAAACTCCCTGCTACTTTGTCTATTACCTCACGTTCTATTTCTTGAACTCCTGTGCACATACCATTCTAACTACAGTCTTGTCTGTCAGTTTGATCGGCCTTCACCTTTAACAACATCCCTTGATCCATAACCGTGCTGCTATTTCTTCATTATGGATATCCTAAAAACTTGACTGGTTGGGTGTTCCCTGAGGACAGGGTTGAGAAACACTGCTTTAGGGTATAAATGTACATGTGTGTTCCCCCCCCCCTCCCCCAGCAGTTCCTTCCTTTTAGCCTAAATCAATCAGACTCCATCCACTAGCAACTCTTCCTGGCCTCAATCAACCCTGAATCTCCCAAAGTAAATCTCCCACTGACATCTGTCTCTCTCATCCCTCCCAGCAACTTCTCCCCTCTGCATTCAGTCACCAGTCCTCCTTTCCCAACTGTGAATATTCCCCTGGCACCCCCCTCCTCCCAGCAATATTCCCTCTCTGCACTCAGCTACCACAAGGTTTGTGGTAGCTGAGTTATACAATTAAGCCCTCTAGCTATCTCCTAAGACCCACACATACTTTTAAAAATAAACCAACTAGGGAAATGGAATGGAATTTTAATATACTTTCTTTCTATGGTTACAATCAAAGCAGTTTACATATTGCATACAGGCACTTATTTTGTACCTGGGACAATGGAGGGTTAAGTGTCTTGCCCAGAGTCACAAGGAGCTGAACTGGGAATGGAATCCAGTTCCCCTGGTTCTCAAGGCCACGTAACTAACCATTAGGCTACTCTTCCACCTCTATTTATAACATATATCCTAATAATGAACTAACACAAAACATCCAAACACAAGCTACATACGTTCCCACTCATACCTGGCACACTCAACTACCCACACGCAACAATAAAGTGGTGTTAGAAAGACTTACATAAGCCATGCTTCGCATACTTTTCCCTCTTGTTCTATCCAATCCTAATATATGTTTGTAGGTGAAAGTATATGTGGGTTGCCTATGGGTTTGAGGGTATGTGTGCGTACATATGTAGGTTGTGGTTAGGTGTTTTGTGTTAGTGCTGCTCTTTGTGTGGCAATATTAGGATATCTACTATAATAAAACGCATCCTCAACGTTCTGAGGACACTGACGTCACTGCAGACACTCAGACACCGGTTCTTAAGTTCATGGTGGTGAAGCCAGAACACTCACCATGTCTCCATGCCCCGCCCTCGTGTCACACGTGATGACGTCGAGGGCGGAACATGTACACAACCACGCAAATGAATGAATGGGGAGGAGTAGGGAAACACACTCCTCCCCTTCCGATGAATCGCAGCCGCCGAGGACGTGCCCATCACCCCGCCCCTTTTGTGCCACTGCCCTGCCCCTTTAACGCTAGCACCCCGCCCCCGGTCGCCCCCTCTTCCCCCCCATCACCTCCCCTCCCCTTACGCTACTATCCCTGGTGGTCTAGAGGTACCTGTTCGCTCGGGGCAGGAAAGAAAGAGCCCCCGCTTTCCTGCCCGGAGCGCTGCTGCTAGCTGCCCTGCTGCATCCTCTGAGAGTCGGGCTCTCCGCGTTTCAAAATGGCCGCTGAGAGTTGAAGCAGCCTCGCGAGACTTCAACTCTCGGCGGCCATTTTGAAACGCCGAGAGCCAGACTCGCACAGGATGCAGCAGGGCAGCTACCAGCAGCGCTACAGGCAGGAAAGAGGGGGCTCTTTCTTTCCTGCCCCGAGCGAACAGGTACCTCTACACCACCAGGGATACTAGCGTAAGGGGAGGGGAAGGGAGTCCCGTGCCCGCTAGCGCCTGTTTCATGACAGGCAGAAACGGGCCTTTTTTACTAGTATGTTATAAATGGAAGAGGTAACTGGGGTTGTGAAGGGGAGAAAACTAGTGGGGTGGCAAGTTTGAGATGAATAATTTGGACCATGTAGGTATATTTATGGGGAACTTGTTTTAGGGACAGGGCAATTTGTGGGATGGTGAAATCATTTGTCGGGTGTTGTCAGCTGAAGGTAGGGTAGTTTTTGGGTGTTAGGTAATTTGTAGAGGGTTATTTTTTGGGAATGGGGCAGTTTATGGGATGGGAGGAAGTTGTGAGGGATAATTTTTAGGAGTGGAGCATGTCACAGCATAGCGGTGCAGTTTGGGGTAATTTTTTTGGGGGGGTGGGGCAGTTTGCAGGAGGTAGTTTATAGTATGAGGGGCAGTTTTGGGCTAGTGTTGCAGTTGCAGAGAATAGTTTTGGGTGTGGGGGCAGTACGCAGGGTGGTATAGCATACGCAAGGGACAGTTCTAGGGATAGGCCATTTTGCAGGGTGGTATGGCAGCTGTGGGGGGCAGTTTAGGTGCTTGGAAGAGTAGGGAATTCCACCTTTCAAACTATCTTGTCCTGTTCTCTAACTGTTCCATTTAATTGTATCTAAGGTTCTATGCTACAGAAGATGGAATTTCTTCTCCCATAGAATGTATTGGGCCATTTTTTTTTGGGGGGGGGGGGGGGGGGGTTTATATCGCTGGCAGCCAACTGGCCTATTTTTGAATCTGTTGAGGCTTTTTTCAAAGTACACAGACTTACGTGGAGGGTCATAATCGAAAGGGACGCCCAAGTTTTGTTGAGGACGTCCTCGCAAAACATCCCAATGGAGGGGCAGGGAAACCTGTATTATCGAAACAAGATGGACATCCATCTTTCGTTTCGATAATACGGTCGGCGACGCCCAAATCTTGAAATTTTGGTCGTCCTTAGAGATGGTCGTCCCTAGACTTGGTCATTTCTGATTTTCAGCGATAATGAAAACCAAGGACGCCCATCTCAGAAACGACCAAATACAAGCCCTTTGGTCATGGGAGGAGCCATCATTTGTAGTGCACTGGTCCTCCTCACATGCCAAAACACCAACTGGGCACCCTAGGGGGCACTGCAGTGGACTTCATAAAATGCTCCCAGGAACATAGCTCCCTTACCTTGTCTGCTGAGTCCCCCCCCCCCCCAACCCCACTACCTACAACTGTACACCACTACCATAGCCCTTATGGGTGAAGGGGGGCACCTAGATGTGGGTACAGTGGGTTTCTGGTGGGTTTTGGAGGGCTCGCTGTTTCCTCCACAAACGTAACAGGTAGGGAGGGGGAAGGGCCTGGGTCCGCCTGTCTGAAGTGCACTGTACCCACTAAAACTGCTCCAGGTACCTGCATACTGCTGTGATGGATCTGAGTATGATATCTGAGGCTGGCAAAAAATATTTTTAAAGATGTTTTTTTGAGGGTGGGAGGGGGTTAGTGACCACTGGGGGAGTAAGGGGAGATCATCCCCGATTCTCTCCAGTGGTCATCTGGTCATTTCGGCCACCTTTTTGTGCCTTGGTCGTAAGAAAAACACAACCAGGTAAAGTCGTCCAAGTGCTCGTCAGGGATGCCCATTTTTTTTCCCCATTACGGGCCGAGGATGCCCATGTGTTAGGCACACCCAAGTCCCATCTTTGCTATGTCTCCAATACGCCCCCTTGAACTTTGGCCGTCCCTGCGACGGAAAGCAGTTGGGGATGTCCAAAATCGGCTTTCGATTGTACCGATTAGAAGGACACCCATCTTCCAATTTGTTACTATGCAACTTGGTAAGTCTATGTGAAAATGAGCACCATTGTGTCTTTTTACAGGTTTTTCTCAGATGCCAAGTTTACATCCCATTCTGTTAAATTTCTGGAGAGTTATTTTGTCCCTGAACAGAAGACAGACAGACATTTGCAATCCCTCTTATATAGTTCTTTCCAACTACTGTTGGGTGGAAAGAATAATTAGGAATAAAAAGGGGTAGATAATCTCTGGAGGCAAAACAACTCTGAAAATTTAACAGAATAGTATGATACTTGGCATGTGAAAAAAAAGATGGGCAAAAAGACACAGAGTTCAAAAATGTGCAAGACCGGAAATAAGCTCTCCTTTCCCGACCCCCAAAATGGTCCAATGCATTTTTATGGGAAGAGTTTCAGCTGCTGTATAATAGCAACTAAGCCTGCACAACTGCTCTACCACCTTATGAACTACTCAACCCTAAAACAAAGCTGCTACAACTGATGTCCCACCTCCAAAAGATACACTCCTACTACTGTCCCACCACCCTGCAAATTACCCCACTCACAAAAACTATACCCTCACAATTGCCCCTACCACCTTGTGAACTGCTCAACCCTAAAACACAGCTGCTACAATTGTTGCCCCACTTCCAAAAGATACTCTCCCACTACTGTCCCACCACCCTGCAAACTACACCACTCCCAAAAACTATCTCCTCACATTTGCCCAACCATCCTTCAAGACTACCCCACCACCAAAATATACCATAACAACATAAGCACTGCCATACTGGGAAAAGATCAATGGTCCATCAAGCCCAGCATCCTGTCTCCGACAGCAGCCAATCCAGGTTTCAAGAACCCAGCAAACCCCCCCAAAAAAGTTTAATAATGTTCAATGGACTTTTCCCTCAGGAATCTGTCCAAACCCCCTTTAAACTCCGTAAGGCCAGCTGCTGTCACTTCATTCTCCGGCAACGAGTTCCAGAGTCCAACTACACGCTGAGTAAAGAAAAACTTTCTCCTGTTTGTTTTAAATCTACTATATTCTAGCTTCATCTTGTGTCCCCTGGTTCTATTCTTGTTTGAAAGTGTAAACAAACTCTTCACATCTGTCCGCTCTACTCCGCTCATAATCTTGTAGACTTCTATCATATCACCCCTCAGCCACCTTTTCTCCAAGCTGAAGAGCCCTAACCTTCTCAGCCTTTCCTCATAGGGAAGTCGTTCCATCCCTTTTATCATTTTCGTCGCCCTTCTCTGCACCGTCTCCAATTCTTTTATATCTTTTTTTGAGATGCAGCGACCAGAATTGGACACAATATTTGAGGTGCGGTCGCACCATGGAGCGATATAATGGCATTATAACATCCTTGTGTTTGTTTTCCATCCCTTTCCTAATAATACCCAACATTCTGTGCGCTTTCTTAGCTGCTGCAGCACACTGAGCAGGAGTTTTTAACGTCTTATCCACGATGACTCCCAGATCCCTTTCTAGGTCTGTGACTCCTAACGCGGAACCTTACATGACATAGCTGTAATTCGGGTTCCTCTTACCCATATGCATCACTTTGCACTTGTCAACATTGAACTTCATCTGCCACTTGGACGCCCAATCCCCCAGTCTTGCAAGGTCCTCCTGTAATCTTTCACACTCCTCCTGCGACTTGACGACCCTGAATAATTTAGTGTCATCTGCAAATTTAATTACCTCACTAGTTACTCCCATCTCTAGGTCATTTATAAATATGTTAAAAAGCGGCGGTCCCAGCACAGATCCCTGCGGGACCCCACTAACTACCCTTCTCCATTGAGAATACTAACCATTCAATCCTACTCTCTGCTTCCTATATTTCAACCAGTTCTTAATCCATAGTAATACCGTACCTCAGATCCCATGACTCTCCAGTTTCCTCTGGAGTCTTTCATGAGGCACTTTGTGAAACGCCTTTTGAAAATCCAGATACACAATATCCACTGGCTCCCCATTGTCCACATGTTTGTTCACCCCCTCAGAAAAATGCAGTAGATTGGTGAGGCAAGACTTCCCTTCACTAAATCCGTGTTGACTTGGTCTCATCAGCCCATGTTTATGTATGTGCTCTGTAATTTTATTCTTAATAGCAGCCTCTACCACTTTGCCCGGTACTGACGTCAGACTCATCAGTCTATAATTTCCCGGATCTCCTCTGGAACCTTTTTAAAAAATTGGCGTAACATTGGCTACCCTCCAGTCTTCCGGTACCTCACCTGATTTTAGGGATAGATTGCATATTACTAATAGTAGCTCTACAAGTTCATTTTTTAGTTCTATTAATACTCTGGGATGAATACCATCTGTTCCAGATGATTTACTACTCTTCAGTTTGCAGAACTGAGCCATTATATCCTCCACGTTTACAGAGAATTCATTTAGTTTCTCTGACTCGCCTGCTTCAAATACCCTTTCTGGCACCGGTGTCCCACCCAAATCCTCCTCGGTGAAGACCGAGGCAAAGAATTCATTTAATTTCTCCGCTACCACCTTGCAACTGCCCCATGGCTCCTCCAAATCTACCCCACTGAAACTGCCACACCACCCCTGTGCCCCACCTGCTGTTATAAGGAATAATTTATACTTGGGGATAGCTAGAGCACTCGCTATATTTATAAGTTTTAATTCTCCACCAGTTGCCGATTAAAGCAACAAGATTCACAATTGCAATGAATTAAGCATTAAGTACATTTATTGGATTGCATTAACCTGCATTACCAGGTTTAAGAACATATGTAAAAAAAAACCAGAATGTATATTTAGCTTCAAAAGGAATTTATTTTAAAATACAATTGCAGCGAGAGATAAGAGTCTTAAGAGATCTTACAGAGAATCTGTGCTTAAGTAAGGTAGCCGGTTTAAAAGTTAAGGTTATAATTTAACTTACAGGAGAGTCTTTGTTACAGAGCATGCTGTGGTCCAGCTGATTGATGAGCACATGGTCAGGAGCAAGGCATCAGCAGAGATGGATCTGGGTTGCAGCTGAAGAGAAGAATCTGGGTTGTGTGGAACACTTTTCCTTTTATATTCTTAGTTTGCAGGGAGAAATGAGTGCATGTCCTGGATCATTTGGTTCCTGGTTTGCACTGGACCCTGGGTATTTGCAAAGCATAGTGGTATCTTGGTCTCATATCTTATGACATCACAAGACTTCCTGTCTGGATTTTGCTGACAAATGGTCTTTTGAAGCACAAGGCTTCCAGTCTCTGTAGCAGATACAAATTATACTTTCCTTTTGTCAATAGGTGTGTGGATTCCCTCCTTCACAGGTTTTCTGTCTCCTTGCCTCTTTGATCTTTGTTGTGTTGATCAGCCAGGCTTTTGATCAGAGGAAGAAAGTTAAACCTTTGAAGCAGCCCCTTACTTGTTTGTCCTTTTGTTAAGTAGTAGAGGTGTTAATGGCTTTTAGGTGAAGGCCTAGCCAAGCTTTTATTAACAGTCCTTCAAGTGGGAGGAGGAGAGGAAGTTTGAAGACTTCTGAAGTAGTGCCTTTTGTCCTTTTAAATGTTCCCAAAGGGAGGGGGAAGATGAAATTCAGGCTAGCTGATCTCAAAGCTGTATTTTTATATTGGTATCTGATTCAGCACAATCAATAATTATGCTACATATATTCCAATAATCCAGACAATTAAACTGATACCATAACACTGCAAAAACTATGCCCACAACTGCATTACCACCCCTCAATCTGCCTAATCTGCACAAACTAAACTCCATATCTGCCCCACCCCCATAAACTATCCCACCACTCCAGTCCTAAAAACTACCCCACAAATTGCCCCACCAACACTACCATAGCATCTGCCTCCACCCCACAAACTGCTCACCCTCCCAAAACTAGTCTAACTCATAGCCATGATCCCCATTACTACCTCTCTGCAACAGCCCCACTACCACACAAACTGCTCCACTGCAAAAAACTGTCCTGCTATCCTGCAAACTGGCCCCACTCTAAAAACTACCCTGCAACTGCCCTACTGCCAAACTCTATGTCCTCTTACTTGCCCCATCCCAAAGACCAAAATGCTGAATTCCTCCACCATCCTGCAAACTGCCCTACCCCCCCCCCCCAAAACTACCTCTTCACAATTGTCACTCAACTGCCAAAGCTCCCATAACCTGCCCCACTACTTTGCAAACTGCCCCAGCCCCAAAAACTACCTATCACAACTGTCCCATCACCACACCAACTACGCCTTAACAGGTGTCCCACCACCAACTACCCCCACCCCAAACCTAACCTCTGCAATTACCCTATAGTCTAAAAACTGTCCTACTCCCTATAACTACCCCTTCTACTTTCCCTACCACCTCCCTCACTGCCCTATTTCACAAAGAAAAATCCCTCACAACTATTCAATGCAACTCTCCCACCCCCCAAAAAAACTTTCCCCTTGCAACTGCCCTACTCCCTTGCATACTGTCCCATCCCCAACTGTCCCTCAACACTGCAAACTGCTTCACCTCCCCACAAAAAGCTACACCCACAACTTCCCCCACTCACAAAATCTATTCCCTCACAACTGCTTCTACCTAAAACAAAACAAAAAAAAAACAACCCCTTGACCCTACCCCACCAACCCCTCTCTTCAAATAGAATACATGAATATCACATATAGGATTACCATATTTGACCTAAGGAAAAAGAGGACATATGCCCCACCCCCTGTAACTTTGACCCTCCAAAGAAAGCCAGATTACCTCTCCCCCCCCCCCCATGTATATCCCCTCCCCAATTTTCCTGCCTCCCTCCACCCACAACTCCATTCACTACCCTTCCCCCCCCCCCTCCTTTACCTTAGTGTGGTGACCTCTTTGGGGCAGGAAAGAGCCCCCTCTTTCCTGCTTCGTGTGTCTGCAGACTATCTTTCTCCCGGCGCTGATTCAAAATGGCTGCAGAGAGTTCAAGCAGTGACCTTGCAAGGCTTTTGCGGAAGAGGTCATTAGACCACGAGGGCACCACACTAAGGTAAAGGAGGGGAGGATTGGACACCCTGAGGCCAGCCTGCCTGTTCGCCTACAAATCCAGACATACAGGCAGGCTGGTAAAACCTGCCCGGATACCCATCCGTGTCCTCAAAAAGAGGACATGCCCGGTAACCCTAATCACACATATACATATGCATACCACACATGGGTTGTAAATAATTCCCTATCCCCCTGATGGACTGCATTTGAGTCATTCTGATCTATATTTCATTTTCTTTCTTAAGTCTATTGTGAAAAGTACAGATTGAATCATACAGTTTTCTGATTGGTTACTGTATGTACTGCCAACTAATGCTTGTTGCCAAGGGCAGGATTGCATTAAAGTACTGGTAAAGTAAAAACAAACCTAGAGTCCAACGTATAGTGGGGTTTGGGGGGGGGGGGCTGCCAGCTGTGCTTAGTACTCAGGTTAGGACTGGCAACTCTTCTACTTAATGCATTAATGTCCAGAAAATAGAAGTATGACTAAACTGGACATTTTGCAAATTTTTAAACCTTTATCTCCTGTTTTCCTAATGTTTTCACCTTTGTGAGTGAATCCACTGTGCATGCTTCCAGTGTAACTAGCAACAGAGGCTTTTGGTAGGATCCAGCCAATGGAAAGGCACTGGTGGTGGAGCACTGGAAAGCAGGGCTAATCAGAGAGTCTGGATAGGATCCAGACAATGCCAAATCTATAGGGGCAGAGCACTGGTATGCTGCTCTAGTCAATGCAAAGGAGAAGGTGAATTGGGTGTTAAATCAGATTTCTGTATGAAGTGGAGGTAGGGGGGTAGGTAAGTGGAAAGAGACAAGTGAAACCCCTCACAAAAAATGTCCCAATGCCATTATATCTATTAGATTTTATATATAATTTTAGTGAAATATGTTTCATTCAAAATAATTTATAAAGTGAGAAGCAATTCCAACAGCTGCAGGATATAAACACTGATTCATCTAATAGCAATTAAGGGATTGCATCAGCAAACCAACAGATATAAATACCCACACACATATAAGCACGCTCATACATGCAGACACACATACATACATACACCCATAAATACAAATACATATCAGCTCATGCACCACAAATGAAACAAACCTAAAAAAACAGAGATACATACACATACACTGGCAATGCAGATACAAATACAGACAGGAATTCCATCAGCCATGTTTTGCATGCTTTCTCCACTTGTTTCATCCTACATATACGTTTATGAATATGTATACAATGGGCGAGGGAGGAATCGAGAAATAGAAAGTGTGGTTGGCTTATATGTAACGGAGATTCTCTGTAAACAGCAGGGAAATGCAGCTACACTTTTCCTGCCTGTCATTCTTCTCTCACAAGAACCATACATTGCTATGATGTGGCCTGAAGCTCAGTGGGAGGAGCCAGGATTGGGCAGGAGTAGCCCAGCACAAGCTCAGGGACAAAAAAAATTCAGAGCTAGGGGAGAGCACCGCTTATGGATCCATCGAGAGCAGGCGTTCTCAACCCAGTCCTTGGACCCACCAACCCAGTCAGGTTGTGTCCCGAGGACTGCATTGAGAACCTCTGGTCTAGAAGATTTCACCATTGTGAGTGCCTGTGTTTTCCCTACTTATATTTACAATTTCAAAGGGGTATCACTATTGCCTTCCTCTGTTCCTTTTTTGGCTCTCCAGTCCTTGGGATCTCTGATAACCCCATTCACTTTCTAGGATCTGCTGTTGGATCTTATATCCAGTACCTGGACAGGAAGAGAAAGCTAGATAGACTAAGAGAGAATAAAAGAAAATCAGATTCACAAAAGAAGCTGCATGAAAGGCAGATCTGTTGAACAACAACAAAAAAAAAGACTAGGAAACAGAAAAATCATAATTAGATGGATAAGCAGTTATTGATATCTTAGTGTTTTATGAAGTGACTGGTGAAATGTGTTAATGTCATAGGTAGTAGGTGGATCATGAGACCTCTGTACCGTTAGGCATGAGAAGCTACAGAGAAACACAAAAAGAGATGTGACCCAACCCCAAGGCTTATGTCACAGCACTCTGCACTAAGGAATCTGGGTTTGGAGCCCTTACTCCACAGAGGTGGCATATTGAGGCCTGAGAGAGAGAGATGGTAGCCCTACAAGTCAATCACTGGTGCCTCAGAGGAGGAGCTGCTCCGGCTATGGCACATGCATTAGGTTCCTATACCAGACGGGCAAGACTATATGAGGATGGACTGAGGTCATTGGAAGCCACAGAGATCAAAGGGGTATTTAAATGAGTGACACAAGAAAAGAGAAAGAAAGAAAGAGGCAAGATAGTGAACAAGATCAAGGAAGAGAGAAAAATAGGTAGGGTGAGAGAATCAGACAGGAAGGAGAAATGAGGTAGTGAAGATTGTCAGCTATAGCTGACAAAGATAAAAGACAAATGGTATGACAACAGACAGAAAATAGGGAAACAAAACGTGATAAGAGAGAAAAGAAACACATTGTGATAAAGATGAAGGAGAGATGCACCTACCCCCCCCCCCCCCCACACACACACACACACACACATTCTATGTAGAGCTTCATGTGATGTTATCGATCAGGGTGTCATCTCTCATACGGGCTCAGTGTCAGCAAGCTGGATCTCGCAGTGATAAAGTATTGATGTTGCAGCTTCTCTCACCAGACATTTTTTTGTAATCAAAGTTTCTCTTATCTTTGGAGACCTTCATCCTTCTTCCTTTTGAATTAATTATCAGCATTTAGCTTTCTTCCCATTTCCTGAGCAAAAAAAAAAAATGTTACCAATTTGGAAAAGGGAAAAAAATATTTGTCTGACTAGTTAAAATCTGATACTAGGCTTCACACGTTTGCAACAAAACATTACACCAGTTCTTGCCAAGCCATTTCACAGAGCTGCCAGTGTGATGCATCCAAAGACGAAGTGGAGGTAGGGGGGTAGGTAAGTGGAAAGAGACAAGTGAAACCCCTCACAAGAAATTGCTGAGGTGGTCAGCAACTGAGATAACCTACTGATGTGAATAGATATATCCTGAAAAATAAAGCAACAAAGGGGAATATGATAGGCATTCATAAATCCCAATTGGCTACATAATTTACAAGCAGGAAACATTTTTCTTTGAGAAGAAAGTTGTTCAACAAGAGATCAAGGAAGTTGCAGTAAACAGGGTAAATGGCCTGCTGTTTTTTTTTTACCTGCCCTTATATTGTGTTTACCAACACTGAACAGACACTGTGTAATGAAAAGGATCATTGTATTAACAGCCTTGGCTTACTTTCCATAGGAGGGTGTTTTAATTATGAATCCTATAAGAATTTTGTAGGGGGATGGAAGTTACCCCTAGAACAACAAAAGACACAGGCATAACAACATAAAGGTGATTTTATTTATTTGTTTGTTACATTTGTATCCCACATTTTCCCACATATTTGCAGGCTCAATGTGGCTTACATAATACCATAAAGGCATTCGCCAAGTCCAGTAGGGGACAAGTACAAAAGATGTTATAATGGGATAGAGAAGATAAGATACAGTCAAATTGGGTTAGGGTAGAAGGGTTTGATAATGTCCAATACGATCTTTGATGGTGAAGTGTTGCAGGGTGGAGGCATTTAAGTTGGGTCATTCGGATATGCCTTTCCGAATAGGTGAGTCTTTAATAATTTTCTGAATTTTAGGTGATCGTGAGTTGTTTTCACAATTTTTGGCAGTTCATTTCACAGACGCATGCTTATGTAAGAGAAGTTGGACGCATGGATAGTCTTGTATTTTAGTCCTTTACAATTTGGGTAGTGGAGATTCAGGTAAGACCATGATGAACTAGTACTATTTCTGATTGGGAGATTGATCAGGTCGACCATATAGCGAGGTAGCAGGTATTCTCCGAGGACAGCAGGCTGATTGTTCTCACTGATGGGTGACGTCCACGGCAGCCCCAGGATCGGAAAATCTTCCTAGCAACAGAAGTTTGCTAGCTCTCGCGAGATCCACATCCATCGCACATGCGCGCCGTCTTCCTGCCTGCTTCTAGCGTGCTCCTCAGTCCAGTATAAAGCAAAGACAAGGGAAGACACAACTCCAAAGGGGAGGAGGGCGGGATTGTGAGAACAATCAGCCTGCTGTCCTCGGAGAATACCTGCTACAGGTTAGTAACCTCGCTTTCTCTGAGGACAAGCAGGCTGCTTGTTCTCACTGATGGGGTATCCCTAGCACCCAGCTCACTCAAAACAACAAACATTGGTCAATTGGGCCTCGCAACGGTGAGGACATAACTGAGATTGACCTAAAACTTAACCAACTAACTGAGAGCGTAGCCTGGAACAGAATAAAAATGGGCCTAGGGGGGTGGAGTTGAATTCTAACCCCCAAACAGATTCTGCAGCACCGACTGCCCGAACCGACTGTCGCGTCGGGTATCCTGCTGGAGGCAGTAATGAGATGTGAATGTGTGGACTGATGACCACGTCGCAGCCTTGCAAATCTCTTCAATAGAAGCTGACTTCAAGTGGGCCACTGACGCTGCCATGGCTCGAACACTATGAGCTGTGACATGACCCTCAAGAGTCAGCCCAGCCTGGGCGTAAGTGAAGGAAATGCAATCTGCTAGCCAGTTGGATATGGTGCGTTTCCCGACAGCCACTCCCCTTCTGTTGGGATCAAAAGAAACAAAACAATTGGGCGGACTGTCTGTGGGGCTTTGTCCGCTCCAGGTAGAAGGCCAATGCTCGCTTGCAGTACAATGTGTGCAGCTGACGTTTAGCAGGGCGGGTATGAGGACGGGGAAAGAATGTTGGCAAGACAATTGACTGGATTCGATGGAACTCCGACACCACCATTGGCAAGAACTTAGGGTGAGTGCGGAGGACTACTCTGTTATGATGAAATTTGGTATAAGGAGCATGAGCTACCAAGGCTTGAAGCTCACTGACTCTACGAGCTGAAGTGACTGCCACCAAGAAAAGGACCTTCCAGGTCAAGTAGTTCAGATGGCAAGAATTCAGTGGCTCAAAAGGAGGTTTCATCAGCTTGTAGGAGGTTTGATAGGAGGCTTTAACAAAAGCAAACCTCTCATGAAGCGAACAACTAAAGGCTGTCCCGAGATAGGCTTACCCTCTACACGATAATGAAAAGCACTAATTGCGCTAAGATGAACTCTTACAGAGTTGGTCTTAAGACCAGCCTCAGACAAGTGCAGAAGGTATTCAAGCAGGGTCTGTGTAGGACAAGAACGAGGATCTAGGGCCCAGCTGTCACACCAGATGGCAAGCCTCTTCCACTTGAAAGCATAACACCTCTTCGTGGAATCTTTCCTGGAAGCAAGCAAGACTCGGGAGACACCCTCAGAAAGACCCAAGGCGGCAAAGTCTACACTCCCAATATCCAGGCCGTGAGAGCCAGAGGCTGGAGGTTGGGATGCAGAAGCGCCCCCTCATTCTGAGTGATGAGGGTTGGAAAACACTCCAATCTCCACGGTTCTTCGGAGGACAACTCCAGAAGAAGAGGGAACCAGATCTGTCACGGCCAGAACGGAGCGATCAGAATCATGGTTCCATGGTCCTGCTTGAGTTTCAGCAAAGTCTTCCCTACCAAGGGTATGGGAGGATATGCATACAGGAGGCCCTTCCCCCAATGGAGAAGAAAGGCATCCGACGCTAGTCTGCCGTGGGCCTGAAGGCTGGAACAGAACTGAGGGACCTTGTAGTTGGTCTGAGTGGCAAAAAAATCTACCAAGGGGTTGCCCCACGCTTGAAAGATCTTGCGAACTACTCTCGAGTTGAGAGACCACTCGTGAGGTTGCATTATCCTGCTCAACCTGTCGGCCAGACTGTTGTTTATGCCTGCCAGGTACGTGGCTTGGAGAAACATGCCATGACGGCGAGCCCAAAGTCACATCCCGACGGCTTCCTGACACAGGGGGCGAAATCCGGTGCCCCCCTGCTTGTTGATGTAATACATGGCAACCTGATTGTCTGTCTGAATTTGGATAATTTGGTTGGATAGCCGATCTCTGAAAGCCTTTAGTGCGTTCCAGACCACTCATAACTCCAGGAGGTTGATCTGAAATCCTTTCTCCTGGAGGGACCAACATCCCTGGGTGTGAAGCCCATCAACATGAGCTCCCCACCCCAGCAGCGATGGATCCGTAGTCAGCACTTTTTGCGGCTGAGGAATTTGAAAGGGACGTCCCAAGGCCAAATTGGAGCGAATCGTCCACCAATGTAGGGATCTGAGAAAAACTGTGGACAGCTGGATCACGTCTTCTAGTTCCCCCGCAGCTTGAAACCACTGGGAAGCTAGAGTCCATTGAGCAGATCTCATGTGAAGACGGGCCATGGGAATCACATGAACTGTGGAGGCCATGTGGCCGAGCAATCTCAACATCTGCCGAGCTGTGATCTGCTGAGACGCTCGTACCCAGGAGACCAGGGACAAAAGATTGTCCGTCCTGGCCTCGGGGAGGTAGGCATGAGCAGTCTGGGAGTCCAGCAGAGCTCCTATGAATTCTAGTCTTTGAACTGGAAGAAGGTGGGACTTTGGATAATTTATCACAAACCTCAGTAGCTCCAGGAGTTGAATAGTCACCTGCATGGACTGTAGAGCTCCTGCCTCCGAAGTGTTCTTTACCAGCCAATCGTCGGGATAAGGGAACACATGCACTCCCAGTCTGCGTAGAGACGCTGCCACTACAGCCAGGCATTTTGTGAACACCATGGGTGCAGAGGCGAGACCAAAGGGCAGCACACAGTACTGAAAATGCCGTGTTCCCAGACGGAATAGAAGATACTGTCTGTGAGCTGGCAGTATCGGGATGTGAGTATAAGCATCCTTTAAGTCCAGAGAGCATAGCCAATCGTTTTTCTGAATCATGGGAAGAAGGGTGCCCAGGGAAAGCATCCTGAACTTTTCTCGGACCAGATATTTGTTCAGGGCCCTTAGGTCTAGGATGGGACGCATCCCCCCTGTTTTCTTTTCCACAAGAAAGTACCTGGAATAGAATCCCAGCCCTTCCTGCCCCGGTGGCACGGGCTCGACCGCATTGGCGCTGAGAAGGGCAGAGAGTTCCTCTGCAAGTACCTGCTTGTGCTGGAAGCTGAAAGACTGAGCTCCCGGAGGACAACTTGGAGATGTTGAGATCAAATTGAGGGCGTATCCGAGCCGGACTATTTGGAGAACCCATTGGTCGGAGGTTATAAGAGGCCACCTTTGGTGAAAAAACTTTAACCTCCCTCCGACCGGCAGATCGTCCGGCACAGATACCTTTATCTCGGCTATGCTCGCCTGGAGCCAGTCAAAAGCCCATCCCTTGCTTTTGCTGGGGAGCCACAGGGGCCTGTGAAGGCGCATGCTGTTGGCGAGAATGAGCGCGCTGGGGTTTAGCCTGAGCAGGCTGGCGGGAAGGTGGATTGTACCTACGCTTACCATAAGCGTAAGGAGCATTCCTCCTTCCCCCATAAAACGTCTACCAGAAGAGGTAGATGCTGAAGGTGTCCGGTGGGAGAGCTTGTCGAATGCGGTGTCCCGCTGGTAGAGCTGTTCTACCACCTGTTCGACGCGCTCACCAAAAATATTATCCCCCCGGCAAGGAGCATCCGCTGCTGGACTCTATTCTCCAGGTCAGAGGCGCGTAGCCATGAGAGTCTGCGCATCACTATACCTTGAGCAGCGGCCCTGGATGCTATATCAAAAGTATCGTAGGCACCCCTGGACAGGAATTTCCTACACGCCTTCAGCTGCCTGACCACCTCCTGAAAAGGCTCGGCCTGCTCCGCCGGGAGCTTATCGACCAAGTCCGCCAACATTGTTCCGCATGTGGATGCTCGTGTAGAGCTGGTATGATTGGATCTTGGACATGAGCATAGCAGAATGGTAGGCCTTCCTCCCAAAAGAGTCTAGAGTCTTAGATTCACGGCCTGGGGGCGCCAAGGCATAATCTCTACTACTCTTGGCTTTCTTGAGAGCCGAGTCCACAACACCAGAATCATGAGGCAACTGGGTCCTCATCTCCGGGTCCCCATGGACTCGATACTGGGACTCAACATTTTTGGGAATGTGGGGGTTACTTAACGGTTTTGCCCAGTTCGCCATCAATGTCTGTTTCAGGACATTATGAAGGGGAACAGTGGACAACTCCTTAGGTGGTGAAGGATAGTCCAGGACCTCAAACATCTCAGCCCTGGGCTCATCCTCAGTAACCACTGGGAAGGGAATGGCCGTAGACATTTCCCGGACAAAGGATGAGAAAGACAGACTCTTGGGGGGAGAAGCTTTCTCTCTGGCAAAGGGGTGGGATCGGAAGGAAGGCCACAAGACTCCTCGTCAGAGAAATACCTGGTGTCTTCCTCCGCCTCCCATGAGGCCTCACCATCGGTGTCGGACACAAGTTCATGAACTTCAGTCCAAAGCCGAGCCTGTCTCGATGCTGAGGAACCCGGTCCCCTACGGCGGTGCCGAGAAGAAGACTCCCATGCCGGTGGCGACGAAGCTCCCTCCAGCGACATCAGCGGGGAGTCCTCCTGGGTGGCAGCAGACACCAGTGCCACAAGCGGTACCGGCGTCACAGTCCGCACCACGAGCGGAGAGCCAACTGCTGCATGACTCGACGGTACTGCCAGCGCAGGCACAGGCGGTACCGGAGCAGAAGGTCACAGTAGCCCTTCCAGAATCTCTGGAAGTATGGCTCTGAGGCGCTCGTCCAGAGTGGCTGTCGAGCAAGGCAGTGGATCCGGTACCGGCGACGAGCTGAGAATCTGTCTGGGGCGCAGAGGCGGTACCGGGCTGTCCGGAGCAAAGCGCATCGACACCTCTTGTATGGAGGCCGAGCGGTCCTCCCGGCGTTGACGCTTCACGGGTACCGAATCCTTCGGTGTCTCGGAGCTCTCGGTACCGTGACGGGAAGGTGACCAATGAAGGTGCTTCTTCGACTTCGCGCGAAGCACGGCATCGGAACCTCCCGGTACCGATGAGGAAGACGTGGAATCCAAACGTCTCCTCGGGGCTGGGTCCGAAGGTGGTCCGTCCCGGGGGGCCTGCACCGCAGGAGCCCTCGAGGCAGGTGGAGACCCACTCGATGGCTCACTGCTACCAGTGTGGGACCTCTGGACAGCCATCACCTGCACTCCGGACGTCGATGCTCCCTCTGATGCCGACATTGATACCGGCGATGACCTCGGTACCACTGGCTCCGTTGACGTTGAAATACCGGATGAGGCTCCGAACAGGATGTTCCACTGAGTCAATCTGGCCGTCTGAGTCTTCTTTTTTAACTGGAGGCACAAAGTACAGGCGTTCAGGCGATTACCAGCCCCGAGACACTGAAGACACGACACGTGCCTATCAGTGAGCGAGATCGTCCGGCTGCACCGCGTGCACTTCTTGAAGCCGCTGGCAGGCTTCGAGGACATGGGCGTAAAAATCGCTCCGGCGAGGTCAAATGCTATGATGCCGAAAAAAGGGCACCAAAAAAAAAGGAAAAGACCCGGACGGGCGGCGAAACAGGTCGTGCTCGGAAAAGAAAGGAAACTTACCAGAAAAACTTCGACGAAGTAAAGGAAGAAAACAAACACTTTTTTTTGTAACACACGAGAGGAGAGGAAGAAACTAGCCGAAGGGCACAAATAAACCGCATGAAGAACGCGATGGGGGCTCTCTGGGGCCGCGAACAAACGATACATGTCCATTCTGACCGCAGAAAACAGAGGAGCACGCTAGAAGCGAGCGGGAAGACAGCACGCATGCGCGATGCATGCGGATCTCGCGAGAGCTAGCAAACTTCTGTTGCTATGAAGATTTTCTGATCCTGGGGCTGCCATGGACGTCACCCATCAGTGAGAACAAGCAGCCTGAGTGTCCTCGGAGAAAACCTGGGACAACATCGTAGATATTCCTATGGACCAACAGGAGGCCTGGAATAATAGGGCAGGAAGGTGCCTATTTGATAAAGATACATAAGCACCTATATATCTTTATAAAATACTAGCAAAAATCCTTCAGAAATAGTGCCTAGATTGTAGGCATTGATATCACACCTGCTTGGGTGCATTCATAAATAATTAGCACATAGAGTACGCGTGCATGTATTTTATAAAAATATACTTGTAAATCGAGACTCCACTAATGCTGACTAGACTCCTCCCCTGACCATGTCTATTCTACAAGTACACATCAGCCTGCACCACATGTACTTATAGATTTGATATAATTTTATAAGACGACAAAAAATTTGTTAAAAATGTACCCTCAAAAAATGTCAAGCTGGGTCAGATCAATGGTCTTTCATTACTGAATAGTAACTAAATTGTAATAGAGGATGAATGAGAATATTATAATGCCTTTGTATTGCTCCATGGTGCAGCCGCATCTCAAATACTGTCTGCAGTTCTGGTCATCGCATCTCAGAAAAGGTTCAGAGAAGCGCAACGAAAATGAAAGGGGATGGGACGATTTCCCTATGAGGAAAGGATAAAATGACTACAACTCTTCAGCTTGGAGAAGAAACGGCTGAAGGGAGATATGATAGAGGTCTATAAAATACTAAGTGGAGTGGAATGGGTAGAGGTGAATAGCTTGTTTACTCTTTCCAAAAATAATAGGACTAGGGGACACACAATGAAGTCTTCTAAGTAGTAAATTTTTTTAAAGCTTTTATTGAGAAATAAACAAATCACATCAATAAATAGCCCACCAGGGCACAATGTCAACCACAACATAACAGAACATATCTCAACAGTTATCTTTCCACTGGCAGGCTATACCTGCGTTGTATAAGTCCCTTTCCCCAAACCATTACCCCTCCCCCCAAACCTCCTATCTCATTATCTGAAGTCTTTATATGAGAGGAAGGGAGGGGTCCAGTCAGGAGGACCATTTCACATATATGTCCCAAATCTTATGGTACAATAATAAGTGTCCCGTTCATATGGCTGTCAATTTAGACATCAGATGAAAATGATCCAATTTACGAAGTACCACTGATAGACCAGGTAATGATATCTGTTTCCAAGTCGCGGCTAGCACCAACTTGCTGGCTACAAATATAAAAGTATGTATGAGTCTTTACTCCCATTGGTTTAACGTGCAGGAGGCAGTGTTCCATCTTCATAGGGTATGTAAGCTTGGTGAGGCTATACACAAACTTCAAAATATTAGACCAATACTTCTGAGCGCTGGGACAAGCTCACCATATGTGGTACATATTGCCCTCCTGACCACTCTGACGCCAGCACAAAGCTGACACCAGAGGGAACATTTTATGCAATCGCTGAGGGGTATAGTACCAGTTATACAGGATCTTGTACCCATTTTCCATTAAAGCACTGGAGATAGATACCTTAAGCAATGATTTAAAGATCCGCTCCCATTGTGGAAATTCGATCAACGAATTAACTAACTTCCGCAAATCCCTGAAGACTTATCTCTTTAACAAAGCTTACCACAAGAACCCTTAACTAACTACAACACAACACCTACCCAACTTACTCAGAATGTATCCTCCTACAATCACTTGACCAAACCCTCTGCCTTCACTGACTTCTTTGTAACACCAATTGTATTATTTAACCTGGAATGGCGATGCCATAACAGGTCTTTGTAAGCCACATTGAGCCTGCAAATAGGTGGGAAAATGTGGGATACAAGTGCAATAAATAAATAAAATAAGACACCCCCAGAGCACGCTCCCACTTCAGCAGATAGTACAGGACAGGCCTACTTTGCGAGATAAGGGCCTAAGTAGTAAATTTAAAACAAACTGGAGAAAATATTTATTCATGCAACATGTAATGGAATTGGTTGCCAGATAATGTGGTAAAAGCAGTTAGCTTAGCAGGGTTTAAAATTGGTTTGGCTAGCTTCCTAAAAGAAAAGTCCATAAGCCATTATTACAGATGGACTTGGGAAAATGCACTGCTTATTTCTAGAATAAGCAGCATCAAATCTGTTTTACTGCTCTGGGATCTTGAAAGGTACTCGTGACCTGTATTGGCCACTTTTGGAAACAGGATACTGGGCTTGATAGACCTTTGGTGCCCCCTAGTCCAGTATTTTTGGAAAGATTAAACAAGCGATTCATCTCTACCTGTTCCACTCTACTTAATGGGAGTTGGCATGAAAATTCACTATAGCTAAATGACTGGATTAAAGAAACAGAGGCATGGGAATAGTAGGGTATGAGGTGGATTCTGGAGTATTACATCAGATGAAAGAGCAGAACTAGAAGTAGCCAGGGGAGTTAGAACTGCATGGATATTTCACTGCTCTACAGTCAAAATGCTTACAAAATAAATGTAGTGAAATGGTCACTGAGAACAAAAATGATGCTTAAAACTGTTGAGTGGCTTTATTGGTTCAGAATATACGACCCTTGATTTATGAATGGCAGAGGATATGTGAGTTAAAAAGGGAACGGATCTCAATTTAAATAGAAAATTACTAAAATACATCTTTGACTGCATCTCTGAATAAATCTATGACTGGGTAT
The DNA here is from genome assembly GCF_901765095.1 of Microcaecilia unicolor. Lineage (NCBI taxonomy): Eukaryota > Metazoa > Chordata > Amphibia > Gymnophiona > Siphonopidae > Microcaecilia > Microcaecilia unicolor. Next base: position 158,966,683 of record NC_044041.1, read on the forward strand.
GGACAGTACTGTGATATTGTGTCATATGTAATATGAATTGCATTGTGTTATTTATAGAAGTCATGGATGATGCAGCCATAACTCAGCTTACATCACTCTGCTGAACAATTGCCTTATATCAGTTCCAGAGATCATACAGGGTTGTACTCTTTTAGTTGTCAGTGTTTGATTTTACAAAAGGGACACATTTCTGTTTAGCCAAAGAGATGCTGTGTACTTGTTTGAACAATGCAGATAGTGTCTGTATTGTCTGTGCGGAAGCAGCTTTTGCATCACAAATACAGAGTATAAACCCTGTGGTTTACATTTACTTTGGCTACAAAACTGGAGATCAGAATAATAGCTGGGCCCTGCAAATATACAGCAACACGTCTCCAATAAATCTTTGCCAATGGTTGAACAGGAAAAGGAAATCTATGCTTTTTGCAGTGCAAATGATTTGGAGAAAGCGGACAGATTGTATCAGCAATTGGTGCTTCCAGTTGGAAAAGGTTTGTCAAAAAAAGAAAAAGTGGACAGTACAGTATCCAAACATTCCATCAGCAATACACTGCGTACCCCATGGAGGACTGCCGGCTCCTGATGCATCAGAATCATTCTCACTGGAGTCCGATAAGGAAGAGGATGAAACTTCTGTTCCTGAAGCATCAAAGTCACAAGAACCAGATTTCCTCCCATCCTCCTCATTTGAACAACACCTCACAACACAAGGTGAACTGATTGTCCTTGTCAGGGATTTGGAACTACCTAAGCGGATCTGTTGGGTTCCAGACTGCAGCAGAGGAATCTCCTGGCAGGTGATGTTAGGGTTTCTATGCTCCATGACTGTCAAAAAGATCTTGTCCCATTCTTCTTCATAGAAAGTGATCTTGTAGTCTGCAACATCAATAGTCGTATGACAGCTCTCACATAGTTTATGGTCCGGATGCAAGGAGCCTGTTCATTGATTCATCAAAGACAACTCTTAAAGCTTTTTTGCCATGAATTCCAGTTGGTCAAGCACTTCATACGCAGGAAACCTATGACAAGGAAACAAAATCAATGGCCGCTCTGTGGCTTGCTTTCTTGCTTGTATGCAGAGTGGATACACAAAGTATTGTTGTTTTCTCTGGGAATGGAATAGTCATGCAAGAGATTCCCACTACATCAAGCAAGAGAGACTGGTCATCCAGACACTCAAGGGAGCCTGGAAGGAAAAGTATTCAGCATCCACCGCTTGTTGAATCAAATAAGATTTTGCAAATAAAAGAAGCTTGGTCTCCATTCCTGCCCATCTTAGACCTCTAATCTCACTCTGAGCCCTAATTTGTATAGCTAATGGTTCCATCACCAGGGCAAACAGTAGTGGGGACAGGGCACATCCCTGTCTAGTGCCTCTTTGGAGTTGGAACGGACACGAGAGGTGGCCATTCACTCGCACCGCACCTTTCGGGGTGTCATAGATCAAATGCAGCCAGGTCCTGAACTGTCCCATGATACCCATCCGCTCTGTTACTGCGAATAGGAAGGGCCAGCTCACTCTATCAAATGCCTTTTTGGCATCTAGTGACAGTAGGCATAATGGGGTTTTGCTAATGTGTGCAGTGTGTATCATGTATAGTGCTCTTCTAATATTGTCGAATGTCTGACGACCCTCCACAAAACCCGCCTTGTCTTCGTGTACTAACAACGGGAGATACTTGCAGCCTAGAGGCCAATATCTTAGTGAAGATTTTATAGTCTGCTCCCAATAACGAGATGAGTCTATACGAGCTACAGTGTTGTGGGTCCTTGCCTGCTTTAGGTATGACTATTATAGTAGCCAGGTTCCAGGTCGGCGGGAATCCTGTTTCCTTGTCTAGTGAATTAAATACTCTTAACAGCAATGGGGACAGCAACCTACCGAATATTCTGTAGAATGTATTAGTGAATCCGTCAGGGCCCGGTGCTTTATTTAAAGTTAAATCTTTAATTGTTTTTTTCAACTTCTATTTTTATAGGTCTTGACAGGGATTGAGCCGCAGCATCCGAGAGTTGCGGAATCTCAATTTCTTCTAGGTAGCGGTTTATGGCCTCCTGATCAGACACAATTTCCGGTGTATAAAGATTTTGGTAAAAGATTCTAAAGGCTGATTTCAAAAACTCCGTATCAGAGTTTTTTATTCCCTTATCGTCTAACAAACCTCCCACTGTATTTCTGGTAGTTTGATGTTTTAGTTTATGGGCTAAACGTCTGCTAGATTTATTGCCAAATTCAAAATATATTTGATGTGCCCTCTGCAACTGCTCAGACAAAATCTGCTAACTCTAGGTCTTGGATTTGGGTTCGTAGCGCCTGAGCCTGAGATAATAGAGTAGGTGATGGCTGTGAACCCTCATGCTGTAGTCGTCCCTCCACTGTGCCTAATTGCTCTCTCAGTCTACATTCTTCCGCAGACTTTGTTTTCCAGCAGTGGGAACTTAAGGCTATCAATTGACCTCGTATTACTGCCTTAAGGCTTTCCCATAGAGTAATCGGGGAGACCTCTCCCGTGTCATTAAACTGGATATAGTCTTTGATATATTGTTCAATCTGATGTATATTATCTGGGTCTGCTAATAATGCATTGTCTAATCGCCAGGAGCGCTCCTTTTTCCGTTCACCCAAGTTAGTTAGCTGTAGCATGACTGGGGAGTGGTTTGACCATGTGCAGGGCAATATCTGATGAGCTTGTATTAATCCCCTGGTGGAGACATCCCCCAGCCAAATATCAATTCTGGAGAATGATTGATGAACAGGTGAGAAAAAAGTGTAGGTACATGTATTGGGATTGTCACCCCGCCAAAGATCTATTAATTGCCATCTAGTGAGGAATTCCTGCAATTGGCGTCTGTCATGCTTGGCATATGTTATTCTAGCAGAGGAATTATCTAAATGGATGTCTAGAGTGATATTAAAGTCTCCACCTATTAACAGATAACCTACTGCATGTTGCTGGAGTACTAGGTCCAGTTCCTTAAAGAAATCTCCTTGATGTACATTGGGGGCATATATATTTATAATCATATAAACTTTCCCTACAGTTTTCATTATCAGCAATATGAACCTCCTCCCTTATCTCTTATGACTTTTTGTATCTCCCATGGAACAGAGTTTCTGAGTGCCACCAGCACCCCTTTACTTTTGGTGTTTCCCTGATTTGATGCAAAGTATATGGACGGGTATTGTTTATGGGAGCATAACTTTTCATAGCTCGGTTTAAGGTGTGTTTCTTGAACTAGGGCCACGTCTATCTGCAGGCGGCACAGCTCTCGAAACATCAATTGTTGCTTTCTGGGAGTATTTAAACTTTTAACATTCAGAGTTAACCATTTCACATCAACCATTACATCTTAACTTATATACTTTCCCTTCCACGCCCTTAGACAACAGCTTATCCCCACTATTTCCCCTCTCTTGCCTATCCCATACAGAACCCCCTCTTCCCCCCTCTCCCTCTTGACTTTCGCAGTCTCCCCCTCCCACCCCTAAACTCCCCTCCTAGGTTGTGGCACCTCATGGTGTATCGCTGGGCACCAGTATAGAGGTGGAGTGACTCACAAGTCGCTTACCACATACCTCAATAACCGCTTTTAACAACAATTAACCAACCTATTACCATTTGCAAAACCTGGAGCTTGTCCCATTGTAGTGATTGTAACAGCCTCCTACAACCGGCTGAACCAAATTGTTCCAATTTTTCCCTTAGACCTGGATTTTCAGGAGACTTTCGTGGAGGACTGTTGACGTTGTAGCCTTCTCGGGCCTTTGCCCACTCTCCTCCATTTTGGTGGGGCATTAGGTATGGCACCCCTTTTGTTCCCTCCTGCGTCCTCTGGTTCTGGGTGCAGACCGGCTTCTGGACAGATTTCCCTGGCCTCCTCCAGTGTTTGTATCTGATGCCTCTTTCCATCTTTGTAGAATACCAGGGCAAAAGGGTATCTCCATCTATATTGAATGTTTAGGTCCCTGAGCCGGCGTGTGAATGGCTTTAGTTCTCCTCTTCGCCGCAGCATTGCTGCTGCCAGGTCCTGATATATTTCAATCCTATACGAGTCCCATTTGAAATCCTGGACTTGTTGCGCCGCCTTTAGTATTTGTTCCTTCAGCTTGAAGCTTGTAAAGCATGCTATAATGTCTTTTGGCATATTGTTCTTTCCTGGGCCCAGTGCTCTATGGGGCTATTTCGATCTGTATAGGTTTTACCTCAATGTTTGTACCATTTGCCATTAGCAGTGCTCCAACCAGCTCCTGGACCACCCGTTCACTGTTTTGGTAGGTAGGGGTCTCTGGCAGGCCACGGAATCTTAGATTATTGCGACATCCTCTATTTTCAAGGTCTTCAACTTTCAGCCCCATTTGCTGATGTTCTTTTTGTAAGTTTGAGATCTGCTGTTCCAGCGATCCTATTATCTCGCTGTGGGTATCCATTTGTAATTCTGTTTCTTCTAAGCGGGACCCTAGCTCACATATCTCGCCTCTCAGGTCTGTGCCTAGTGTCGCTACCTCCGAGCGCAGCGCTTTAATATCTGCGCTAATGTTCTGCAGCCAGTTCTGGAGCGCAGATGGGAGTTCCTCCTCAACTTGACTCGATTTCAAGTGCTCCGATGAGGTGTCTTCTGAGGCCGCATGAGCATTCTCTGGTGCCGCTTGTTGTTTCCGGGCCTCGGCCATTTTGTCTCGAAGCGTCTCCTCTCCTCCCGAGAAGGCAAAGCGGGAGATCTACCCCCGATGCTGCTTGACTTGTCGTTTTCGCTGCTCCTGTTGATCGGGAAGCCATTTGTTAGTAGTGAATTCCTCAGCTGAGTGTCAGGTTGGTCAAAATCGCTAATTTTTCCTTGTGGGGTATCGGGAGCTCAGCTCTTATATGACCATATTGTCTGGTGACGTCACTTCCTCCCTCAAATCAAAGAAGATTTTATCATCCTTATACATCAAGCTGGGTCTAATGAAGAATTCTGTCAAGGCCATGGACAAGACAAAAGCAGTTTTTAAGTACCACCATAGAAAATTTCCAAAGTTAAGTGATGCTAAGATAAAGGACGGTGTCTTTATGAGTTCTTGGATTTGCCATGTTTGATTCGGTCATGTTCTGCATGGCAAGGAAAAGATGGCATGGAATTAGCAACAACAAAATTTCTTGGAAATAACAAGGCAGACAAACAGTTGGTAGAAAACCTCCTCAAGGTATGCAAAAGCCTTGACTGGGGCATGTAATTAAAAATAATTTTTTCCACCAAACTGTGGAGCAGTGAGCCACGACCATGGTGAATGGTTTCACCAGGACACTGCAGGAATGAAGCAATGTTATTGGAGCAAATGTAGCCCATCAGTGCTTGCACATGGACACAAGATCCCTTTCAAATTATTATTGCTACTATAAGGGAAAGGGAAATTGGACTTGATATACTGCCTTTCTGTTTTTGCAACTACATTTAAAGCGGTTTACATATATTCAGGTACTTATTTTGTACCAGGGGCAATGGAGGGTTAAGTGACTTGCCCAGAGTCACAAGGAGCTATAGTGGGAATCAAACTCAGTTCCCCAGGATCAAAGTCCACTGCACTAACCACTAGGCTACTCCTCCACAATCTGTAGTTGTCAGCAAACAAACAACTATGAATCGCTTATAAAAGAAATAATTTTGAAAGAGATCCTGTGTCTGTCTGATACTTCTGCTACTATGATATACTCTCAAATGAAGCACATAGGAAATGTGGCAATTGCAGTACTTGTGACAGCACTACAGAACTTGACTCTGCTTTATTCATCCTATTGATGGTCATCAATTCAAGTTAGATCATTCTACTACATGTTCAACTGAGTTAATGGTGTATATCCTTACTTGTCTCTGCCCTCTGTTACACATTGGACAGAAGTCATCCACTTATTAAGTGAACATAAAAGCTGTTTGAAGCACAAAGGATAGATGAGCCTATCATACAGCATTGTTTGAATGAGTGTCATTCTTTTTCTGATTTGAAATGCTGTGTGTTAGATCATATTCCTCCTTTACATCGAGGGGTTACTTGCAAAGCAGGTCTGCTTCATTGTGAACAATGTAGGATATATGAGTTGAACACAGAAGCCCAAAGGGGTCTTAATTTAAAAATAGACTAGAAGTATTTTATACTAGCTAGAATTAAGTCTTTTGGTCAATGAATTTTGCTTGACATGGAAACTCTGATGACCTATAAGTGATATCATGAAAAGTTTAAATTATTGACGTCTTTCCTTGCTGCAGCCATCTTTGATAGCCATATTGAAGCTTTTTATTGTGTTATTTCAAGTGTCTTATTATTTATTCAACTTTACAAGTTTATTCAGGGTTTTTACCCCGCCCAAACATGTTGTCTGTGCGGCTTACAGACTAAGATTAGGAGAGTGAAGAGGTATGATTACAGACAAAAAGGGGAAAGGAGAGTTGAATTACAATCTTTGAAGGAAAGTGGGGGAAGAGTACATATGAGAAGGGAGAGATATGTAGATCAGGCCAGCTGTCGGTTACCCCAGAAGTGAAAGGTGGAGGCAGAATTAGCCATAGGCATCAGAAAAAAAGAAAAGTCTTTATTCATTATTATTGTTTATTGACATTTTTTATTGCTTTTTCCTAGATGTTTTTTTGTTTTTTTTGTTTTGAGGCTGTAGATGGCTCTTATACTCTGATGAAGCTCTCCTAAGTGAAACGCTGGCCCCTGTCTTGACCGTTTTCTTCTATCATACTGAAGTTGTTTTATTGTATGTAATATCTTTTAGTATATTTTATTGTGTTATAATTGAAAAATGTATTATATATGTGACCTTGTAAACCACTAGGAACTATGGACTATGCAGATTATAAATATTTTTAAATAAATACATTTCAAAATATATATATTTTTTCATATTAGAGGAGGTTTTTCTGACCTATGAATTTATTTTCCTATCCAAGTCATGGTACTGAATTCAAATTCAGTTTACTTGGACTCAGGTCTTTTCCTCCTATTATTTATGGAGAAATTATTTCTTACCAGATGATTTTCTTTTCTTTAGTCAGAGACACCATTCTGCATAAATGACTGTTATTCCTTTCTACCAACAGGTGGAGGTAGACAGAACCAAATTCTACCAGTGACATCACCAGCATAAACTAAGGTGCTTCCAGTATGCATTTGCCCGAACAGCAGAAGGTCCCTTTGTAATGCACCCATGCCCCATCAACCACTGCAGTTGCAATGATAAAATCAAGTGAGCAAAACACAGAGTGGTACTTGCTACCCTATATATACCAGGATATAACCATATCACGGGAACCCAGTATGGCTGCCAATCACAAAATGAAGTTCTGTTATCTAGTAAGACACAATTTCTCCTTTCTTAGCACCACCTTCACTGTTCTGTACAAATGGGATGTACCAAAGCAGTCTACTTGGTGAGAAAAGACTAGGCCCCCAAATGACATCTCTGCCAAAGTCTGAGCGGACTCTGACCAACACGTCCAACCTGTAGTGTTTAGCAAAGGAATGGGCAGGGCAGCAACTTGGTTGTCGCAAGTTGCTGCCCTGCAAATGTCCTCAGGGGACGCTGTCCATGCCTCTGACCAGGTGGTTGCCTAAGCCCTAGTAGAATGGGCCTTGAGGCACAGGATGATTCTTGCTGATGTAGGTGGACTTACTCGCAGCCTTGATACACCTCACAATGGAGACCATCTGGCCCTTCCAAGGGCTATGGAAAGCACAAAGAGATGGATAGAGACAAAATTAATTTGTCTCCTTCAGATACTGGCACGGCCTCCTCTGGACATCTAGCTTGTGGAGCTTCCGATCTCTAGGAGCCGAACCTTCCGCCAAAAAAGGAGGGTAAGCAGACTTTCTTATTAACATGGAATGGAGACACCACTTTATGCAGAAAGGAAGGGACCATACAGAGGGATCCCCTCCATAAAGGACCAATATGGGTCCTGGCAAAACAGTGGTTGCAGCTTTGAGATTCTACAAGCAGAGGTGATAGCTACCAGAAACACAGCCTTGATAATAAGGTTCTTGGTAGAAACCAAGCGCAGAGGCTCAAATGGAGCCTAAGACAGTGCCTGGAGCACCAGACTAAGGTCCCATGAAGGGAAGGAAGAGCATAGTGGAGGGTGCAGATGAGCCACTCCCTAAAGGAACCATCTCTCTATGCAAAGCCAGAGAGATACCCTTCTCCTTCCCATGAAAACTAGCCAGAGCAGCCATCTTGACTCTGTGAGCTCTGAGCCAGCCTCTGATCCAGGCCTAGTTCCAAAAACTCCAAATTATCAGGACTCTGAGCCCTCCAGGAAGACAAGGATCGCTACCCACACCAGGATTCAAGAACTCACCAGACTCTGACATAAGCCAAGGACATAGAGGACTTTCTGGAATTGAACAGCATAGATACCACAGTGGGGAAGAACCAAATGTCTCCCTCCCCAATGCCCAAACTATTAGCCAATCTGGCTTTCGCCCCCTTCATTCAACTGAAATAGCGCTTGCTAAAGTCTCCAATGGCCTGTTGCTGGCCAGATCCAAAGGTCTCTATTCTATTCTCATCTTTCTCGATCTATCTGCTGCTTTTGACACTGTTGATCACAGCTCACTCCTTGATAAGCTGTCCTTACTTGGATTTCAGGGCTCTGTTCTTCCCTGGTTTTCTTCTTATCTTTCCCATCATACTTTTAGTGTATACTCTGGTGGATCCTCCTCCACGTCTAGCCCACTGTCAGTTGGTGTACCTCATGGATCTGTCCTGGGACCTCTTCTTTTCTCCATCTATACTTTTTCCCTTGGTACTCTGATCTCATCCCATGGTTTTCAGTATCATCTTTTCGCTGATGACTTCCAGATCTACCTCTCCACACCAGAAATCTCAGCAGGAATCCAAGCCAAAGTATCAGCCTGCCTGTCTGACATTGCTGCCTGGATGTCTCACCGCTATCTGAAACTAAACATGACCAAGACTAAGCTTCTTATCTTTCTCCCTAAACCAACATCTTCTCTTCCCCCATTTCTCAATTTCTGTGCATAACACTCTCATCCTCCCTGTCTCATCAGCTTGTAACCTTGGGGTCATCTTTGACTCCTCTCTCTCCTTCTTTGCACATATTCAGCAGACTACTAAAACCTGTCATTTCTTTCTCTATATCACCACCAAAATTCGCCCTTTCCTTTCTGAGCATACTACCAGAACCCTTATCCATAGTCTTATCACCTCTCGCTTAGACTATTGCGACTTGCTTCTCACAGGTCTCCCATTTAGCCATCTCTCTCCTCTTCAATCTGTTCAAAATTCTGCTGCAAGACTTATATTCCGCCAGTGTTGCTGTGCTCATATTAGCCCTCTCCTCAAGTCACTTCACTGGCTCCCTATCCAGTTCCACATACAGTTCAAACTCCTCTTATTGACTTTTAAGTGCATTCACTCTGCAGCTCCTCAGTACCTCTCCACTCTCATCTCTCTCTACACTCCTCCCTGGGAACTCTGTTCACTGGGTAAATCTCTCTTATCTGCACCCTTCTCCTCCACCGCTAACTCCAGACTCCGTCCCTTTTATCTTGCTGCATCATATGTCTGGAATAGACTTCCTGAGCCAGTACATCAAGCTCCATCCCTAGCCGTCTTCAAATCTAGGCTAAAAGCCCACTTTTTTTATGCTGCTTTTAACTCCTAACCCTTATTTACTTGTTCAGTACCCTTATTTTATCATCCCCACCTTAGTAATTCTTTTATTTCTTATTTGTCCTGTTTGTCTGTCCTAATTAGATTGTAAGCTCTATCGAACAGGGACTGTCTCTTCATGTTTAAGTGTACAGCGCTGCATACATCTAGTAGCGCTATAGAAATGATAAGTAGTAGTAGTAGCCAGAAGGAATCCGGATATTCCATGTCTATCTGCCCTTGCTGGAGTAGACCCCAACTCCTGGCCAGTGGAAGAGGATCCTTCACCAGGAGATGCTGGAGAACCACATACCACGACCTGCGAGGCCAGTCCGGTGCCACCAGCAGGACCAGAAGAGGATGAAGCGAGAAGTCTCCGGGGACTCCAGCAACTCCTGGAACCAACGCAGCATGGAGCTATGTAACTGCCACAAATAGCCTGAATGCTGGGGGCCCCCACTGAAAAGGCCAGGTGGAGCTGCTGCTCCACATTCTTTTCACAAAGCTCCCTAAGGGCCGAGCCCCCTTGGACAGGTACAACAGTCACTTTTGTGACCACCGTAACCAAGGTATTCACCTCTAGGAAGACAATACTTCTTAATCTCCTCAGCAAAGGCAGAGATGATCAACTGCCCTAGCCACCCTGAGTGGACCAACATGGGACTCCCACTCCACCATCATCATGAAACCTTGTCTACGAGTCAAGACAGCTCCTCGTGATAAAACAGATGTAACCCATTTGGCCACTTCACCACAACCTATGACAAGTTAGGATCCTCGGAACCAGAGTCCACAAGAAGGGACTTGTGCAGGGCCTGCTTAATCATCTGGGTCAAGCCCTGGTGCCAAAAAAATGAGTCCTCTAAAGACTCCTCCCATGCAGAGGGAACCGGGGTGGACAGGAATGAAAAAGCCCTTCAAATGATCAGGGATTTATTCTCCCTGTCTGAGTGAACTGAGAGAGGATTCTGACTGCCAATTTGATTTGGCAGGAACACTGTGAGAGGGATGTATCCATTTTGAGCTAAAGTGGGGAAGGGAAGAACACATGTAAAATGCTCACTGAGAGAAAAGACAGACTGAATAAGCTACATTTAAACACTATAAAATTAATCCATTATCTCTGCTCAGCTGCTGGTTCTGCAAACCATGCAGCATGTGCTGTGCTATGCTGTGCCCTACCACGTGGTAGAAGCACTCGGGCCTACCCGACTGCTTCAACCTACCTTGGCCCGGGGCTCTGGCATCTCGGCCATCCCCAGCTCTCTCTGGGAGCGCCTAATTCCCTATGTAGTTCCTTACAGTAGAGTAGCCCCTGACAAAGGGCATAAAGCTAGCCACACCAATTGAATTAAAAAAAAAAATTTTTTTTTGGTATATGTGCTGCCAAAGCAAGCACTTTTTGGGAGCTGTAGGGGGGAGTCTGTGGGGAGTACAGCCAACAGAATGAACGTGCAAGAGGTGTGGGGGAATGGCAAGGCCTCATAGGACTAAGCCAAAGCTTCACACAGTGGCACTAAGAACTGCAACTGGTGGTTGCGGATCCAAGCTCTGAGCTCAACCAGGTATGGTCCTAGACTATGACCTAGGAGCGGCCATTAAGCTCGACCACGATGTGTGGCTATGACTAGAAGAGTGGACAGCTATGCCCCGGATAGGAGCACCATCAGCACAACCTATCACCTGCTGAAGGTAGAGAAAAATACTGGATTGTTTCAGAGAGCACCACAGCCTATGCTGGTGATGTCACTGGCAGAATTCATTTTTCTCTACCTCCACCTGCTGGTAGGAAGGGATAACACCCATTTGAACATAAGAACATAAGAGTAGCCTTACTGGGTCAGACTAATGGTCCATCTAGCCCAGTATCCTGTTTTCCAAACACTGGCCAAGCCAGGTCACAAGTACCTGGCAGAAACCCAAATCGTGGAAACACTCCATACTAGAAATCCCAGGGCAAGCAGTTGCTTCCCATGTCTATCTCAATAGCAGACTATGGACTTTTCCTCCAGGAATTTGTCCACACTTTTTTTAAACCCAGATACGCTCACTGCTGTTACCACCTCCTTTGGCAGAGTTCCAGAGCTTAACTATTCGATGATTGAAAAAATATTTCCTCCTCTTTGTTTTAAAAGTATTTCCATGTAACTTCCTCAAGTGTCCCCTAGTCTTTGTACTTTTGGAACAAGTAAAAAATCGATTTACTTCTACTTGTTCTACACCACTCAGGATTTTGTAGACCTCAATCATATCTCCCCTCAGCCATCTCTTTAAAAAGCTGAAGAGCCCTAACCTATTTACCCTTTCCTCATATGAGAGGAGTTTCACCCCCTTTATCATTTTGGTCGCTCTTCTTTGAACCTTTTCTAATTCCGCTACATCTTTTTTGAGACAGGGCAACCAGAACTGAACGCAATACTCAAGGTGCAGACACACCATGGAGCGATACAAAGGCATTAAAGTATTTTCAGTTTTATTCACCATCCCTTTCCTAATAATTCCTAGCATCCTGTTTGCTTTCTTGGCCGCCGCTGCATACTGCGTAGAAGATTTCAGCATATTATCTAAGACACCTAGATCTTTTTCTTGAGTGCTGACCCCCAAGGTGGACCCTAGCATCAGGTAACTGTGATTCGGATTATTCTTTCCAATGTGCAGCACCTTGCATTTGTCCACATTAAATTTCATCTGCCTTTTGGACGGCCAGTCTTCCAATTTCCTAAGGTCTTCCTGCAATATTTCACAGTTTGCATGTGTTTTAACAACCTTGAATAGTTTTGTATCATTTGCAAATGTGATCACCTAACTCATTGTTCCGATTTCCATATAATTTACAAATATGTTAAATAGTACCAGTCACAATACAGATCCCTGTTACACTCCACTGCTCACCCTCCTCCATTGAGAGAAATTACCATTTAACCCTATCTTCTGTTTTCTGTCCAATAACCAATTTCTAATCCACACCAGATCCTTGCCTCCTATCCCATGACTCTTTAATTTTCTCAGGAGTCTCTCATGAGGAACTTCATCAAAAGCTTTCTGAAAATCTAGATACACTACATCAACGGCTCACCTTTATCCACATGTTTATTCACGCCTTTAAAGAAATTAAGCAAATTGGTGAGGCAAGACTTCCCTTGGCTGAACCCATGCTGACTCTGTCCCGTTAAACCCTGTTTTTGTGTGTGTCCCATAATTTTATTCTTTACTAGGAAAAAAAGGCCCGTTTCAGACACAAATGAAACGGGCGCTAGCAAGGTTTTCCTTTGGAGTGTGTATGTTTGAGAGAGAGTGTGTGTGAGAGTGACTGTGTGAGACAGAGAGAGTGAATTTGCATGTGACAGAGTGAGTGAGACTGTGTGCGAGTGTGTGTCTGTATGAGAGAGAGTGTGTGTGTGCTCCCTCCCACCCACCCAGTTCCAGTGTCCCCCCTTCCTCCATGTTCCAGGGTCATCGTCGTAGTCCCCCCTCCCTCCCTCCGTGTTCCACGGTCGTCATCCCCCCTCCCTCCGTGTTCCAGGGTCGTGGTCACCCCCTCCCTATGTTCTAGGGTTGTCCCCACCCTCCCTCCGTATTCCAGGGTTGTCGTTCGCTGGGTCCGCCCCGTTTTGTGCTGATTTGCTGTTCCCTGCATTGCGGCTCCTCCCCTCTCCCTTCTATTAGCCAATCTGATGTCTCTTCTCTTTTTTCTCCTTCCCCTGCTCCTTTCCTATTGGCCAGTGATGATTTTTGTTCCTTCTCGACCCCCCCCCTCCGAGTTTCATACTCCTCCTTCCCGCTCTCAGAGTTTCAGACCCCACCTCCCTGGCTCCTTCCTTCCGCTTTGCAGACCCTGGCCCTCTGATTTCCACCCCCCCTCGGAGTTCCTGAACCCTGGACCCCCCTGCCGCGACCCTTCCCGCTGCCATTCCTCCCCCACCTCCATCGTCGATTCTGGTTGTTTCCGTCCTGTTTTGTGTTGATTCGCATTCCTTCTCTCTCCCGTTGTTGATTCTGGCTGGGTCTGGGCCGTTTTGTGCTGATTCGCTGCTCCCTGCATCTCGGCTCCTCTCCTTTCTCTTCTACTGGCCAATCTGATGTCTCCTGTTGTTTCTCACCCGGGCTCACTTCATGCGTTTGACGTCATCTGATCTACACAGCCTAGCAGACCACCTCTCAATGTGCCACGGTCCCAGGCACAGAACGTTGGAGGTGAGAATTATTATATAGGATAATAGTTTTCACTATTTTGACCAGCAATGAAGTCAGGCTTACCTGTCTGTAATTTCCCTGATCACCCCTGGAACTGTTTTAAAAAAATCGGTGTCACATTGGCCACCCTTCAGTCTTCAGGCACTATGGATAAATTTAATGACAGGTTACAGATCACTAGCAGCAGATCAGCAATTTAATGTTTTGAGTTCTTTCAATATCCTAGGTTGTATACCATCCAGTCCAGGTGATTTATCACTCTTTAACTTGTCAGTTTGTCTCCGTGCATCTTCTAAGTTTACCCAGATTTTTCAGTTCCTACACATCACCACCCCTGAACATAATTTCCAGTATAGATAGATCTCTTACATCTTCTTCTGTAAAGATCGAAGCAAATAATTCATTCAATCTCTAGCTTTGTCCTTCCTTAGTGCTCATTTTGGTCCTTTCTGATGTAACAGTCCCACAGATTCCCTTGCAGGCATCCTGCTTCTGATATACCTGAAAAAAGTGTTACTATGAGTTTTTGTCTCCACGACAAGTTTGTTTTTATATTCTCTTTTAGCCTTCTTTATCAATGCTTTGTATCTGACTTGTCAGTGCTTTGTTGCTTCTGATTTTCTATATTTGGATCTTTTTTCCATTTTTTAAGAATGTTCTTTTGGCTCTAATAGCTTCTTTCACCTCACCTTCTAACCACGCTGGTTGTCGTTTGCTCTTTTTTCCACCTTTGTTAATACATGGAATACATCTAGTCCTCTCACATCAACCTTTACAGCTGATCCTTTCAGCTTCTTTTTAACCATTTTCCTCATTTTGTCATAGTTGCCTTTCCGAAAATTAAAAGCTGCTACAGTAGATTTGCTTAGTGACTTCACTCCAGATATCAACTCAGATTTGATCATGTTATGATAACTGTTTCCCAGAAGATCCAACACAGTTACCTCTCATACTTTGCCCTGCATTCAACTAAGGATTAGATCCAAAATAGCTCCCCCTCTTGTTGGTTCCTGACCAGTTGCTCCAAGAAGCACTCATTTATTACATCTAGAAATTTTACCTCCCTAGCATTCCCTGATGTAACATTTATCCAAACGCAATTCTGGGTAACCAACAAAAATCGATTTCAAATTTCAAAATTAGCAAACTATAACAGAAACCCTGATTAGAACTTTAAAGTATAAGAAATATTCTCATTTACTCATATTGTATAAATAATTACTTTTTGTAAAAAGCTCAATTAAATTGTATAAATATTTACTTGTTGTGCTCAGTTTTTTTGCTGTATTGCTGTGGACTAAAAGTCCAAGCTTTGCAGGGACACCACATGTACATCATAGCACATCCTACCTCCATCCTGATCACAATATTTAATTAATGGACAATATCCAGAAAATGATGTTAAAAAACTAATGTTCAAAAAAATATTGAATAACAGCTACTTAGCTTAGGTAGAGATTGTGCAGAACCAAAGATCTTCTTCCTGCAAAGTTCTTGTCCACTGCAATACTTTTTTCAAAAAAATCACTCCGTGCAAGACATAAGATCAAAAGAATCACTGTTCATAGATTTTAGTTCCCTACATGGGCCATGTTTCGCCAGACTAGTGGCGTCTTCAGGGGAACTGATCTGAAACACAGGTTAGAGATTGTATAAAAATCAGCACTTCACCTCGTGTCTAAAAGTGAATGTAAAACAGCCATACAAAATTTAAATTACAAAATATACTCCTATTCAGCATAAATCCAATTCTTTACTCACTTTTCAGCAAAACCAGGGAGGAACAACACCCTGTCCGGTTCACAAACCTACTTCAGAACGCCCACACATGCGCAGAATATATGTCAGGCATCAGCTGTTTTCAAACGGCGGGAAAAGATTAGATGAGAGCTTGCCATTCAATTTCCCTGTTCAGGCCACTAGGGGCCACTGTTCGCCATCGAAAAATAAATTTGTGTTCTTTCTGGAGTAGCAAACGAGAGACGTCTCCACCTAAAGGTAAAACAATCTGTAAAAGCACAACAAATTTTAAATCTTTGATGTCATGATGTGCTTGTATCCAGTGATCCACAAGCGGAGCTTCATGTTTGCATTTTCTTAGATTACTCAGATGTTCACCAATCCTCTGTTTAATCCGTCTACTGGTGTGCCCTATGTACCATTTAGTGCATGGGCACACTATACCATAAACTACTTATGAAGAATTGCAATCCATAGACTTATTCAAGAAAAAAGGTTTATTCGTCCAGGGATTAGTAGCTCTCATAGTTTGCCAAGCATGCTGGCAGTAAACACATCTGCCACAGCTTTTATGACCTTTTATTTCAGATGCAGAAGCAGTCCACAGTCCTGGATTAACAGATGCCAGTATCTCACCTAAATTGTGATCACGCATATAGGCAAATGTTGGTGCTTGATCAAATCCAAGAGTGGTCAACATAGACCAGTGTTTATTAATAATGTTCTTAATTACATTCGTTTGGCGAGAATAAGGCAGCACGCATACCAATCTTTCATCTGTACACCGTGGTTTAGGTGGCGGATTTACCAACCAGTGACGGTCAGCACTCATTGCTCTTTTAAAAGCTCTTTTAATGACCTTATTGGGGTATGCTCGAGCTCTAAACCTCTTATACAAGTCCACAGCCGAACTCCTAAAGCACTCCTTCGATGTTGATCATTTCTTTACACGCAGAAATTGGCCCACTGGGATTCCATTTTTAGAGGCTACTGGATGAAAACTGCGATAATGTAGTAGCGTATTGGAATCAGTTATTTTTCGATATATTTCTGTAATGAAACTCCCTTCCTGTAGCTGGATGGTCATATCAAGAAAATTGATCGATTGCCCTCCAATAGATGACTCAAATTTAATATTTGTATCTACTGAATTTAAATAGGACAAAAAACAGTGGAGCTCACCCTGATCACCAGTCCAAATGAGAATCACATCATCAATAAAACGCTTCCATAGTATGATGTTGGAGATAAATCTTGATGGATATAGAAATTTCTGCTCAAAATCTGACATGTAAAGGCATGCGATAGTAGGTGCAACAGTAGCACCCATCGCAATGCCATGTGTTTGAAGAAAAAATTGATCTCAAAATCGAAAATAGTTCTTCTTGATGATGATCTCCGTCATTTGATTTAAAAGAGTCATTTTCTCCAAAGATATTTCAAGTTGCTTAAGGTGAAAACTCACAAGGTTACAAGTGATACAACATCTAATGATACCAGTGTAGCAGGAGTTTCAATCGGTTCAATATTTTGCAAAATTTGTAACAAATGAGCTGAATCTTTAAGATAAGACGGGGTTTGAAGTACCCTAGGTTGTAAATAATAGTCCAGATACTGGGAGAGAGGCTCATTAAGGGACCCACACCCAGAAACTATAGGGCGGCCCGGAGGTTGTCGTAGTGCCTTATGAATTTTCGGCAAGAAGTATATAAAAGGTGTACGAGGATGCTGTTTAAATAAATATCTATGTTCTTTATTCGTTAAAGTTCCAGCTCGAGCAGACTGCAATAGCATATCATTTACTAGCTGTTGAAATGCCGGTCCTGGATCATGATCTACTTGCTGGTAAAACTTTGTATCCGACAACTGTCGGAGCGCTTCAGCATGATAGTCAGTGGTATTTTGAACAACTACCCCTCCTCCTTTATCAGCCCGCATTATCATAATGCTAGTGTCTGATTTCAGACTTTTAATAGCTTCTCTTTGTGATGTCGTTAAATTAGGGGGTACATAGTTCAATTTACTCTCCATATTATCAAGATCCCGTAAAACTAGCCGTTGGAAAGCTTCCAGCAGTACATCAGGCGGCCCTGGAGGCAACCAAGAAGAAGGTAAACGATGAGTTGACATAAAAGTTTGAAATTCTTCCTGGGCATCAGTCTTTTCTTGTTGACCAAAATATGCTTTTAGTTTCAGTTTACGGAAAAATCTATAAAGTTGTTTTCGATTGTTAAAGCTATCATACCATGAAGTAGGAACAAAAGATAAACCAAGCTCCAGGACACTCATCTGAGATGCTGTTAAAGTCTTATCCGATATATTGAAAACTACTCTCTTGTCCCCCGCAGTTGTCGCCGACCCCTGCCTGACTTGCTGAGAACTTGTTGCACATCGAGCTGGCTGGCGGGTTCCTGAGGTAAAAAAGGTTCTGTAGATGGTGGTACAGTTATCGCAGTTGTTGTTGGTACATGAGTCATAGACCTTACATTTCCACTAATAGATTCTTCACCTGAAGAATCACTTGAAGTGTTTACAAAACCAACACGCTTCATTTTGCGAAATCTTTTAGACCTATCCCCCGTCAATAATTCGTGTATTCGTTCAGCAGGTAGTCCAGATTTGGAGCTCTAACCTGTTGCCATATTCAACCCTTTGTCATGTAAAAATACCAAACGCAATTCTGGGTAACCAACAAAAATTGGTTTCAAATTTCAAAATTAGCAAACTATAACAGAAACCTTGATTAGAACTTTAAAGTATTAGAAATATTCTCATTTACTCATATTGTATAAATAATTACTTTTTGTAAAAAGCTCAATAAAATTGTATAAATATTTATTTGTTGTGCTCAGTTTGCTGGGACTGGTGGCCACTAGGACCAGCTTCTGCATCTGACTGGCTGTCATCACCTGCATAGCAAAAGGGGAGGAAGTGTGTTGGTCAAAATAACCCACTTTTGTTTTACAGCATTCATATACATAGCCCCACATGTGAAGACCCAGCAAACAGATGGTGATGAATGGCATTGGCAGGCAACCCACAGATGTCATTGTACATTGTACAGAGCTGGAGATGAGGAGCGCAGTGTACTTCAGAGACTGATGTGCAAGACAGCCACACAGGCAGGTGGGTAGACATAGAACTGTGGAAGGAGTGCAGAGGACACAGTGAAATTACCGTTGCGGGTGGGTGCCTGTTTTGGTGCCATTCTGAGAATGGTATCAAAAAATTCGAAAATACTGAGGAAGTTTAAATACTGCCACAAAGATGTCCAAATAAGGGCGGAGTAGACGTCCCCAATATGGACGTCCTAATTTCGATTATGGGCAGAATCCATAAACGTCCCCAGCTGCTTTGCCGATTTGGACGTCCTAATTTCAATTATGGGTTGAAATTATAAACGTCTATAGCTGCTCTGCCGGTTTCGAAGTTTACATTTCCATAATTGGCGCCTCTTTAAAACGTCTTTCTCTGTTCTCGCACTTTAGATGTTTTTCTTTACATTATGGGGTGGTATTTCTAAGCATTTTAGGTTCAGTTATAGTAAACCTTCTTTTTGCCACTGCATGCTTATGTGTACACCTTTGGGCAATTCTTGAAAGATAATTGGTGTGTGGGCTGTGTGCCTTTCCTTTCAAAAAGTTTCAGACTGGGTGTTAGCTGGCAGCCCCTTGGAGCAAACAGATTGGTGTTCTTTCTTGCAATTTCTGGCACCAGAAGTTCAAGGTAAGTTAATACCTCTCAGCCACCTCTTCCCCTTCTGCTATGTAGATGCTAAACAAACACTTCTTGCATCTTGCAGGACAGGTTACAGCACTGCAGCTAGTCAACAAGGATTGCAAGGGACAGCAGTGGACTCTTAATACACTGGACTCTGATAGTGATGATTGTTTCTACCTAATTCATTGTACAAATGTCTTGTTCTCTATTGGACACACTCAGTTGTGGCTGCCTGTGTGTGTGTGGGGGGGGGGGGGGCCTGGTGGTGGTGGTGGGGAAGAGGCCCTGAGAATGGATGTGTGCATTCCTCATGGTCAAGGGCTCCCCTTTCTGTCTATATCCTCTGGATTCAAATGCTACCTCTATTTTCACCAGGTTCACGGGTATCCACATCTGGTAGCTTTTCTTCTGCTTTGCATCTCATGTGTCTCCCCAGTAGGTTCCATCCTTCTTTACGTGGTGAACCCCAGTCCCCTTTTATGAAGTGCCCACCCATTTTCAAGGTTGAGGGGGTGAGAAGGGGGGGAAGCATATATGCACTGAAAGTCTTTTCCACATTATTGAACAGTCCTACAATCCTCCATAGTTATAGAACAACATTTGTAAATTCAATTCTGCAAACCATCTTCTAGGTGGCCACAGATGCGTGCCTACCAAGGGCTTGAGCCTTCAAGTCATGGTAAGAGAGAGGGGTTCTCGTTACAGTTCCTATTCTAAATTCCCTGCAGGTGGCTACAGAGTGGTGCCTATTTAATTCCCCTAGCCTGTGCCCTTCTGTACCTGATGTATTATATTGCAATTGTGATGAAGTAAACATCCATCTAACGCTTTCACTTTTGTTTCCCCTTTTCTCCTCAACAGTATATACCATTGCTGATATATTCAATGTAAAAAGATGACCCAGCTGTTTGTAGCTCCTTCCTGGCCCTCACCAATGTTGTTTGGTTGTGGGTAAGGTTGTCTGCTGAACAGAGAGCAAACAATAGTCTAGGCACTGCCTATGCTTATCTGCAAGTTTGTACTTCGCAGATCGCTAGTGCTAGATAACATACCTGTTATTTAGACAGCTCTGTGTTGTGGGGCTGTATGGTTAAGAGGGGAGAGGCTGGATGGGCATTTCTGTTCCTCAACAGAAATGCCCACCCAGCCTCCCCCCCCCTTACCATACAGCCATGCAGCTTGGAAGGATCAGGTGGCCTTCTACAAGGCCACACTTATGACACATATGTCCCTAAGTTTCTGTGTCACAGTTGACCTGTCATACAACCCAGATTGCTGCCTCCTCTCACATCAACCCCAACATTTGATAATACCACATATGCAGTGCACAAAGTAGAGACACACACCCTGGTATGTGGAAAAAGTTTAACCTTGTAATAAAGTATAAAAACAAAACTTTTTACAAAAACTGTTTTTTTTCTAACATCATTGAGGGTTCTCCCTTTCCTCTATGACCCTTTGCAGCAGGTTCACTAGCAGCAGCAGGAGCTGCCTCTATGCAGCCACCTGCTGCAGCAACTGGTTTTGTGTATGAACCAGTTGCTGCAGGAGGTGCAGTAAAGCAGCATTGTCCGGTGCTGGTGGTAATGATGGTGCTGGTGGCTGCATCTCCTGCCAAGGGTCTGGGATGTGCGGCACTTCCCATTCCCCTGGCTCCACCACCAAATACTGGTGCCCTTCCACCGTCGCTTCCTCCTCCTCTTCTCCCTGCCTGCTTGGGCAACTGCTGCCTCCTCCTCCTCCTGCCACCATCCTGTGTATGTAAAAGGATTGTCTTTGAGATCAGCACATCCAATATGGCTTGCACAGTGCAGGAGCTGGCTGGCATGAGGCAGGGATGGGGAAAGGTGTGGTCAGTGGTGAGCCCTGGGGTATATGCCTGGGGTGTGAGATGCATGAGATGACATGACAGGGAACCCTGGAAGCTGGTCTGACAAGGAGTACACAGGATGTGTTGGCAGGGCACACTCATTCCTCAGCAGCATGTTAGCATTTTGAGTTGTGACTATGGTTGGATGACCAGTTTTTTTTGTTTTTTTTTGGGGGGGGGAGGGGTGGAAGCACTATTTCTTTACATTACTTTAAAATCATGCTATGACATCCACTAATAGCAGGACCTCAGGCAGGAATACCACGAAACATTATCCACCCCAGAAATGAGGATACATAGTAACATAGTAACATAGTAGATGACGGCAGAAAAAGACCTGCACGGTCCATCCAGTCTGCCCAACAAGGTAACTCATATGTGCTACTTTTTCTGTATACCTTACCTTGATTTGTATCTGTCTTTTTCAGGGCACAGACCGTATAAGTCTGCCCAACACTAGCCCCGCCTCCCAACCACCAGCCCCTTGATTTGTATCTGTCTTTTTCAGGGCACAGACCGTATAAGTCTGCCCAGCACTAACCCCGCCTCTGCCATCCAATCTTTGCTAAGCTCCTGAGGATCCCTTCCTTCTGCACAGGATTCCTTTATGTTTATCCCACACATGTTTGAATTCCGTTACCGTTTTCATCTCCACCACCTCCCGCGGGAGGGCATTCCAAGCATCCACCACTCTCTCTGTGAAAAAATACTTCCTGACATTTTTCTTGAGTCTGCCCCCCTTCAATCTCATTTCATGTCCTCTAGTTCTACCGCCTTCCCATCTCCGGAAAAGGTTTGTTTGCAGATTAATACCTTTCAAATATTTGAACGTCTGTATCATATCACCCCTGTTTCTCTTTTCCTCCAGGGTATACATGTTCAGGTCAGCAAGTCTCTCC
Source organism: Microcaecilia unicolor (assembly GCF_901765095.1). Taxonomy (NCBI): domain Eukaryota; kingdom Metazoa; phylum Chordata; class Amphibia; order Gymnophiona; family Siphonopidae; genus Microcaecilia; species Microcaecilia unicolor. The sequence continues at coordinate 158,988,759 of NC_044041.1, forward strand.
TCATACGTCTTGTAACGCAAATCCCATACCATTCTCGTAGCTTTTCTTTGCACCGCTTCAATTATTTTTACATCCTTAGCAAGATACGGCCTCCAAAACTGAACACAATACTCCAGGTGGGGCCTCACCAACGACTTATACAGGGGCATTCAAACCCCCCTTTCTTCTGCTGGTCACACCTCTCTCTATACAGCCAGTGAGGTACCCTTCCCTGCCATAGTTGTTGCAATGTCACACATTCCTTTGCATGTCATCTCATTCATCTCAGAGGAGGCTAGTTGGAAGTTGCAGCCACACTCATGGGAGGGTAGCTGCAACCTCAGTCCTTGATCTGGGACAGAGGTGTTATGACTTAATATTTGCCTATTAGCCACATGGAAACTGATATTGTACATGAAATTTGCATGTCATGAAATTTACATGTCAGACCTTATAGACCTACCTACTAGTGTAATGGTATCAGTTTATTATATTTTGCTGGATTATATATACACCAATATATTTGTGCAGCTTTTATATATTTGACACTGCAGCAGAGAAAATAGTTTCATTTCAAGCCCCTCTCTCCCCATTCCTTTTTCTGGGAACTTCTGATAGCAGGGATAGTTAATTACAAACACTTAACAAAGACAAAAGAGAGATATATAACTCTCTCTGCCCTCCTACCTAAAAGGACTGAACAAAAGCATGACTAAGGTGGGTACCTGGACGCTCATCAGGACATCTCTGAAAACCAAAGACCCAAGAGACCGAAAGTCTGGAGAGCCCATTGAAGACAAAGACTTCAGAGGGGAAACCATAAACAGGACATTTGCTTGTCAAAGGTATACCTGCCCCTCCCATCAGCTTTCAGACATGTGCAGAAAGGAAGGACTTATAATGTGGTCATGTGAACAGACTACATTAACCATAATGCCTTGGAAAATATCCAGGACATGCACACACCATGCTTCTCTGCTAACATTATAAAAGGCCTGGAAACAGCCCAGCTCGCTCTCTTGAAACCTGCCTCTCTTGGGACCTGCCTCCTCTTGGAACCTGCTGCTCTCTTTGGGGTCCGCTGATGCCTTGCTCCTGAAACATGTGCTCATCAATCAGCTGGACCACAGCATGCTTGTAACAAGGACTTGTAAGTAACATAACTTTTGATCTAGACCTGCTACTTTGCCTTACTTAAGCACAGATTATCTGTAAAGATCTCTTAAAACCTACCTCTCGTGTGCAATTGTATATTAAATCAACCTTTTTGAAGCTAAAAATACGGTCTCTTTGTGTTCTGAGTATATGGTATCTTTTATATATACTTAATTTATTTAATTTATTGCAATTATCACCTTTGGTGATTGGTGGAGAAATTAATATCCTAAAACTTATAAATACAGCGCCTGCTCTTAAATTATAAACAGTAGCGAGTGCTCTCGAGCTCTTTCCCCCAAATAATCATTTCTTGTAACACTAGGAACGCAAAAAGATCATCACACACATTCCTCAATCTACACTACCCCAACTGTAAAGGACTAAAATACAAATCCACATATGCAACCAGCTTCTCCTACATTTGCACGCAACTATGGAACGCACTATTGAAGGCCATAAAAACAACGCAAGACCTAACTATCTTCCGAAGGCTACTGAAAACAGACCTGTTCAAGAAGGCATACCATAAACAACCATCCTAACTATTAAAATAATAAGAATGATTGTGAACCAGACAGAACCAAACTTTTATCACTTGACTGACCAACCTCATTACTATTAATGAACAAGTAATACCACTTTAATACTAACGTCAAAATGATTTTTATATAATTGACGACCTAACAAATGTTACAAGCTAAACTATTACTCTGGAACCTATGTGAAATACCATAATGGATTATTTTCTACCATGTATGTACGCACCTTAATGCAATACCACTTAAATCCTTATATTGAAAACGATTTCTCTATAATTGATGATCTAACATATGTTACATTTCAATCTATCACCATAATGTATTCTTCTTTATCATGTATGTATGCACCTTAATGCAATACCAAATGTAATTCTGTTACCGGAAATGGCAATCGCCACTACGGCAAATGTAAGCCACATTGAGCCTGCAAATTGGTGGGAAAATGTGGGATACAAATGCTACAAATAAATAAATAATTAAATAAATACATTCACAAATGACTATAGGTGCCCTGCTTATAATACTTACGTCAAGCCCTGAGGTGCTGTCACACGCTCCTTATTATTTCAGGGCTCTCCCTCCGTATTCTATGGAACCTGCGCCTGCTGTGCAGGGTGTTGCAGAAGGAGATTTCACAACAGTCTATCAGGGAATATGAATCATAAATTAAAACGGTGAAAGAACCCTTGAAAATGTAATAAAGATTGTATTGCAATATTTCTGAGTGGTAAAAAGAAGTACTGACCTCTTGCACAAAATATAACTGGATAATGATGAGGATGGTTCTTCAATAACCTAATTTTCCCTTCCTTGTCATCAACAGCAGATGAATCCATTAACTGATGGGATGTACCAAAGCACTCTCTAAGTAGGGTGGGAACAAGCACTTGCGCTCCAAAATGCGCATCCTGCCGCGCTGCCACATCCAGCCTGTAATGCCGCACGAAAGAGAGCTGAGAAGCCCAGGTAGCCACACGACAGATCTCCTGAAGAGAAAAAACACCCGCTTCAGCCCACGAAGAGGACATTGCCCTCGTAGAGTGTGCTTTAAACGCTTCAGGCGGCGACCGCCCTGAAAGCAGATAAGCCAAAAAAATTAGTTCCTTAAGCCATCGGGCTATAGTGGCCTTAGACGCCGGAAACCCCCGTCGGGGACCTGCCAACAGAACAAATAAATGATCAGAATTCCTAAACTCATTTGACATCTGCAGATACTGCCACAGAGCCCTGCGGACATCCAAAAGGCGCAATTGCCCAAAGGAGTCCGAAAACTCCTCCTTAGAGAAGGAAGGAAGAAAGATGGGCTGGCTGAGGTGAAAAGCTGAAACCACCTTAGGCAGAAAAGAAGGAGCAAGGGACAATCCGGAGACTCTCCCCCGGAAGCAGGCCAACGCTGCCACTTGAACTCGAAGGGAATTGTAGGCCAGGCCCTTTTGTAGCCCGTCCTGCAAAACGTCCAGTAAGAGCGACAACGTTGCCAGAGTCGGCGTACACCATGCCTCAAAAGTGCGTCAGATCCAAGCATAAGTCGCAGAGGTAGACCGCGTGCGAGCCTGCAAGAGCATGGCAATAACTTTATTAGAATAGCCCTTGTCCCTCAATTGCACCCTCTCAAAAGCCAGGCCGTAAGACCAAAGCGGCAAGGATCTTCCATAGTCACCGGACCCTGAACAGGTTCGGAACCCGAGGCAAAGGAAGAGGCGCGTCCACCAGCATCCGCCGGAGATCCGCGCACCATGGACGCCTTGGCCAATCCGGGGCGATGAGAATCACCAATCCTCGGTGCAGACAAATCCGAAGTAGAACTCGCCCCATCAAGGGCCAAGGAGGGAACACATACAGGAGGCGCAAGGGCCAAGGTTGAGCCAGAGCATCCAACCCCGCCGAGCGAGGATCTCACCTTCAGCTGAAAAATCAAGGGACTTTGGCGTTTATGCTTGACGCCATGAGATCCAAGCCTGGAGTCCCCCATTTGGCACAAATCTGAAGAAAAACTTCTTCTGCCAGTTCCCATTCCGCCGGGTCGATTTGATGTCTGCTGAGGAAATCGGCTTGCACGTTGCTCTGACCTGCTATGTGAGCCGCGGACAGCAGCTCTAGGTTGGCGCTCAGCCCAGTCGCAGATCTGAGACGCCTCTGCAGCCAGGGCCCTGCACTGAGTGCCGCCCTGGCGATTGATGTAGGCCACTGCTGTCGTGTTGTCCAACAGAACTCGGACAGGAAGACCCTTCAGCGTCCTATGGAAGGCCAGAAGAGCCTGGAATATCACTCTCAGTTCCAAGCAATTGATGGACCATCCCGCTTCCGTGGTGGAACACAGACCCTGAGCATAGCATCCCCGGCAATGAGCTCCCCAGCCCGAAAGGCTGGCATCCGTTATCACCAGACACCAAAAAGGAAGAGCCAGTGGCATCCCCTGCCGCAGCCTGCTGTCGGAAAGCCACCAATCCATACTGCGCTGGGCCGCATGAAGTCACCGTAGTCTGTGTTGGTATTCCTGGGAAATCTGAGACCATTGCTGAAGCAGAGCAAGCTGCAGCGGTCTCATGTGAGCTCTCGCCCAGGGAACCACCTCTATGGTGGTCGTCTTCGATCCCAGGAGCTGAACAAAGTCCAAAGCTCGAGGGTGAGGCATCCGCAGGAGCAGGCGGACCTGATTCTGAAGCTTGAGCCGCCTGCTGTCGGGAAGAAAAACTAACCCCAAAGTCGTGTCAAACCAGACCCCCAAATACTCGAGAGACTGAGAGGGGGTCAGGTGACTTTTGGGCTTATTGCCTACCCAGCCCACAGTCTGAAGAACTGTAACAACTCTGGCTGTGGCAAGTCCACTCTCGTCTGCCGAATCCGCTCTGATGAGCCAGTCGTCGAGATAAGGGTGAACTCTGATACCCTCTCGCCTGAGAAAGGCAGCCACTACCACCATGACCTTGGAAAAAATCCGAGCGGCAGTCGCCAGGCCGAAAGGCAAGGCGCGAAACTGGAAATGTAGGCCCAATACCTCAAACCGGAGAAACCGCTGATGTGGCAGCCAGATGGGAATATGCAAGTACGCTACCTTGAGGTCCAGAGACGTGGAAACTCTCCTGGCTATACTGCCGCAATGACGGAGCTTAGGGTTTCCATGCGGAAGTGTCGCACTCCTAAGACCTCGTTGACTCTGCGTAAGTCGAGGATAGGTCTGAACAACCTGCCTTTTCGAGGCAGCACAAAATAGATGGAGTAGCGACCGTAGCCGCGTTCGGCGGGAGGGACCAGAAACACCGCTCCGAGCTTCAGCAACACCTGCAAGGTCTCGTATACTGCCACCCGCTTGACGGCAGTGCCGCATCAGGACTCCAAAAACATGTCTCCTACTGGGACGGCAAATTCTAGCCGGTAACCTTCTCTGCTCAGGTCCAGAACCCACTGATCCTTAGTAATCTTGGTCCACTCCTCGAGAAAGAGGGAGAGACTACTACTACTACTACTACTTAACATTTCTAAAGCACTACTAGGGTTACGCAGCGCTGTACAGTTTAACAAAGAAGGACAGTCCCTGCTCAAAGGAGCTTACAATCTAAAGGACAACATGTGCAGTCAGCTTACAATCTAATGGACAACATGTGCAGACAGTCAATTGGGGCAATCTAGATTTCCTGGATAGAGGTAAAATGATTAGGTGCCAAAGGTGACATTGAAGAGATGGGCTTTGAGTAAGGATTTGAAGATGGGCAGGGTGAGGGCTCTGGGCATGGGCTCAGGGAGTTTGTTCCAAGCATAGGGAGAGGCAAGGCAGAAAGGGCGGAGCCTGGAGTTGGCGATGGTGGAGAAGGGAGCAGAGAGGAGGGATTTGTCCTGTGAGCGGAGGTTTCGGGTAGAAGCGTAAGGGGAGATAAGCGTAGAGAGGTAGTGGGGCGCTGCAGATTGAGTGCATTTGTAGGTTAGTAGGAGAAGTTTGAACTGTATGCAGTACCTGATTGGAAGCCAGTGAAGTGACTTGAGGAGAGGGGTGATATGAGCATATCGGTCCTGTTATGATTCTGCCGGTTTGGCTGAGGGGGAGAGGGGGACGTCTCTTCTGATTGGCTGCCAGGGGTTGTGCTGACGACAGGGGATAGTACTTTAGCCTGCAGCTGAAGAGTTTTTCTGCTTTTGCGTTACTTACTTGGTGGTAACAGGAAAGCCTGATAGTTTTCTCTCAGAACGTGCTCTAGGTTCTGACAGGGATCTGTGTTGTATTAGAGTACTCTTTTCCTTCCCTCTGGGTTAGCTGCTGCTGTGTGTGTGTGCGCATAGCTCTGTAATCAGGGTCAGCTGCTCATTTGTTTAGTGGGGGCTGGGCATTGCTCAGCCTCCAGGGGCTCTGGGCTAAGTGAGAGCTGTTCTCCTTTGTTTGTTTGTTTTAAGGATTTCTCTTCCCAGTGTCCCGGCCTGCTGGCTCAGTGAGTTTAACCCTTTGTGTACTGTGTGTATTGTATTCCTGCCTCTGCCAGTGTGTTTGTTGGATGGGCCCCGCTCCCTCTCGGGAGGGGAAGCGTTCTCTCTGATTGTTTGTTGATTTATGGCACTCTCTCTCTGCTGGCTCTACAAGCTTAACCCTTTGTGTTTTGTGTGCCTCTGTCTACAGTGGGTTTGAGGCAAAGGCTTTCTGCCTTCCTTTTGTGTCTGGTTCCTCTGGCTTCTGCCTGGGGCTCCTACCCTGGTGGTGGGGGGGGGGGGGTTGCTGTGTTAGTTCCCCTGTCCTGCGCTAGTCCCCTGGGTGGGCGTGGCCCGCTCTGGTCCTTTGTTTCCCCCTCTGCCCTATTGCTGGTGTTCAGCGCGTGTCTGGCATCTTGGGGCCCTCTGGGTTTTTTAACCCCTCCCTGTGTGTGATTGGGTTCCAGTTCAGCCGTGAGGTTCACACGAGTGGCTCTGTGTGCGTGGGTTCCGGTTCGGCCACGAGGCCCGCCTGTATGCCTATTTCCCTTCTTCCTGAGGGACTGTGGGGAGGGGTAGCTTAGGGGGTATTGTGTAGCTGGGGTGTGCGGTAGTGGGTCGGTCTCCCCTTGGCCTGGGTCGGCGCCCTGCTCGGCCAGGGCCCAAGGGCTCACGACCAACCCAACGGATTACAGGTCCAGGCGGAAGATAAGCCATGCAGGAGCTCTGAACGGATTGAAGGGGGGATAGGTGGCTAAGTGGGAGGCCAGTGAGGAGTAGGTTGCAATAGTCAAGGCGAGAGGTAATAAGAGAGTGGACGAGAGTACGGGTGGTGTGCTCAGAGAGGAACGGGCGAATTTTGCTGATGTTGTAGAGAAAGAAGCGACAGGTCTTGGCTATCTGCTGGATATGCGCGGAGAAGGAGAGGGAGGAGTCGAAGATGACTCCGAGGTTGCGGGCAGATGAGACGGGGAGGATGAGAGTGCCATCAACTGAGATAGAGAGTGGGGGGGGGGGGGAGGAGATGTGGGTTTGGGTGGAAAGATAATAAGCTCTGTCTTGGACATGTTCAGTTTCAGGTGGTGGTTGGACATCCAGGTAGCAATGTCCGACAAGCAGGCCGATACTTTGGCCTGGGTTTCTGCAGTGATGTCTGGTGTGGAGAGATAAAGCTGGGTGTCGTCAGCATAGAGATGATATTGGAAGCCATGAGATAAGATCAGCGAGCCCAGTGAAGAGGTGTAGATTGAAAAAAGAAGGGGTCCAAGGACAGATCCCTGAGGAACTCCAACAGAGAGCGGGATGGGGGTGAAGGAAGATCCATGAGAATGTACTCTGAAGGTACGGTGGGAGAGATAAGAGGAGAACCAGGAGAGGACAGAGCCCTGGAACCCAAATTAAGATAGTGTGGCAAGGAGTAAATTATGATTGACAGTGTCAAAAGCGGCGGATAGGTCGAGGAGGATGAGGATGGAGTAATGACCTTTGGATTTGGCAAGGAACAAGTCATTACAGACTTTGGTGAGTGCCGTTTCTGTCGAGTGTAGAGGGCGAAAACCAGATTGAAGTGGATCAAGGATGGCATGAGAGGAGAGAAAATCGAGGCAGCAGCTGTGAACGGTGAGTTTAAGTATCTTGGAGAGGAAGGGTAGGAGGGAGATGGGGCGATAGTTGGAGGGGCAGGTAGGGTCAAGTGATGGTTTTATGAGGAGAGGTGTGACTACAGCATGCTTGAAGGTGTCAGGGACGGTTGCAGTGGAGACAGAGAGGTTGAGGATATGACAGATGGAGGGGGTGACAGTAGGAGAGATGGTGTTAAGTAAGTTGGTGGGGATCGGGTCAGAGGAACAGGTGGTGCATTTCGAGGTGGAAAGAAGGTGGGCGGTTTCCTCCTCGGTGATATTAGGAAAAGAGGAAAAGGAGGCCTGGGTTGGTTGGTTTTTTGTGTTCAATCATTTTTATTAATTTTGAAATAACAAAAAGAAAGGAAATTAAGTACCAGTGACTTAACAGTTTAACAAGTAAGATTATGTACACTGACTTATAGAAGAATTATAGACAGTGTTTACATCAACTCTA